>NC_073699.1:15335570-15654354 GCF_023634085.1 Falco cherrug
TTTATTGAACTTGACTGCCTTGTGTTCCACTCTGAGAACGGCTAACTCTCCTTTTCCCAGGCTTTTGGAGTTCACTTTTCAAGTGTAGGGAAGTCAGTATCATTGGCTTTTTTCCACCTCTGAGCGCCTGAGTTTCTGCAGGAAAGACTGCAAACAGTTAATAGTGAAACTTGCTCACTATCCTCTGGTGTTCTGATGGATGGCAGTATCCTTGCTTTGTCTCTTGGTACAGCAGACTACTTCAGCTGAAGAGGTTTTAAAAATCTATTTTGTCTACTTGAATACACAAGTTTTGTTGTAATGAACAGCCTTCATACCATGGTCAAATCAGAATAATTGTAACTAAAGAGATTTGTCAGTGAAAATAGGGCTGTATTATTTGATAAGGGAATAAGGATTGGGGTTATCCTGTGCTCTTCCTAGTCTTGGGCTTTACGGAGAACTTGCAGGAAACTTGGATGGAGGGAGATTTACTTGCCCTTCTTCTTTTGCCCTTCTCATTGCCTAGTGGAGGGGGCACAGTCTGGATCTTGTAACAGCAAAGGTCCTGCCATCACCATCATCCAGCTATACACACTGTATAGCTGGATCCAGCCCAGTGCTATGAACAGTTCTCAGTCAGCTGAGCCTCAACCAGCCTTTATTTTATTTATGACATCTGTTTTGTTCCAAACCTGTACACTGGCTGGTTGCCTGTGACAGGTAGTAAGGATATCCTCCAGCCTTGGCCTCCCAAACCTGGCACATCACTTGGTTTCATAGGAAAAAGTAATTGTCACTTTTCTGCAAAACAGCAGACATTGGTTATGACAAGAGATGGGATGATGGCCAAACCCACACTGGTGTTCCTACAGGTGCTAGACATCTCGTTCCAGAGTTTTTTTCATGCAACCTAGGTTAAACTGACTATCAGGTATATGGTTTGAAGGGATTTTTCTCCATTTGGGATCATCAAAAGCTGGGGTTTTTTTCCCTTTTGTTACTTCTGTAGTTTGGGGTATAACCCACGACCCAGGAACAACAGGGTATTTTCACCTGAACACTTTTGTGATTGAAGGAATGAAGTCCTTGACCTCTCCTTTTCTCTTCTGCTGTATTTTGTAGTTCTAGTGACTTTTGATCCTTTGTACTTTTACATAGTTACAGTATGTAAAGATGACTTGAGGAGCTGAGGTTTTATGGGTACTTCTAGACAAAATGTCTCCATAGTTACCTGCAATTGCAAATGCTGAGTGGAGATCCAGCTGGCCTCATCCATCCTGTGTTCCTGGTGTACCTACATATATACACACATACCCCTACAAGCAAAGAGGCATAGTTATTTTCAGAAGTTCCCCTGAACATACTTGCTTAAACTGTGCCAATCCAGCCACAACCCTCATTTCTGAGTGGAGACATCATTCTTTCATTGTATTTCATGTAGCTGTGTAGCGTTGCTGTCCTTGTCCTTCAGGATGTGCTGTACAAGGGAATTTCTTACAGATTTTTAAACAATACAGCCCTTTGACCTGGACAGAAAAATGAGTGGGTAAAATTTTAACATCTGTCCTGGTTTCAGCTGGGATAGAGTAAATTTTCTTCCTAGTAGCTGGTACAGTGTTGTGTTTTGGATTTAGGATGAGAATAATATTGATAACACAGTTATGTTTTTAGTTGTTGCTAAGTAGTGTTTAGGCTAAGTCAAGGACTTTTCAGTTTCTCAGGCCTTGCCATAGAGGAGGCTGGAGGGGCACAAGAAACTGGGAGGGAACACAGCCAGGACAGCTGCCCTGAACTAGCCAAAGGGATATTCCGTACCATTGAACATCATGCTGAGTATATAAAGCAGGGGGGGAGAAGAAGGAAGGGGGGCATGTTTGGGGTGATGGCGTTTGTCTTCACAAGTAACTGTTAGGTGTGACGGAGCCCTGCTTTCCTGGGGATGGCCGAACACCTGCCTGCCCATGGGAAGTGGTGAATTAATTCCTTGCTTTGCTTTGCTTGTGTGCACAGTTTCTGAATTACCTATTAAACTGTCTTTATCTCAACTCATGAGATTTCTCGTGTTTACCCTTCTGATTCTCTCCTCCATCCCGCCTTGGAGCGAGTGAGCGAGCAGCTGTGTGGGGCTTAGTTGCTGGATGGGGTTAAATCATGACAACATCATAGGAGCTGATCCTTGGAGTAGTTGTAGTAAGTCACTACACAGCGCTAGTTGTGATTTACAGCATTAGTTGCCCAGTCAAGTCACCCAAGGTGGGCTATTTTATTAACATGTTTTTAAGGCCAGAGATGTTTTCCCAAACAATTTTATTATAATGCTTAATGAAATGAAACAATCTGCTAGGAAAATAAACAGCTCCACTCCACTGCTCCCGAGGTCTGTGCAGCATGAGTAAATTCACATTTAAAATAGATCCTAATCACCTGGCATGACTAGAAAATGTTTATTTCTTAATAACTCTGGTTTTCTGGGTAACAAGTGTGCTAGATACTTAGTAACTTCACGGTCTACTGCCTCTTTTTGCCCCAAACAACAGGATTATTTTCTGAGTCCTGTGGGCTGTGCTGGAGGAGAGGCCAAAGAATGGTCAGGGGCTGTACATTGGGACATGACTTCCCATGGGTGACACGGTGAGACTCCATGTGTTGGCCCCTGTGTGCAAATCTAATGCAGTGTAACATACTGGTGATAATCTCTGTTGGTTTCTTTCCTTGAACTGTAGTGAGGCCCACCATAAGGAAACCTATCTCAATATACTTCTGTCTATCCTGGCTTTCCTTCCATCGGAAGGTGATTTTAATGTAGGGAAGAATATCTACCTTGCAGAAACCGGTGCTGCAGGCCTGTTCTTCTCCCCTTTTGATTTTCTCCATTGTATTTGTTTGTTCTTTTGAGTAATGATAATTCCTAACTGATTCAAAGCAGACTCATAGGGGTGGGGTAAGGGGTTAGAAATGCACAATCAGAATTTATCCACAGTGAAAGACAGTAAACGAATGTCAGGGTCTACCTCAAATGAAGTGAATGAACCTCAGAAATACTATGAAATTAAATTACTATAAAATTCCTTCAGGCTTAATCATTAAAAATCTAACTAAAAGGACATTATTTGGTAGTATATTGTTCCAATGCCTTGTAAAATATATTAGGCTGGGGCTTTTTCAGTCTCAATACTTGCCTTCCTGCCTTCCTTCTCCTCTTCCTCTCCTCCCCTGTCCTCTTCCTCCCCTTCCTCTCCTCCCTCCTTTCCCTTTCTTCTTCCCTCTGCCCCTCCCTCTCTTGGTTTCTCTCAGCAGCCTGGGCAGCAAACAAATTTGCTTTATTTTGTATATAGAACTGTAGTTTCCAACCTGGGGTCTGCAGACCCTCAGGGCTTCTTGTTAGAAGTGAAAGGTATGAAAAGGAACCAGGAAAAGCAAATTCAGGTACTACATCCCTGCATGATACCTATACCTCTGAAAAAAAAAATTGGACCTTCACAAAGCAAAAAATTTAGAAGCTACTGGGTAAGAAGGTATTCTAACAAGAAAACACATCAGGAGGTTTGGAAGGTCATCATGGGCAAATATATAGGGGAGGTGAACTTCAGAGGAAATATGTTCAGTGTTAATATGACTTCAGATTAAAGCAATAATGTAGTACCTGAGCCGTAGACAGTGAAATTAAACTTTTGAACCTCTTTAAGGTATTTCAGTCACATTCTACAGCCATTAAAAAAAATTGTCCTAGTTTCTTCCCTGGGGTAAACTGACAGAAGTCCATTAACGAATGTAAACTTGAACATTAAGGCTCTGAAACACCATATTTTTGCTTATGTAGGTTCTTTCATTCTAGTGGATTGCAGAATGATTTATAGACGTGCATTTCATGGGGCACAGGTGGCATCAGAAGCCACATTTCATACAGCTGTATCTGGCACAGCCATAAATAACTTAGCAAAAACATTTAGGTTGAATTTTTTAAGAGCTTTACAAACAAGTAAGATATTTGTCTACAAAACACAGCAAAACTGTATGACTATGCCAGGCCTGGAAGTGAAGAATTCTCAATCAGATAAAGGCACAAGGATGCAGAATAAATTTATGTATTTATTTATTTATTTCAAATTTCTTTAAACAAACAAACAAAAAATAATTCAAACACTTAACTGTTACGTAATTAAAGCACACAGCTTTAAGTCAGGGGAATCTGTGCATGCAGAACTGTCCAGCACTTCTTGGATCAGGCCACAAATGTCCCAGTTGTTTGTCTAAGGCACTGCAATTTAATACCATCTGAACTTGAGAAAGGTCTCAGGCTCTTTGCACAGATGAGTTGAACGGACCATTCTTCGCTTCCCAAAAACAAAGGAAAAACTTCCAAAAGAAAATCCCAGCTTCCTTCACTGCAAATTTTGGCTAAACCATGTGATGGGAGAATCATTGCTTACTACCTTTGTGCCCTTACCCTTAGCAGTGGGTTAAATGCTGACTAACTTTAGTTAGTACAGATTCTAAATCCTGTTGGATTTGGAGTATATCAAAAGCTTACTCGTGAACAAAGTACATCAGGAGTAGATCTTGTCTGGCAACACTGGTGTCACCACACTGACTGAATTGGTTTGCATTAATACAGCCCTGTATATGCCATCATTTTTGTTTAGAGGGGTCACACGTCACGTTAGCTAACCTTATTCCCACACAGTGAACAGTGCTGCTACTTCTCATTATGATCGAACCTGCTTTCCTTACAATGAAGGGCATGGTGACAAAACTCATGGACAATTTTAACCATAGTTAAGCTAGAAAATTCTCTGACGAGCTTTTGGACTTGGAGATGAGTTTATAGAAGTTATACCTCTGGGACTCTTAGAAAGTGGAGTTAAATACTGGGAAGAGGTGGTAGGAAGATGAGGAGGGGCTGAGCAGTGCTTTCATAGTGCCCAGGAGCCACAGGAGTCAGCTGCTCTGCAAAGGAGGAGGTTTTGGGAGCGTGTGGGAATAGTGATTGCACTGACAAGAAGCACAGTTGCATTCATACATTTACTCATGTGTGGTGGTGACCTATACTAATTTCTTCCCAATTTGCAGCTTGTTAGGGTCCTCAGTGCTCCCAGGACAAACTTCATGGCTTGTGCACTGGCTGTGAGTTACTTAGCCATGACACAAGCCATGGCTTTTGGAGTGCATCATTCTCGTGAGCAAAATGCCAAGCATGGAGCTGCTCCAGGCTTGCAAGCATGCCTCAGTACTACTTATCATAGAGGTAAAGATGCCTTTGGATTTGGTGGTTGTTTTTAGGTGAGCACATTTTACGGCTCAGAGATTGGTCTTCAGTTTCTGGGATACAGCATGGAAATCTGATTTATTCGTGTTATTTAGTGTTTCCCCTGAACAGTACTGACACATAAGAGGATATGGTTTTTCATGGGCACTGCAGCATGAACAACTATCATCTGGTTAGATTCCTTCCATTATTTGTCCACTACCCCAGTGGTGTTAATGAAATGATGAGTATGGCCCTCAAAATAATAAAAAAATTAAAATTCTAAGATCTAAAACTTAAAAAAGTTACCAGCTTTCTGAAGTTGGAGCCTTTGTGTCTGATACTCTCAGACTTTTAAATATTTTTTTATTGTGCTAAAACCAGAGATTTTTGTGTAACCATGTAGCTTAAGAAAAATTCTGAATATTATGTTAGATTGTTGCAGCTTGTCAGAATAATTGCTTCTCTGAGCAACTGAGATCTACAAGGAGGTTCAGCTTAGATTATCTAGAATAAATCCTTCCTAGTTTGAGAATCTAAAAGAATAGCTCCATGATTATTATTTTGGGACAAGCTCAAAGTAGGATCTTCTTCCTTTTGCCCTTGCCCCCCCATGCAGCAAGCAGTCAGCTCTACCCAGCAATCAGTTCATTTCTTTACGAGGATCCCCCCCCAGCCATAAACTGCTTTTCACAGGTCCCACGGGCTGCATATACTCAGTTGCCTGCAGCAAGTGAAATGTGAGCAATAAAGTAAGCATCGTGTTTTCTGAAGCAGATTCTCAGTAGGTGTACAGAGTGATCAACACCTTTGGCTCTTTTCTGTACCCTTAATATCCGTGTTAGGCAGAGCCTAAATTTGGAATTGGGGAGCAGTTGCAGCAGGGTGTACTGAGGTCCAACCTCCCACACTGCAGTGGCCCCGGCCAGGGGACATTACGCAGGACCATTTCCACTCTATGTTAATGATCTTCTATTGTGTCAGAGCAGCTGAAAAGCCCTTGTTTAATGGAAAATCAGCCTCTTTTCACACACTTGCAGCACTGTTTCCACCTACATGGCTGAAGACTTTGTCCATCCTCCCCACCCGGATCCCCAGTGACCACCTAGAGAGGGTTCAGTGGGTCCCTACTGCCAAAGTGGGGAGCCTTGTCAATCTTCAGACACATTTAATTGCCTGCCAGGGCCTCTCTGTTTCCAAAGGGGCAGGATTTAGGATCCAAAGAGAGCTCATATCACTGCAGCGGGGAGCCAAGGCTTGTCAAATCAGTTGCCAGCTGCTGCTGATTCACTAGATGCCCAAGACAAGCAGTTTAACTTTCTTTTTCCTCTGTTTCTGTTTCCAAAGAAAGACCTTCTCAGCTGCACGCCAGGGGGCTGTTGTGAGTCTGAATTAATTTGAGACTTCCAAATTAAAATTGCTGCAATACAGCAATTCATTTCACCCTGTGAGGAATATCTAAGATCCGCTGACTCTTCCTGTGGAGGCACCTGTTTCTCCCCAAAGCTGAGCTCAGCTAACCAGCTTAGACATCTCAGGGAAACAGGCACTGGCTCTGACGATCCCTATCCGAGCGTTAACTCTTCTGTTTGCAAGTGTTGGGAGCCTATCAGCAGAAAACAGCACCCTAACTTGTTTCACAAGGGAAGTTAACCGAATATTGTGAACATCTATTTCCAGCAAGCACAGGCGTGCTGCTGTTATATTTATGCTTTGGCTTAAAAACCCATTGAGGATGTCATTAGGGGGTTAATGGAAGCCTCGTACTTAGAAAGTCTCTCTGTAAGCTAGGCTAGCCTCTTTACCATGTGATCAAATTTATTATTTTCCAGCTCCTGCTGTGATTGCCAACAGTCAGATTTGAGCAAATGAGCTGAGGATATATTTATATCAGGACAATAACATGAGGGGGTTTGCGGAATGGCGTGCTATGACAAGCTCAAGAAATAATGTAATTAAATTATTGTTTACAGAAAGAAGACTGGCACTTCTGGGTAGATATTTTTAAGCTTTCTTGAAAAGAAACTAGAGTCTGGAACATCCTTTAAAAACAGAAATTAGAGGTCAAACACTGGATCAGAAAGTAGGAATAGAGGAATTTTAACTCCAGAACTTCACAAACAGGATGTACACATACACAATTACCTGATCACAGCTCATGCTTGTACAGATCTTAGGCAGAATGAGAGCATCTTTACTATCAAGACATCACTCAGTTAAGGTTGTATGAGCAACTACTAAACCCATGGTTTCCCAGCATTCAGAAGACTGAGTTTGCCTGAACTTGATGTTAAAAATGGATGCAAGATGTCAACATGCAGTCTTCATTTTATGAATGAGGGAATGCATAGGTTGGTGTGTGTGTGTGTGTGTTTTGGTTTGTTTTGTTTTTCTTTAATTTGGGGAGGAAAGAGTTACCATTTTGGACTCAGTTATTGCCTACATATGGGCACCTAGTGCCATTTGAGATGCCCCAAAGTATCAGTATGGGATGGTAAGTAGGACACAGAGAAAATCCTCCATGGCAGCTCAAATGATAGCCATGTCTGTGCAAATAAACCAAACCCTACATGTTCACTAATGATAATGGGAACTGTAGACAAATAGCCTAGCTATGGATTGAGCATACAGGTGTGTACACCTGTATTTAGCCTCAGAATTAACCCTGCCCTGTTGCTTTTATTGTGTTTCAGATTGTTATTTCAAAGAAAGAGTGAACATTTTCATACTTGCAGCTCTCATTTCAGCTGGGTTACTACTGTGACTAGGTAAATAGTGCTGAGTGACTTTCATGGGCTCCTCCTCACTGCCACTTCTTCTGTTACAGTGCTCTCATGACATTGGAGAAGCATGCTGTGACCACACATGAACATTGTACAACCATTTAATTTTGCTAATTTAGGTTGTGTACAACATCATAGGCAATCTCCCAAACCGTGGCTGCCAATCCCCAAGAGCTGGACAGCTTTATCTGATGGGATTTACACTGACTTGAAGCATGTGCAAAGCTTGGCCTGCCTGCAGAGACAAAGTAGAGAGTCATCTCCACTATTGTACCCTGTTTGCGTTCTCTTCCTGTTTCAGGAGAAACTTGGAGGCAGACCAGACCCCTCAGCCCTGCTGTGCCTGTAGCAAATAGGATCTCAAGTCCTCATTTCTTCTTCAGTCAGACTTCATCAGGACCATAGCCCAAAATATGAGTCTTCTGTAGGTCACCTCCTGTCTCTTTTGACATTATGACATCCCCCCCTACTATCTCTTGACCTTTCTCTCTCCTCAGCAAACATTTGGATATGCCGCTTTTTTCTTCCCAATCTCAGTTTGATCACATTTCCAGTTTTCATGCTTAGATTGCGTTTTATTTATATATAATAAAATCATCCTTGACTGACCTAGTAAGAAGAACTTTTGGGAAGGATTCCTTATTAGAGTTGGATTTTAGATGGATAGTGTCAAAATAGAGACATCCAACATTGCTAATACAGCAGTTGTGTATGTTGGAAGAGTGCAGAGAGTAAGCTGGAAAACGTGTTACACATGCTCCTACATAGCATATGCTACTGCTATTTCTGGAAACAGAACCCCTGGATGGACCACTCACTGGTCTCAGCTAGCAGGACGTTTCTTTGCTATCTCTTTTCCAGATTGCTGTGTATTCAGGTAGGGGATGCAGCTCACCTGGAAGTTGGTAAGGGAGAAAGTTTTTGGCTTCTGAAATTGTAGACAACATGCCTTGTAAGGAGACATGTCAGAGAAAGAGGTTACTGCCTTTTCATCCACCTTTACTGAATTCTTACCTCCCACCTTGACCTAGAAATTACCACCCTCGCAAGTCTGCTAGGAAAAGATGTGGTATGAACTCTTCCTATCCTGTTTCTGTCAAAATGGCCCAAAACAGAAAAGACATTCCAGTTATCCTGAACAGTATAACACCTTTCAGCTTTCCTTCCCAAAAGGGAAGTAGATGTCATCAATTGGATAAAGACTTCTGTGATCAAGGATACTGTGGACAGGTTCAGGGGTGAGGTGGGAAGAAGATTGTGATGTGAAAACAGGAGAACATCCCAACAAAATGCTGCTTCTTGTGGAGGGTTTGTACACCGCATTTCAAAGAAATGTCAGCAAGTACAAAGCACATTTGTTCAACAGAGAGCCTCTTCATTCTTAGACTAGAACAGAGCTGATGTCCTTCATGCACTAGGGAAGATGTGTAAAAATCAGCTCTCAGATTTAGCACGTTTTACTCTTTTTGGACACTATCAAGGAGGTTTCACAGAATGCTAATGAATATGCCAAAATGGAGCAGTAGGTTCCATTTGCTGTTTACCCTTCAAATGGAAACTCATGTGTTCTCATACTTGAATTCCTTCATTTTTAAGTCAAGAAAGGATCCTTCTGACCAACTAGTGTAATCAGCTCTTAAAATTATAAGGAGGTTCACAATGTCATTCTGTACCCATGAAAGAACTCTGTGAATTCCATTTATTCAGACTATATTTTTTAGAAAGAGATCAGATTTTATTTTTTACAAAATTCTGAGAAGGAAAATCCAGCATAGTAGTGTCAGTATAAAAGCAGCAGGTAGGAAACAAAGCTGTCTGTCTTTTATAACTAAAAGGCAGTTAATAATCTGAAAACTTTAGATAATTTATTTTGCTTCTAAATTGATACTTTGGCATCAGTAAGTTTTCAGAAGACTGCTTGATTCACTGTCAGAAACTGGAACAGAGTCTACAAGTCCTGACTCTCAACCCCACATTAAATCCAAGGGAACCAGAACTGTCCCTGAGGAAAACTTAAATTAAAATTAATTTCTAATGCACTCTAAAGGCCACAGTTCTGTGGCTCTCTTCATCACTGGAGTGTTACTGATGATCTGTTCCAATCTGGAACAGAGACAATATGACAATTATGCTTCCTAACAAGTCTTGAAATAACCTGCCAGCTTTGAGGTGCTACAAGAAAATTCTCTTTTCACTATTATTATTGGCTGGGACCCCCAGGTCCTAGTCCCATTTCTCTGCAGCTATCCCTCTGCACCAGACTGATTCTTACTTAACTGATTTGTGGACACAGAGAGACCAACCCAGAAACTTAAGCATAGCCTTAGAATATACTCTTCAACACGCACCAGACCAGCAGAATTCAAAGCTTGGGTGAGGCCCTGTGACCACTACATGACATGTGAAAACAGTTAGGTACCCAAGGGTAAAGTAGATGCAAGTAGGTGAACATGTGAATGCAAGTAGATGAACACGTGAATTAGTCAAGAGGAAGCAGAGAAGATGAGCACAGGATAAATTCTGAACGTGCTGTGGTGGAATAGGCAGCATGTGAAATGGTGTTACAGAAACCTGCACTCTCGACAGAAATGAAACACAGGATCTGGTATGTTCTGAACAGATCATACAAGAAGGTGAAGTAGAGGAGTGTGGTTTCTTTAAATCTGAAGACCCAAGTTAGCAGAGTGGGAAAAAAGTGGTGAGCAAGGCTAATCCTTTCAAAGACTAGACTGGACTGGTAGAGCAATCTGGTGTGTAAAGGCTAGCAAATCAAAGTAAATCCTTGAAAAAACAAGCAGAATTGGCCCAGAACGGAGACCTTGCACTCCATACTGCCATACTGAAGCTTACTAAAGATTACGCAGGCTTTAAGAACACAGCTGGGGGTGGAATGACACCAAAACCAAAAATAAACAAACACACACACACACCAACCCAAAAAAGCCCCAAACAAACAACAAAATGCCAAAAGAGATTGGATGCAGAATGGCAATTGAAGTTTCAGGTCAGAAGGTTTTGAAACATGTAAAATTATGGATTGTGGCAACCAAAAAGGTGCTCTTACTTGGACAAAGAAATCAGTGGTGTAGCTTATCAATTTCTTACACAAGAAGTGAAGCGCAACAAAGGCTGAAGCACATAGAACAGCACAGAGGAAAAAGTTAATCCTGCTAACACAGGTATTTATGTATGAGCCCTGTTGAAAAAGAATGCAACAGCTTGGTCTTTCTTATTTATACCTGAAATATATACATTTTATATATATATATATACCCCTTATATATACCTGAAAGCAAATAGGTATTTCAAATTGGTTAAGATTGTTTTAGGCAAAATGATATTATTGCTAGGTTGATCCAGAAAGAGTGAGAAGCTGCTGAGGTGTTTGTCCTTTAAGTCAGGTAGTAGAAGGAAAGCACCAGAGCTGCTGATGTGGTACAGCAATCAACAATTATAGAAATAAAAATGTGCTGGAATTACTGTAATGATTGACATACAGGCACTGAAGTCAATCACCCATTCAAGGGAGACAGGTGTAAAAATAAGGGTAGCGAGTATTTCTGTGTAGTAATAAGTCATTAAACCAAGGACTTATGCTTCTGTTTAATATTTTGAATCTCTGTTCCTTAATTAAAGCCATTTGGCTACATGTCCACTTCCAGTATATAATCCTCGATGTAATCCTTGAACTAATGCATCTACATGTCTATTCAACAGAATCACTTGCCTGAGATATTCTATTCCCTGCGCTTCCCTTTTTACTTCTTACTGCATTGAACACAAAGAGATAATTGCTCAAATTGCCATTCTCTAACATCATGCTGGGGATAACTATATATAAGAGTCCACAGTGGTGGTACTGGGAATGTGTCATGAGACACCTTAGGTAGGTCTGTCATAATTATATACACAGAGCTCTGTGAAGTTATTAAAGAGGTGAAAGCTCCTGAAGTCAATCAGTAAAGAATATTTTAGTATCTTCAGTGCAATGTGGAGAAGAACTGCAGTTAAAAAGAGTCATTCAGGCTACTCCTGCATGTGTAGCTGACATAATTCTTCACTAAATAGCCACTGAACCAGCAGAAGGTAATGACACTTTAGAATTTCTTTTGTAAACACTGAGGTCATTATTGAAGGCTAGGGGTTTGGTGTGTGTATATAAATGTTTTTAATACTATTGAATTAAGTGACATGCAATGATTGAATTTAGGATAAATGAGAACTGTTCTTACAGATTTTCCTTGAAAAAAGAGGGGGTCTAGTTACCAAAGCCATCAGGACTGGAGACCTCAGTGAACTCAATGTGGTGTAAATGTCACATTTCTTTTGCCAAGGATATAATTGGATATCAAGAATTTGAAACACAAGAAAGTAAAAAACCTTGGAAAAAAAGAGAAACTGTCCATGTTATTAAGTATATTAAAAGTAAGGGGCGGGGAAAGGAACTGAGCAAGAAAAGCAATATCTTTACAGGAAGTGATGACATGATGTGCTATTTGCAAAACCAACTGATTTAAACATTGTGAAAGAAATAGAGAGCAAGCACAGAAGGTTTCTAGAAGTATAAATAAAAAAAGAATAAGAACAGAAATGCAGGGGAAGTGAGACCAAGCACAGTTTATTTGGGTACAAGCCAAAAAATACAAAGTAAATATATTTTATTTATGTTTTTATAAATATAGGAAGGAATAAAGGAAGTTGTCATATCCAATATGGAAACAAATCTCAAAGAAAATCAAGCTTTCTCAGTAGGAGAACGTCACACTCTTTTGTCGCAGAATCCTGAAAAAAACTGGTATATTAGTTGTTGTATGAGTGTTTTTAGTAAATCTATCAAACTGAGTGACAACATGTGCATGAAGAATAGTCAGCATACTACCTGTAGTCAAATGCTAAGAAGATGATCTGTACAGATACCACCTGGCAGTCAGGCCTCAGTAGCATACAGGGCTGTAAGAGTTTCTTTCTTTTGAAAGAAAGAGGTAAACAGAAAATGTACCGTGACTGTAAAAGAGCAAATGCACGTGTAGCATGCATCAGAAGTTTTGCCACTGGAGAGGGGGAAATGTTGAATCAAGCTACTGCTAAGATACTAAGATTTCAAATACTGCAAGTCTGTTGTTCTTTATTTGAGGCCCATGGACTACTTGTAGGGACTGAACAAAAGGCAGATCAGAAAATATGCTTTGTTTTTTCCAGAAGCCTTCAGTCACTTTGAAAGGATCCAACTCCATTCAGAAATTTCTGGAAGGCCAAAGACTGAGACAGCTATAGCCCATGTCTGTATACAATTCTGGCCATCCATATTCAGAGCAGAGAAGTTCAGAGTAGGTCAGTTGCAGAGGTGGGCCACAGGATAATGAAGCAAACAGAAAGATAATTTTCTTATAAAGAGACACAAACTGAGTCAGCTTGTTTAACTTCAGCAAAGTGGGGGCTGCAAAAATACATGCTGTCTGTCAATACATCAGTGCGTGATCACTGGAGAAACAAAACCAATTATTAATCACAGACAGTGTTGGCAGAACCAAATGTGAATATATTGCTCATGAATATTTTAGGCTGAAAACAAAGGGTTATGACTAGTTGAGAAGTGCGATTCTGTGATGCTCTCCCATTAGAAGCACCAGAGGAGAGCTGAACACAGCAGTGGAGATGGAGTCTGAAATGCTTTTGCACAGGGTTATGTGATGTCCCATAGCAACAGGGATGTAATGACCCAAGGGATTCATTCCCCTCAGATGTTTTATATTCCTGCAGTTTGCCTCACTGCACACTGGTCTTTTAATCCCATAACTTGTCAGACTGAAAAATCCTAGTATCACCAAGGTTAAGGCAGATGTTTTGCTACTACAGGATAAAAAATGTTCCCCATGTGTTTGACTTTAATTTCAAGCAAAGCTTCAAAGGCTACTTTTACATCTCCACGAAACACTGCACCTGCCTGAGGTCCAAGAGAGAATAAAATTCAACCAGTGCGGTTGGCTGGGTGCTAGTAGTTTTGATAACATCTTACTGTAGCCTTACATGGCATTGTTCAGTCAAGAGGATTTCATACGGCTTTGAAAATTTATGGCCTGATAAATCTATTCATAATGGGTTGTGTTTCACTCCATGGCTAAACCTGTAGAGAGAATGATGATCAGCTGAGAAGTGAATGTGTCAGAATTCAGTTCTCAACAAAAGGGCATGTGGTGGGGGCACTGTCCGTACATATGAATCCAATCTATCAGCACGAAAATGCGGAATGAAATGTGCCAAGACTACACCATGGTTTGGGAAGACACAAGTTTAAGGCAGGCCATCTATTGTAAGGTTAATGATAAGACACCAGAATGAGCAAACTATGCTTTTCCTGGCTGCTGACTGACCACAGTTGATGAGGAGTCCTGCTCCTTAGAAAATATGCAACATGTACAACCCAAGACTTTGCTGGGAAGTTGTGTCATGACTAAGTTAGAAAGAGGAACACAGAGCTAATCCATGCCACTTCAGAATGCTTTGGACATTGGCAGATGTCATGGGCTGTGCAGCTGAGACTTCCCAAGCCCATTAGACCTGTTGTACATGCATACCACTAGAAATCCTGAAAAAACACAGATCAGCCAGATCCACCAGACCAGCCCCCCAAACCAAGAAAAGAAATGTTTGGTGCAGGGGGGAGAATAAAGAGCAAACTAGATGGTGGCCTGTTCACCAGCATCCTTCCCTGCGTTTCTTTGTATTGATAACAACATCGAGGAACCATTATTATGGGTATAGCACAATCAGAGTGTAAAAGCTAATCCCCACACCACATTTTTATTAATGAGATGGGACAACTTAATGCTAGAAATAGAACAATAACAGAAAATAAGACTTTAGTCAAATACATGGGTTTTAGAACATTTTTTTGCATCTGCTAACTTGAAAAAATAATTCATTAGGGTTCTCAAATTTTGAAACATCAGTGAAAATCAGCAAGAACTTCACAAGCTTGCAGGAGACAAACAACCTTTTCTTTGCCACCTTTTTACCTGGTCTGTTGATGAATCAAAAAGTGTTGCTGTGTGGCTCCTTGTAACAAATGAAGGAACATACTGCAGTCCCTCACACTCCTTCTTTGTGTGGGGTGTTTGGTTTGAGGGCCCTGATTTGCAGTAGTGATACTGTGACATATCACTTTGTTCGTAAGAAACATTTCCTACTTATTACCATAAGTCATACTTTTCTGAGATAAAAGTAAAAATTTGTCTTGCTTTACTCTTTCTCTAGTGTCATGCTTAGAGAGGCAGGTAAATGTGGGTGTATACCCTCGCAGCTTTCCCATCTCTTGAGGTCAGTAGTGGAATTTATAACTGGGTCTTAATTTGAAGCCATTCATTATTTCATCTTTTTCACTTGCCTCCTTTCATATTTTTTTGCCGTGCCCTTTCTTAATGCAGCCTAACATCATCTTTGTGGTTTTGCCCAGCACAGAGCGCTGAACAGATGTTTTCTTTGAGCTGTGCTCAGTCATATCTAGGCCCTTTCCCTCAGTAATTACAGTTAATTCTAGGAATCCTCAGTGAATATTAATAGTGGAAATTGTCCCATCAAATATACATAACATTACGCTGAATGCTTTTTGACAATGCACTGCTCAATTATGCAGATGCGTTACATCATCCTGAAGTTGCATGTAATTTTCTTTATGCTTAATTAGATTGAAAGAGAGTGCCAGGAGGAATTGGGGAATAGGCTATAGGTTCCAATAAATGCCTAAAGTACATTACACTCCACACTCAGAAATGCCTCTCTCCCTAATGTTCCCCTCTAATTTTGGGTACTTTTTACATGCTTTATCATGTAGCATGATGGAAAGGAGCTAGTTGCCTTAAAAATAATAAAGGTTTTCCCTCCCCTACCCTGCTTAGTTTTTCCTGTTTGATCCTGCAGTAAAAAGGCAACTCCGCCACAATTATAGTCAGACCAAAACACTGCCTATGTCATTGACAGTCATCATCACAGATTTAGCTTGTGACTTCATCCCAGGGCCAGACAGGGGAAGGGAATGGGAAGCAAAGGAGAATGGCCATGATTAAGTACAAATCACCAGAGCAATTAGACAACGTGACTAGACTGTAAAAAGCACAGGGAGACATGGCTCAGCCCAATGGATTCACAGTTTTTTTCACTAGTTACAAAAGCCTGTTTCAGATGTTTGCCATCTTCTTTGCTCCTGCTTTATTTAAAAAAGTTTGACTAGGCATAAAGAAAAGCTACAGAGGCAAATAGCCTGGTCTTTATAGACAGGTCATGTACCTAGCAGGTGCAACACTGCAATCCATGGTGGAGGGCAGAGAAACAATTCTCCAAGGCATACGATGCTTCCTGAAGCCAAAAGGAGTGTAGCGCTCTCCCTGCCCTCTGACTTCGGCAAGCAACTCTTACTTCTCTCTCTCTTTATTGGTTGATTTACTGAACGAAATCTGTCTCGTTTCAGTTGGCTTCAGCTACCAAATCAGGCTCTCAAGAAGATGTGGTTCTCTTGCACACATTCAGAAATCTGCTCTATAAAGCCAGAATCATAATGTGCATAACTAGTCCTCTAGATAACTCATTCCAGACCTTATAGTCAGTCATTAAGCAGGACTGAATTCTGCACAAAGTCTTCAGAAAACAGGATTCTGGTTAACACGATAAAAACTAGACTAATGGTGTTTCAGATCAAAGAAGGGAAGACACTGTAAAGGATAAGAGAGAAGCTAAAGAATTATATATTCCAGGGTTGTCCTCTGAAACAGATTGACACAGACCATCTGCCTAGTGCCTGCAGTCATGTTTTTCAAGGGTCTCTGTCCTAGGAGTGAACCACAGACTGTCCAAACTGTTCTAGTAAAGTATTCCCTGATGTTGTTGTTCCCAAGAGCCATGCAGACTGTATGACTGCAAGCTAAGACATCAGCCAACCTCAGGTCCAATGTCCCCCATCACGTAAGTGCAATTAAATGTGCTATCAAGTGAGAGGAGTAACCTTATGTATTGGGAGACATGCTAGTTTCTTCAAAGTCAGAATTCGTAACAGCAAGTTCTCATCACATGACAGAGGATGCTCTCATGGGGATCAGGACCAGATAAAAGCCCTATCCCATGAACGGATGTCTATCCATATGTAATCAAACTGCAGGTACTTTATTAGGATGTTATCAGATGATAGGATGTATCAGTTTTCTGGTTGTGTATGTACATATATGATCTGACAGTGCAGAGCTTGAGGTTCAGGGTTTCCAGGTGCCTTTGTAGGATGTTGCATGGGCAACATTTGGGGTACCATGTGGGTATCAAGGTCATTATTTCTTTTTGTGAAACATACAACTAGTGCTAAGTGTAGTCCTTGTTAAATGGCATAACCATTCAAGGATGTTACAAACATGCTCATCTCAAAAGTGAGAAGAAATATGCCCAGTGGCCCAATGCTATAAAACTCAGCCTAGCAAAGGGTACACGGCTGCATTCAACTTGTGTGCGTTACATTATAGGTTTTGTTTTCTCATAAATAGTAACGATCCTTTAGCACCTTTTGTCTAAGGATCCTAAATAAGTTGACAAGTATAAATTACCAAAGCTTTGCAACATCCAGAAGGAGAGGGCAAATGCTGCATCCCTTTAACACTCAGGCATGAAATAGAAAAAGGAGGTTAACCGACTTGTCCAGGATCAGGCAGTCAGTCAGAATGGGGTTTGGAAAGTGGTACCCAGGAGTTACCACTCTGCTGCTGAATATACACAAGAACAGGCAGTCGGGGAGGTGCCTGAATGATGTTTGCTACAGCTGGTGCTAAGTCTCACAGCCCCTTATCTCTGTGCATGGTGCCGTCAAGAGCTGAAGCACACACTCTCAGTCCATATGCTCAGGTGCTGGGAACATCCCAGAGAGCTTCTACAGGTACTGTGGAGAGGATTTCTCTGGGCTGATGAATGTAGAGAATGATTTTGAACAGTGTGTGATTTCAGTATGAAAGGGGAATAGGCGCTGTTGGACTCCTTTTTCTGCATTTTCAGCAACATCTTTAGGGAAGTTTCTCTGTTGCCATGGTCCTTCCAGGTAGGAATAGGTGTTAGAATGTTTTTGGAGATGCCCTGCATCGGTAAAAACAATAATATTTTAATGTTCCTTGATTTCATGCTAAGTTGCTGATACTGCAAGCATGTCATTAGTCTGAAATGTGGATAAATCATAGGGTTTCCATTTCACAGGTGAGTAAACTGAGGCTAAGGAAGTGCATCTGTAGCAGAACTAGGAACAGAAAATCCTTCACTGATACTGGACAGCCTTCCTTTAGTGACTACAGAGAAGTTTTATACATGTATATGACAAAAATTTGAAACAATCTTCACTGATCTATCCAGAAAATGCTCACCACTGTGCCACTTCCCTAGATTATGAGCAATTACAAATGAATCTGCTGAGACATTACCCTGGAGACTGACACCAAAGTCACTGCGTAAAAAGCAGCACAGTAAAGATCATTACCATAATTACCAGCCTAGCCAAAGCTATTACCAAAAGCAAAGCAATGGCTGAAATCATTGATGGTTCCACAGTTCAGCCGTCCTTGCTTTAAGCTAACATGTTTTACTGCACAGATGTAGAGGGCTGAGGACGTATGCATGGCCCATTACCATGTCCAGCTGACAGTCAGTAACCTGTTACACAATGTTGTGTTGATTGCTTTGGCTTAAGGGCTTGCTTAGACTTCTGGTCTGAATTTTGGCTACGTTAAAATATCCTTCATCTACCAGGTTTTTTCTCACCGTAAGTTGTTCCTGTCTCATATATACACTAGGCACTTGCTGTTTTCCTCCTGCTGTCAGATGGATGCTGGGACTGGGTCTTCCACTCTCCATGTCCTCCCAAAATAAATTCTGCCCAAGTTGGCTATAAATCAGATGATCTCTGTGGCACAGTGGCTCCGTGTTGCTCCCCCTACGCTGATACAGTGTAGGGCACAGCGCCACAATCCAGCTGTTATGAATAAACTACCAGGAATAATTTACAGAGAAATTTAAATACTGCTGACTTAGGGGAAATAAAATCGCTGAAGCACTGAACAGTGGTGGCAGGCTTGAAGCCAAAATCGTATTTGCTTTTGTTCTGCTCTGACACAGGGTGTAATTGGGTTACAGCTACAACTTTGATATAGTACTTTTTTTTTATAAGGCGAAGAACACAAACATTTCTGACAGTGTCCAGTAGAGTGTGAACAACACTAATTGTTCATCAAGAATCAGATACCTTCTGGATACTCAGGCAGATGTCATTAATATTAACTCCATAAAGACAGTAACAGAAGAGAGAATCTAAAATGAGTGTCCAAATAATATTCTGTTTTTAACTTTGGGTTAACTAATAAAGAAAACATTAAAACATCCAGCATGCATAAAGTGATACGGGGTCCACAGAGGGTAATGGGATCCACCAGTGATGGTTGCCTCAGAAGTTCAGAGGGACACATGGTCTGAAAGCAGCTCCCCCCCCCGCGGGCCGGGCTGTGCCGGTGTGGGCCGTGCCCCAGCCCGTGTGAGCCCCTCAGCCCCGCTCCCGCCTCCTGCCCCGTCTCCCTGCGCCAGCGCGGGCCCTGCCCCGGGCTGCAGCCCTTCAGGGACCCCCTGCTCCCGCCGGGGCTCGCCAGGGCCGCAGCTCCTGCAGGAAAGAGCCCCCAGCTGCGGCCTGGGGCCCTCCCCGGGCTGCGGGCTGGGGCTCTGCCCCGGCGGGGGCTCGCCAGGGCTGCAGGGGAGCCCTGCTCCGGGCCTGCGGCACCTCCTGCCCTCCTCCTGCTGCGGCCTGGGGCTGCCTCTGCTGCTGCTCCCCCCTCGGCTGCCTCCTCCTCTGCCTGGGCCGCCTCTGGCCCTTGCCCAAACCTGTTGCCCCCTCCCCGGCGCCCCCGGCTCGGCTGAGGGGCTCAGCTGAGCCCTGGGGGGGGGCGCTGGGCCCGGCTGGGCCCGGCCCGGGGCAGCCCAGCTCCCCCCCGCAGAGGCCGCCCGCAGGCCGTGCCCCCGGGCCCCATGCTGTGCCGCCGGGCAAGGTGCGCTGTGCACGCTCCAGGCAGCTGGTGCAGCTCCGGGTAGCTGAGCTCTCCCTGAGGTAGGCGGGAGAGCAGCGGACGGCTGAAACAAAAACCAGAGGTAAGACTGGGAAACAAATTTCTCTGCTCAAAAGCCCTTAGCCTTTGCAGTTTTAGGGATGGATTCCGAGCATAGCTGTGGATGTATTTTGGGTTGTCTGTTTTGGGGACTCTTGATTTTGCCAAGTATCACCTATCGGCTGCACTGACTGATGAAGCCAAGTCAGGTCCAGCAGCATCACCTCTTGGAGCCAGTCCATCGCTGCCAGTGACAGCTTCAGAGGACTTCACTTTGACATTTACTTGGCTCCTGCCGTCTTACTGTTAACACACTTCTCTCCCAGAGAGAAATACAGGGCATCGAAAATGCCTTTAAATCACCTGATTCAGACATAAAATTTTATTAACAAAGAATGAGTTTCTGTCATCAGAGAACACTAGTCATCTCTTCCCAGCCTGGCTGTGCCCTTGGTCCTCCAGCCTGACAGACCGAGTGGCTCATCGTGGGCTGCCTGGTGGCACTTGTGTTAACCTTGCAAGCACTTGCAAAAGGTGTTGAATTCCTACCTTCCCCTACACGGCTATTATTTATTAATGTACTAGACCTTCACACACTATATACTCTTGGATTTAGCTTGAAATGAGATATACAGACGTTCAGCCTGTTCATCTAGCCACTGAAAGTCGATAAAATACTGTAACCTGAAGAGGGAGAGAAGTTGCACATTATCGCGTCTGATTCTTAGTCCACCCGAGACTGCAGACGGTGTATCTTTCCTAGTAGGATCGAAACAGCAATTATCTCAAGAGAACTGGTAAGGTGAGGGTAGACTTCATCCTTTTAAGTGTTTAATATCTCAGAGCCAGAAGGCTGTATTTTAAAATGAAAGGTGAACGGATAAATATTGAAAGCAGACCAGGAAGGATTCATTTTGATGCTTTGAAGGTGGTAGCACTGTTTTGCTAAGGTGAGGAAGGAGTTGCTACAGTTATTTTGGCTTTCCCCCCCTCGCCCGCTAATCACACCCCACCCCACTCACCCCCAAGACAAACTCTGTATCTTTCTGTAGTTCATTGTAAAGTACAGCAAGTCCTCAGGGTGGGAAGAAACAAGCAGCAAGATGGGGTGGGGGGGGGGAAGTGGGCAGTTACAAGATAAATTTCAAAATCTTTTGGCATTGGCTAGCCTTCGAGGCAAAAACGAGTAAATTGCCTTTTGTGTATATTCCAGGACAATGTTTTCTCCTTTGGTGTGTTGAATCTGTGTTTGCGCTCATGTATTAAAATTGCTGCTTGGTCTGCAGTGTAAAGATAACATAAAATGAATCCTAAATACCAGATATAAGTTTACAGCCTGAAATACTCTCCAGAGTTGTCATCACTTCTGAGTTGTGGTTGTGTTGGGATGTGGTGTTTTATGCTCTGCAGCTACTGGACAAAGCCATGGCTAAAGGGATTTAGAGAAGCTGACCGACAGATGTGGGCTAGGAGACTGCTAGCGAAACACACAGCAAGTAATGAGGAATTGCCAAGGAAGAGAGGGACAAGATTAAAAATGTAGGTTATCACCTTGCAAAGTCTATCCTACCTTGTTGTGTCTAAATCTCTGCTAGAGACTGGGACTCATGAGAACTTGGGGACCAATGCAAGCAAGACCCAGGCTCCTATGGAGAAGCAGAGAGGGAGCAAGTCACAGCTCTTGGGCAGACAGAAACTGTTCTCATTCCTTCACCAAGGTTAAAGCAGAAACTGTGCACTAGATGAAGTTGCTTTATCTTTGTATTCATAGTGCCAAAATCACTTACTTGATTTGGTGGGGTGGAGAGAGGTATGACTCAAAACACAACAGCATCCAAGGGTGGCTGTCTTTGATGTGGTCCTGGATAACCAAAAGGAACTCATCTTTCCTTGTGATGGTATCTGTGAGATTTTGGCCAATATCCCCCTTTACGTATCCACAACCTGGGAGTGCACAGCACTGCAAAAATGAACTTTTGCCCAAGCAGAGCTCTCTGCTTGGTCTGACATGCCACGTTGCATGTACTAGAGATGATTTTTGCCCCATTCCTCAGAAGGGTAAGTGCTCCTGGAAGTGGGACAGGTCTGTTGACAGAAGCTGTGGTCATCAAAACAGGCTGTGCTGACAGACACCACTTGTGCCACATAGCATGTGGGAAGGGAGCAGGGAGGGAGTGGAGTCGTTGCTCTTGCCACAGGTACATAACCTCGTTACGCTGTGAGCCAGTGGCTGTTTTATTGCAGGGTTGGTTTCATTTGTGATTAATGAGTTATTATCAGCACTGCTAGAAAATCCGCTATAGTTGTTTGTCACCAGATAACATTTATTTCCTCCTCAGTTCCTGCTTTAGCTGTCAGGTTTTGGCTGAAATCAGACACTGAGGTGATACACTGGAAAGCAATAGACGGTTTCAATTTAGGGTGTATAAAGAGACCAGTTACTCTGCAAAAGCACCTCTGTGTGTTTGGTATTGATAGGATTAGTGCAAGTTAATTCGTATTCAAAGACTGTAACCTGACTCCAGATTAAATAATATTTCCTGCAAAGGAAATTACCAAGACATTGTGTGTTAATAACACTGAACATGCTTTTTTGAGTACCAGCCTCACACTTCAGGACTGACTCGACAAGCTATTACACCTCTCTTAATTAAAGTTTTGTTAGCACAGTGACTCCTTGCAATTTCCAGGAGATACTGGCCCTGTAGCCTGTGTAAATTTGTGCTTCTTGAAGTCTATCTTTCAGCTGAACTCTGGATTTGTGCTGCATGCCAGGGTTACCTGTGTAACTCAAGGAAAGCAGAATTAAGTATGGTCCAGCATCATCCAGGAGGATTATGAAGATACCAGAATTAGTTCCTTGGGTTATTATTAACCCAGTTCCAATAGAAACCTCCTGATTGAAATGTTCACCTTAAAGGAAGCACAAACACCGCTCCCCACTGCTGTATTGGGTCCTGCCTCCATGGAGTGTTTCTAAATTAGGGGAATCACAAGAGCACTGCAAGACTGCACTGAGAGGCTGTACATGAAGTTAAACCTCAGCTCCCTGTCTGCAAAAATAAATTACTGAGACCTAGTGCCTTAACAATTCTTACAGACAGACATTAGATGGATACCAGAAAGTAAACCCCCATCATTTTAAGAAATGTGATTAGAGTGAAGCAGAGTCTTTGAATTATCTTGTCTTGAATTGTGTGGACAATGTCTCATAAGACAGGAAATTGTAACCGTAAAGCTTCTGGCATATATCTGTGTGGAATGACACTTGCCTACAATTTCAGTTCCTCCTTTAGGTTTTTCTCTTGTCATTAGCAACTAAACTTTATAACATTGGCCAGGTTAGCTCACCTTCTGTCTCATACTTGTCAGGCTGTGGAAAGCATCAGGAAATGCACCATATAGAGGTTTGGTAGGTCTTCAGCAGCAGCAGGGTGTAAAATGGTTTGAACATAGACATGTTGAATAAATGCACTTGTTTCATTTTGGCACCAGTCTATATAGAAACAAGTGGCTCATTCTGAATGTAGACAGGTCTGCTGGCCATACATCACTCTTCTGTAATGTTCTTTCTTTCTTCCATCTTTATGTGCAAGATGGTAGAGTTCTTACTCAGGTGATAACTCTCACCATAAATGTTTGCATTAAAGTTAATACGATTACAAAGACACCATAACACTGAGGATGCATAAAGATGCCTGCAACTTTCTGGCTTTAAATGGGTGTAAGGTCCCCTTAGCAACTGGGTGGTATGCAACAAAGGGTTTTTAATGAGTGATAATCATCAGACATTGATGTCCATGCTAAAGAGTTAACATTAATGCCCTTTTCA
This sequence comes from Falco cherrug, assembly GCF_023634085.1. Classification (NCBI taxonomy): domain Eukaryota; kingdom Metazoa; phylum Chordata; class Aves; order Falconiformes; family Falconidae; genus Falco; species Falco cherrug. Next base: position 15,359,517 of record NC_073699.1, read on the forward strand.
TGCTGCAGCAGTTCTTCAGCGACCTGCTCACATTATATCATTAGGTTGAACAATCCTCTTCTGTGTTTCTTTTTAACATTTCCTTGGGGGTGAATAGAAGGATTTATTTAGAAAATAATTTGTTATTTATTTTTCTCTCAGACTGGTTTAGCTTTGAAAACAGCCACAGTTTCAGATCAATGCTGACAATGGAAAACATTAACACGTTAGTTTGTGGTGGTGTGCCATCCCACAAACACATGAAATGTTCCCCACTTTTCTTGTTTATTAAATCACTGTATTCTAAATTAAAATAAAGCCTTTTCCAGTCATGAGTAGCTTTTTTCAGCAACCAGTGACCTCATTCATTCTTAAGTCATGGTAAAGACCTCCATTCTGTTGCCAGCCAGTTTGATCTAGAGTTTGATTTAGCCAAAAATATCCGCAAACCACTTATTTTGCTAACGCTTTTCTTCCTCCAGTTTAAGGTAAAACATTCTTCCTAGTCTTTTGCCTTCTAGAACAACAACTGCAGGCTTTTTTTTTTTTTTTTTTTTTTCTTTAAGAGATAGTTAATGGTGGCAGGGAGAAAAGAGAGGGATGCAATTTCATATTCTCCTACCAAGGGGCAATGAAGCATCTGAGGATTTTAACCTTGACTTTGAAATGGCTTTGTAATTATGCCTTCTTAAGATGGTATGTTTGAAAGTCTGCTCATCACTAGCTGAGTGGGAGAAGGAATCTTGTCATTCATGATGGCTGATAACTCGTTTGCCAGATCAAAATTAAGAATAACCTTTCACCACCAGCTGTAGCACAGCCATCATCCTTTCTGCCTTCTCAGTGGGTACCAATGAGATTACAGTCAGTTTGCACATGACGAACCAAAAATAACCCCAGCAGTCTGTTAAAATTTAACTCCCCCAAAGGATTACATCCTAACAAGCTTTGCAGCCTAGTGCAGTTCAGCTGATCAACGGGAGGTGAATCATATGCTATATTTTTTCCAGAGTTTTCAAAAATCTTTATCAGAAAAGAATTGTGTTGTGAACAGGGAATGATGTATGTGTTGTAATATCCAGCACAGATTGCACGGTAAAGTCTTTGCAGGATTAAAGCCCCAGGCTTCAAAACTGCACGGTAAAATTCAAAACTAATTCTTTCTCCTAATAAAACAGCTAAATCCTGCCTGTTTCCTAGCCTTTCATTGCTTTAGCAGGTTTCTCCTATTCTGTACATATCTGTCTGTTAGAAGGCACATCAAACTATAGCATTAGCTAAAGGGCACCTCAATTTGCCACCTGTATTCCAAGCTATTACAATGTAAAGGTTTTCTTTACAGTTGTAAGATCTCTCTTTAAATTGCTCTTTAAGGCTTCTTTCATTAAGCAAAAACACTGGTACTCAGAATTGATTGGGTAAAAATTCTTGAGCTGACAGCAGAGGAGACTGGAAAAAGAAAGGAAAAAAGAGAAAATATTAAAGAAAAATAATCAGCAGTTTTGAACATCTTGAGTTCAGTGCACAGTGACAGCATATTTGGGACCATCTTCCCCAAAAAGGGAAATTACCAGACGTCAGAAGTGCGTAGGTCATTCAAACATGGAGCTTTTTACATGAAAGTGTTTGGCTATTGGGCTTTGCTGTCTGACTGTCACCATTTCTCTGTGCCTACTGTCTTTCATCACAGACCTGTTTCTTCTCTTCCTCCCTTGGGCTCATGCTTTGAGCTCTGATCTTTCACTATTGAAGTCACTGAGAGTTTTGCCAGTAATTTCTGTAAGCATAAAACCAAGCTCAGACTTCCCTTTCATACTCTTTCTTAAGTTTCCCAAATGTTTCTTTCTAGGCTTCATTCCCCAAAGCACAGATGTTCTTTCTGTCTCTCTCTTTTTTTTTCTTTTTTTTTTTTCTTTTTTTTTTTTTTGCTAAACAGTAGAAACACTTCAGAAAAGCATTGAATAATCTGATTTGTCAGATTTCTAAAGCATTTTGGGAAATACTCTTTCGGATAGTGGTGATGATCAAGCTAGTTTAGATTTTCCAGCTGTTCTAGAAGTAGCAAACCAATGTCTGTAGGATGTTTGCCAGAAATAAAGTCAGATACAAATGCACATGCTCACTCCCATGTATGAACTTGCCTGCAAGTAATTGGGTATTCATGTTAAAAAGAATTAAATGATTTTCTGGTTGCTCACATCTAAGCCCTGTGAACAATTCATACTGTTAAAGCTGCTAAATTAAACCTTCCTGACTCCATAATGCTGCTATACCAAACAGATGCATTCTGGAGTACTACCCACTGGCATATTATCTACTGACTAGCTGCATATAGAGAAGAACACGCATGTAACACTATCTATAAATACAGCAACCAACATACACTCTGGAGATGTTGTAAGGGCTCCAAAGTTGAGTTTACTTTGAGGTTTTTAGCTTCAATTAGAATTAAAACTGCTGTAAAAGATGTTATAGTGATTGAATATACTTTCTAGATTTAACATCTTCACAGCCCTATTTAATTTCCTGTAATATTTTTAGTTCAGATGAAAAGATGTTCTCCCTATTCATCAAAAGATATTTTAAACCCGATGGGGGGAAAATGAAGCTACTGATGTCTGCTTCCTTTATTTAGTACTTTTCGCTTGACTCCCTGCGTTCTCACATCAGCTTCTTACCACTTTTCTGGGAACCAGGGAGAAGAGCTGGGTCAGTGAAAGTGTAGGAGGTGTAAGAAGTTGGAGTAGGGAGACAGATGTGTGTCTTTCTGGGTTCATTTCAATGGCCTATCTGCTGCATGTGCTGGAGTTGCAACCCCTCCTGCATCTCCATGCTGGAGGGGTCAGGCTTCCAGCTATGAAAATGTGGTCCTCTGTTTCACTGGAAAAGGCTACAAGGACCAACAGCTTCAGTCACATGCAGCCACAGAAGATCAAGTGTTTTCTTCAGATGATATCAGAGACTATCAATTTATGTACTGCATTCACCAAAACAATGACAAAGTCACCTCTATGATGAGCCTGAAGCATTAAAAAAAAAAAAGAAAAGGCAAAAAAGGCTATACTAAAGACCAAGCGTCTCAACTGTAATGTACATGAAGAAGAGTGAGACTGTAATAATTTACTGCTAGAGCAAAATAATTCCCAGATAAGCCTAAGAAACGGGCAGTACCTTATGTTCTGGTGAAAAGAACAGAAAATATCCAGGTCTAAGCCAATATGCAATGTCAGAATGCTGTGAAGACATATCCCTTCCTGATGCCAAATCTGCTGCTTGGCTTAACTTAGGCTGTGGAAGTAAGATACCCAAAGTGTGTCATCCTGCGCATCAAAGACTTTCTGGATTTTATGACACTTCTGTTCAAACTGTCATTACTTTCCTGAAATGGTGGCCTTTGTATATGTACTGTGTTTAAGAAACAAAAAATCTGACTATGGAACAGGTTTGGGTGGGATGTAGAAATACTTGAGCTAGCTTTAACCAGGCTACAACATTAATGGAAGCAGATTAACTGTGAAAGCATAGGACTTTATGCCATCAGATTAATTCATCACATTAATTAATTGCTTCTCAACAGGGAAAATTAACCCATTCTACTTCAGCTACATTTGCCTTAATGCACTAGATGCCATCATTAGTTCTAACACTTCCATACTAAAACATAAAAAAAAAATCCTACAATTAAATTAGAGGTACTAAAAAGTAACAGTAATAGCATGGCTTGTTATTTGACCAGATCTGGATCTCCAGCTTCAGACTAAGGTTGCAATGATGTGTGTACAGAAACTTATTCTCAGGGACCACAGATGATTTTTTTTAAATTTTTTTTTTTTACTAACCTGGATTGAAATCCTATTGTAGAGAAAAAAAAACCACAAAAAAAACCCCAGTGACATCAAGCAAGCAATCTGGTGCGTGGCTTGTGGGAGACTGAATGCCGTCTTGTAGGTGGAGTGCACTAACGGGAGAGGAGGACCTGAGAGGACAGGCTGAAGCATACAAACCATACTGATGCATGCTGACTCTAAAAAGTCATTAAGATATAAGAACTGGTAACTCCAAGGTTTAAGGCTATATACTTATGAAACAAATGTGGTATGTATTGTATATGTGCAAATCCTAGAAAATATATCTGTACTGTAATTGGGGAATAAAGGAAACTCGTGCATGCAAAAAGAATGTCTGACCTGATGCACTGATATCAATTAGGAACGTTAACCAAAGAAATAGCTAGCATGAGCCCAGTCTGTCTAGCTTGCTGTACCATAAAAGCAAGTGGAGAGGAACCAATAACCCCTGGATTCAATCTGGGTTTAGCTGTTGCTTCTTGTTTCTTATTTTAACATCTATCTCGTGAAGTTTGGGTCAGTGGGACATCAACTAACTGATAGGAATTGCTACTAAATCAGCCTATGAAGTCATTGCTGGATCTGATGCCTGCAATGTAAACCCTGCTTTTCAGCCGATAATGGAAAGGTTAATGCTGTAATAAAGGATGAATCGACAGACATGTGCAGTTTACTCCCTGCTCTGTCAACTACAGAACTAATAAAAGCTGTGCTAGAAATAAAAAAAATAAATAAAAAAACCCTAACAAAAAACCCCAACTAGCTTCCGGGAACTAGAAAAAAAAAAATGACAGTATACTCCAGCATAAAGAATATCCACATATGAAAAAATGACAGAAAAAATTAAGCTGATGTGAGTTTAAGCACTGGAGCAAGGTAGAAAGATGCAAATTAAGGTACAAGATGATCACTTTATTATTGACTTCTGCTGTCCAGGTCCAAAGGAAAAGCTGCTCCTGCATTTGTGCATGGTGCGGCATGTCTTGTATTAGAAAAATGATTCAAAATTCCTAGCAAAAAAAAATTATTTATGTTTGAAAGATTGCAGATGCTTTTGTATCCTTTTTGTATCTGTCTTGTGAAGGAAAGACACAATGATCCATGCTGGAGGAAGGAGAATGAGTTCCCTCAACAGTTCCCTCAACAGCATGAAGGATTTCTTAGCCTGCCCCATAACTCCAGTAATGGTGTATGCAGAACTTAATTACATGCTTTCTATTACGGGCATGTTGAATCATTTGGGTTAGATAAACAACATCCATAGCTGCATTACAGCTGTTTAGCGTACACCTAAAGTGAGCACCTTGAGATACATCTAATAACCTTACAAGCAAGCTGAGTGTAAACATGTGCTTGTTTTTAAAATGTCACAATGACTGCAATAGTGCTAGTAATTTAATGTGAAGTATTCGCCATGAAACCCTTTCAGATTTGTTCTTGTGAGTATTAACTTTATCATCAGACTTATCACAGCACCCTCAGAATTCAAATAGCTTGAAAACTAATAATTACCAAGTCTGATAATCTTAGTGGGTGAGGTGGAATTGCAACACTTGGTTTCTTCAACTTTCCTATAACTATAACATTACCTTCATAGGATAAACTAAGCTCTTGTTCTTTAGAAGCTATTACTTTAATAGTTGTCTTAGCTGTGGAAAAACAGCAGAATGCATGAACCCTCAAGGGTAAAAAAGGTGGGGGGAAGTATTTCTAAGAACATCTGATCATTAATTCTGGCTTCATCTCATGTTTTTTCAATGTTCAGTCTGGCAAATATTTGAATTTAAAACATGTTATATGTGGTTGTTATGGCCCAGCTGCCGACTAAGTCCCACACAGCCGCTTGTTTACTCCCCCTGTGTTGGGACAGGGGAGAAAATCAGAAGGGTAAAAGTGCAAAAACTTGTGGGTTGAGATAAAGGCAGTTTAATAGGTAAAGCAAAAGCTGTGCGCACAAGGAAAGCAAAGCAAGGAATTTGTTCCCCACTTCCCATGGGCAGAGAGGTGTTCAGCCATCCCCAGGACAGCAGGGCTTCATCATGCGTAATGGCTACTTGGGAAGATGAACTCAGAGCATCCCCCCCGCCCCCTTCCTTCTTCCTCCAGCTTGTATTGCTGATGGTGATGTCATATGGTCTAGGATATCCCTTGGGTCAGCTGGAGTCAGCTGTCCTGGCTGTGTCCCTTCCCAGCTTCTTGCCCACCCCCAACCTGCTCACTGGTGGGGTGAGGAGCAGAAAAGCCCTTGGCGCTGTGTAAGCACTGCTCGGCAATAAGGAAAACATCCATGTACTGTCAACACCGTTTCCAGCACAAATCCAAAACATTACCCCGTATCAGCTACTATGTAGAAAATTAACTCTATCCCAGCCAAAACCAGTGCATTGGCTACATTGGTAAGACTGAGTAAGCAAATACAATCCTTTTCTTTCCTGTTATTTAAGGTTGTATTTAGACATTTGTGCCCTGGGGCCCAATGGAAAGCTTTCTTCCCTTTTACTTCTTTTTTATCATTCCCAGCATTGTAAGAGAATGTTAGGTTTGATTCATGGCTTGTTACCTGACATTGTGAGTGAGATTGATCTGACCTAGTCACCTGGGGCTCTTTTTCCAGTTGGAGAAGTAGGCACTTCTAATACATAGTTCATCTCCTCCTTAAGTAGGTACCTAAAATAGAGCAGGTGATTCATGCTTTTAAGGTCCTCAGTTTTCCTCCCTGCTTTGAAGCGAGCCAGGCAAGCTGAGATGCAGACACTTGCACTGTCAACGTCTGCAGGAAGCTAAGGTGAATCCCAGCCTGTATTTCACATGCATCTGGCCTAAGTTTTATTGAATCAAAATGCAGGCACAAATCATAATTGGCAAAAGGGTGTGGCTGAGCTCCAGTGCTCATTGAAGCCAGTGAAAATGTTCTCATTGATTTAAAGGCACTTTGAATTACTCCCTCAGGAAAAAAAATAAGAAGAGAGGGATGTTGGAGGAGCTGTCTTCTCCTGCTCCTTGATTTCCTGTTTAAAAAAATATATGGTATACACCAGACTTCTGAACCTTTGCAGGACTACTGTTGCTGCTGGTAAGCAATGGAAAAACCAATGTACAATTGGTTGTGAGCATCTTGATCAAGACTACTCAGAAGTCATTGTAACATCACTGGAACAGTTAGAGGTTATGACCTAAATAATTATACAATGTTGAGAACAACTTCAAGCCATGCTATGCTAAAAACAAATGTATAGACGATGCTGTAGATAGCTAAGGCTAATATACATATATAATCAGAGACTGTGATACTGAAGAGATCATCTGATTCATTCAGTACATCTTTCACCCAGGAAAGTTACTGCCTAGTGCTCCCTTACTAATGTTTTCTGTAGTCACATGGCAAGTATGTCAGCCCATCCCTGGAGATGTCCTGGTGGGATGTGGAGGAAGAAAACACTGACTTTCCACACACTTTAGATGCCTGTGTCAACCATCACAGTTGTCTGGGAGGTCAATAAAAAAAGCCCAGACCTGACATTCATCCCTCTGCAGCAGTCTGAGTCTGCAGCAATTTTACAAGAAAAGGGAAACCTCTGAATGACTGATGCAAACCTTCCCCATCATTCCAATCCCAGTATTCAGGACTGGCAGAGGTGCTGAGAGCTGTAAGCACAGCATCAGTGTTGCTTTCTGCTCCAGAATTTCTGCTTTTGTTCACCTACATGAGGCGAGATTCAGCTCACGATTAGATTCACTTCAGGCATCCAAATATCTGTGTGTGTACATATGAGTTAAGTATCCACTATCCCACTAATCTAGTCGGTACAGTCTGTGGAGCTCAGAGGGCAGTTCAGCTCACTGAATGAGCTTTATTGGCTGGCTGGCTGGCTGTCAAATTTGTCATGCTATACCTGAAAATGGATGTAACTCCACTCTTACAGAATTGTTATTACACTGAGATTCCAGCCACTCTTTGTACTGATGTCACAACAGAAGAAGCTGGCAAAACTTGACTTAGGAATAGGAATTGCTATTCCCATGGATGTTGAATAAGAATAGGAAAGTTATGTCAAGGCTGTGCCCCACTGTGCCCAATCCTACTTGTTACAGAGGACCTTCCTTTAGTAAACCAGCTGCCTCATTCAGGAGAGAACCAAAGGTTCATGTTCTTTGAGGATACAAATGTGTGAGTCCCAACAGAGCTGCTTAGCACAGACTTAACTACTTTGCTTAGATTGTATTCTGCATGCAGAACTTGTCATTACTGCAAATTGGGTTTTATTTTTCTAAATGTACTTACGTATGCTGAATTCTGTGCTGTTTCAAGTTACTTACTCAACTAAATAAAGCTTTTTCTTCAAAGGAAAACAAATAAAAAAATTCCCTTCCATATTGGCATTATTTCCTGAAGGTTTGATAAAATTGTATTTGTTTGAAACTGTCAGGTTGAACAGGGATAAATGTAATCTGAGATACTAACGAGTCAGTTGAGCAAAAGGGCCATCATATATTGTGTTGAGAAGCATTGTTGCTGATGCTGGTGAAACACTTCAGGAATAAAATTGGGCAGGTCTGGAAAAGGCTGATAACCTCCTCCAAAGACTTCAACTTCAGACTTCAAATGAAATATCACATGCTTACAGATGATCATTCTGAATTTTGAATGCTGATTAATTGCTTATGGTAATGCAAAGCAGCAGAAATACTTTAAAACAGCATTAAATTTACATAGGTACAAATACCATGTGCTATTGTTATTGTTGTGTAAATCAGAGTTCTGAGGATACAATGACCTCTAAAGAGCTTATCTAAAGTTCACCTTCAAGGAGGATGTGATTCATTTGCCGTGCTAACACAACAAATAATTTACTAATGAATGTGAGCTGGAGGTGAAAAAGGAGCACATAGGACTTATCTGTACTATATGCTTCAGCTGTTCCTGTGTCGGCCTTAGCAGCTGCATTAGCGCCGTGGGTCTGCAGCCCACTGAGAGTTGCAGACACTTCTATGCTCTTTCCTGTGGAGGTGCCAATCCTCTAGAAATCCCCCATGACACAGCCTCTGCAAGCAACTTTGTTGAATCACTTTAAAGTGGACATACTCTCATTAGTTTAAAGGTGAGATGTTGTAAAAAACACGATTATGAAGGGATTTGCCTCTGAGCAACTGATCATCCCCCTCACACTTCTATCCAGACCACATACCTTGTCATGTGTTAAACCATCAAGGTAGCAGCTGACATGTTATGCCTGAAATCCACTTTTTCTCCCTCTTCTCTCTTGCCAATGAACTGTTAAAAAAGTCTTCCCGATGTTTGTATAGAAATATGAGAGAAGAGAAGCCCTCATATACTTTGAAAGGCATGTATTAAAAATCGTAACACCTGTGTCAGTGGTTTGCTTGCTGTACAGCTGAGTTACAGGGAGTGGTTTCCATTTCTGCACTGTGAGAAAAGGCATGGTGGTGAGCATTTGGCCAGCTGGGAAAGGTGTGATTAGGAGACCATGCTGCTCAGGTTGACATCCAAAAGGCATTTTCATCCACATGATACTGTGTTCCGTGCCAGGACTCTGGTAATACTCCCAATTGGTATAATGGATCCATCTCCTACAAAAAGGCAAAGAACTGGGGTGTGAATTGCATGCACCTAGCGCACTATGAGACACCTTGGGGGAACTTCACTATCCATATAGGGCTAGCAGATATGTAATGGAACCTATGGGACATTTGCACCCCTGTGGAGAAGCAGCCTGAGGGTGAAGTTGCACCAAGATGTCCATCATTATCTGATAAAAGAAGTCCCTTGGGAAGGGATTCTGACTGAGATGCTATCTTAGATGATCTTAAGCCTCTAAGACAACCCAAATTCTTTTTGAGAAAGAGATATTCAAGAATATTCTGCATTCAGCACTCAGTGGCCTTCCCTTGGCCTCCAGCTGATGCCATTTTATGGGGTACTGGTAATGGGCCAGAGCTTTGAATCCTTGTTGCCTAACTGATCGTTGATGCCAAACTGCAGCCTGCTTATGTATGGAGCACAAAGGAAAAATTAAAGAGTCTGATGTAAGAAAAGGTTTATAGGAACAGCATCAAGTCAAACCGGACTAAAAATCTCATTTAATTTGCAGGGACGTTTGGTCTGTCTTTTAACATAGTATTGAGTGTGTGTTAATTTGTGTATGCCAATAAAAAAAGCATTCCTCCACATCGCCACTGTTCATCTGACCCACAGCTGCTGTAACATGAGTTTAGCATCTTTTAGCACAGATCCTTTCTCCTCTTCTTCTTTCCCTGTGAATAAAGTGAGAGCAGCTCATCTGCTTTGCATTCCACACAGTAAGAAAACCTTTCCTCATTGATTAATATGAGCTTGTTTTGCAGCACCAGTGGATTTGTGAATGGGCCATAGGCTACAGACCAGTTTGTTAAGGAAAACTGATGTGCAGTGTTGTCACATAGACTATGATGCAGTGATGACTCTGCACTCTTCACTTACATAAAAATTAGAAAAAGTTCAAAAAATCCTCCTGGATTAAAAAACCCAGTAAGAACAACTGGATTGTTCAAAGCAAGGATCTGAGATCTTTGCCTGATTTTCTCTAGTGCAGGCAGTGATTAAATGCTATGTGAGAAAGATGTCTCTTCCATTCTAGCTGTAATACTTCATGCTTTTTACTAGAAAAGTCCTGAGTCAAGCACCCTGTGTCACAGCCAAAACTGTGACCACCTCAGGTGCAAAATGGTAGAGCTCTCTGTGAAGTTAATGCCATAAAATTTAGGAAGAGGCTTTTAATGTGATAATATTTATCTCCTGTAATCCAGAGATCGCACTCAATCTGAGAGAATTGAGCCATGTATCTGGCTCCACAGGAGCTGCATTACCATGATGCCCTTCACTGCCCATAATAGAAAACTCACTAAACCATTAAGATGACCTGGAGTGTTTTGGCAGTGTTGATGTGTGGTGCAGGTCATGTGCAGCCATGCATCTCTTCCTTACACAGTTGCAAATCTTTGATGATGCAAAAAAGTCTGCTGGTATGGCACCATGCAACTTTTTTTCCGACTGTTCCATTCCACGTGAAAACTGACATCATTGCAGAGAGTGCTCATGTTCACACATAAAGGTGACTGTGTCATGGAGTTTGAGATGGCACAGGCAAAGAAGATACAGTCTAAACTGGAAATTGTTTTTTTTGCTTGGCAATCCCACCTATCTGAAAGTACTGGATTAGGGTAGAAGTATTGGCATTGTTTAAAAAAGTATGTTATTTTGCAACTTAGGTTCAAAACCAGAAAAAACAAAAACCCTATCAAAACTCCCAAATGGGTTGAAGTCTTGGATAACGAGTAAAGATTCTCTTTTCACTTCACTGTAAGAATTTGTCTGGCCACTGAGTTGGTGTTATCACTTCCCTACCTAGAAACCCTGTATTAGAGACTACAGAGGTTATTTCTGGACAGTACTGTCTGTCTTCTTGACATTAGAAATTCACTTTCAGCTAGATCACCTTTGGAGGACCTATTGTTGCGAGTGTCGGTGCTAAAAGGGAATTTATTCAGGGGGAAGAAGGGGTGGGTAGGCTGTTTGACTGGTTTTTTTGCTTGTTTGCTTTTTTTCTTTCCCCTGCAGTCTTTTGATCCTCCTTGATTTCAAATGGGAAGGTAGAAAATACCACAGCCGTGTGTTCAGTTAAGGCAAAAGTCATAACAGTGGGTTGAGAAGTTTCTCCCATTTACATTCTTTGGAGCTCCCTAAACATTTGAAGGACATAATTAATTCCTCTCCTCCTTTCTAAAGAAATGGGAAGGGTTTGTGGGGAGATCAGTGCATGTCTGTGTGAGAGATCCTAATTCCTGCGTATCCCTGAGATTTTGTCATGTTTGGAAGTGGACTCCTTGATCTTTCATCTGTCTGGACACACAGTGTTGGTGATGTTTAGAAAGGTACCTTCCTGGAAATTCCTACTCAGGATGTTTAAACATTGACATGGATGATTAATATTTTTACCTTAGGCTCTTTATATACTCTAAATTCACTTCTTTATGGGATTTGCTGAAGGCTCGGCACTTGACTGCCGAGTTACAGGCTGACTTTCAAATGTCCTAGACTTTTATTTCACAAAATTTAGCAGAAACCAATGTATGAATCTTAAAGTTCACCTTCAAGTGGCTTCACACAGATTTGTTAATGTCCTTTAGAGAATGTCCTGTTAGAAACATTTCTGAAACTCGTTTGATTTGCAGTTATTGCAGCTGGGGCTGCCGGGTAATGCAGTTTGGCTCTGTGCTGTTCCTGCTTTGCTGTGCTGCATGGCCCACTGTGTTTCGTAGTCTATGTCTCTCAACTCAATTAGCAGCATGCTGCCAGCCAGAGATAAGCCCATGGACAGGCATACTAGTCATGACAGATAAAAGCCCCAAACAATAGTTCAGTCCAATGTCATTCACTTAATACAAAAATAGAATTTAAAGCCACTAACAGAGCAACTCAGAATATTTAGTTGCAACAATCAGAAGCTTTTCCATCCTTACTCAAGCCGCAGGAGGAGACATCTAACTCCTTGCTGTCATTGTGCCTCCTTTGTCCCCCAGTCGCGTGTGTGATAAGATGTCTAGACCTCTTCTTGTAACCTATGTACGCTAGTCCTTTCAAAGCATCTTTAAAACTTGTCTAGGAGACAAGAAGGAAATGGGATTTTGGTGGATGACTTGTTTTCCAAGCTGAGAAAAATCAGGCAGGGGAATGTAGCACTCTGGGCTGTTTTGCACTCTCATGCCAGTAAACCTGGGAAAAGTGTCAGGCCATTCCTCTGGAATGTCCCCTACAACAGAATATCCAGGTTAATGGTGTTTGTGCTGTCTGACATTGCTGACTCAAAATATTTTGTAGCATCATGCCAGACTCCCTAAGGAAGCTGGCAATGGTGGTACACAGGGCAATAAAGCAAAAAGTTTTTAAGAGTAGACCTGAAGAAAAACCAACAAGAGGAGGAGGTTTTAACCAGGCTCTTGGCTTGTACGTGGAGGACAGGAGAGAGGAACCATCTGATTTAAAAGCTGTTCTTTTGCACCTTAAATTCCCTGCTGTGAAGCACAGCTTTCCTCTCCCATATCTTGCTTTTTAAAAGCTTTCCAAACTTAGGGAAACAGCAGTGAAGCACATTCAGAGGCACTCCTGCCAGTGAGAAACCAAGGTCATAAAAAACCTGGCATGAGTAAGCATTTAGGCTTTTCTGGCTCAGCTTCCTGCTGTGAGAGGGACAGTGTCAGTGTCACCAATGGACTGGTGTCATTCTGGGCTACTGCTTCACTGCCTGCCAGGTCAGCTGGTATGGCAGTGAGACTAGGGATCTTTTGGGGATCTTACCTTACTTCCCAGGGTTTCTGCCAGCATCTTGTGAAAGGTTTTGCTCTGTCTCTGCCATTGCAGCAGAGCAAGACTGCAATTCAGCTTACCGAGCATGGCATTCCTACCTTGTCCTTGCTGTATGATGGCATCGGGCCAGGGACTCCTGCATGGAGCTCTGTGTGTGTACTCAGTGGAAACTGTGGAGGCAGAGAAAGAGGAACCTTTGAACATCCCTACCTGCAGCACTTGCTGCTTTTCTCCTCCTCATCCCAGACCTCCACTGAGTTTCTCAGTGCCCTTCCCCACACCCTTCTTCACAGTGCCCAGTTGTCAAGTTTTTCCTGTCACCCTTACCTCAGTACTGATCTCTATAAGAGTAGCTGGCCTATTGCTTGGAAAAGCAGAGATGCAAGAATCTAAGTATCAAACGGTGAATATTCCTATGTTTGTGAAAATCAGGCATGCATTCCCTTCTCTCTGAAGGGCTCTTCTCAAATATTGGATAATGTCATTTTTGTAGTGTTAAAAAGCCCAACTCAAGCCTCTCATTAACAACCATAAAACGATCAGTGCAAGATACTGCAGATGTTCTGTGAAAACTGAAGTTTGGATGCAGAGAAAAAGATGGTGGGTAGGAATACAGAGAAACTGAGAGAACTGTGAAAAAAGATACATTTTTAATCCTTATGGATAAAAGCCAATAGTTGAAGAAAATAAGGTTGTTCCAATATGAAATTTGGGAAAGTGTGTGGGAATCATGGTTTTAGAACCATATTGCTTTTGGGAACCCTGAACCAAAAATTTAGCAAAACATTGTCAGATTTTCCTAATATAATCTTAGAGAATTCCATTAGCATTTACCAGGTGGCAGAACAGAATGAAACTAGAGCACAAGTTTTAAGGGAAAACAAGAAAGGACCAAGTGAAGCAAAGCAGAAAAATCTAAGGTTCATAAGAACATTTGGAGACAGAGGAAATTCCAATGGCTTGCAAGAAATGGCATTGAAGATGTGAGAGCAAGCAGAAGTCTATGCACTGTCACACTGGAGGGGATTTCTTAGTAGTAACTGTTGAAGAGGCTTTCCTGCCCAGAGCCTGATTATTATTTTGTAATTATTTGGAATTTTTTGGTAAAATTTTAAAATTTTACAAATTGTAAAAATTGACCACATGTAGATGTGATACCTAAATTTACAGCAAGGGATTTCAGAGAAAGCTAGTCATATAGGAAGTGGTCTGGTATGGCTGATAGGCTAATTCTTTCAGTAGTAAAAATATGTAAAGATCATTAAAAGGTGGTGGCTTTAATTATATCCAAAACAGGGATGAATGTAAGGGGTGGCGTTCAGCTAATTTACACAGTAAACATCTCCATAGGAGCTAATCACTAGTCTTTCCTTACAGTTACAGGGAAGAAATTGTCTCTGTAGGTGCACCTGACCAGCTTGAGCCATCTACTTTGAAACAACATGAGTTGTATGCTAGAAGCACAAATTCCTCTCTGTTAAGTATAAACCTAATCGATACTAACATTTTGTGACACAGCACAAAAATTTGGCAAACTGATGCCAGATGTGAATATTGTTTGGCCTGCCCATGATGTATCTAGTCCTCATAACATCTTCAAAAGGACTGCTGTGTTTTGGAATAGATTATAGGCAAATTACTATCTGATCTGCTCCTAAGATTCTGAAGAAAGAGAAGGTGAAAAGGATACATGACAGGTACCTATATATGGAAAAAAATATAAAAGTTCTCAGCTAGATCTGCATTATATGGGCTTCAAATGAAAGTAGATACAGAAGAAAAACTCAAAGCATGTGAAATATTAGAAGAAATAAAAATTTATCAAACTAAACAGTCTATGATGTTCATCCAAGGAACATTAGATTCATGGTCTAGCATAGTCATAAATTACGTCTTCTTTCCTGGAAAAAAATGTGTATTGTTTTTGGAATCTGTCTTTAGTACACCAAAATAGTACTATTAGAAAATATGAGTGTTAAACGTGATTTCCAATAAGAAGAACATATATTTACTAGAATAGTATATTAGTTGTGACAGTGACAAAAGAGCACTGCCATTTGGTGGTCTGGAAGTTAAACATACAACAAACTAATCAGGATTTTAGGCATAATACTGCAGATAGGTACAATGTAATGGGTGGTGAAAAATGATGTAAAATGATAACAAGAACGATCCTAAAAATGGAAGAACTAAATTCAGATCCTCTTTTGGTATATCTGGCTTACAATCTTGAAGTTTGGACTGACACCTGCTGAAACACTGTTCAATAGGAAGCTTAGGCTTAATAGGATTCACTTTTCATTAAGAAACCTTGACTTTTACTCTTTCTTTCTTCTAATACTTGGTGCTCTATGTCCCGTGGATAGTAGCATTATAACTGCAAGTAAATTTCAGATTTTCTCTCTTTCTGTCTCTTGATTCCCCAGGTCAGTGTTAGTCTCCCCTCTGTTCATCCACTGTGATTTCAGCAGTTTCTTTCCCTGTGATTTGCCTGTTACAATTTTACAGCCAGGCTCAACCACTGGACCCACATTGCTGCCTCTAAAAGGTTAAATCAGACAATATAGACTCGGCTATTGTCATATTGCCATAGGACAGTATGGACTCAGCAACTGTCAAGCAAGTTTGAGTCATTATGTTTGCAAGACCACAATATGGGCATAGGTGGTATATATGCCCACAATATAAGCATAAGCAGCAAGGTGAAGATGTACCTTGTTGTCATCTTTGCTAAGCAAGGGGAATTGTTTAAAAAAACATGACAACTTTGTAGCATCTTCCGTAGAAAGAGGACACAAGAAGACTTGCAGGCTTCATAAAAACCAAGTTCCAAAACAGAAGAGGCTGCAGGAAAATCGGTGGGTTGCACAGCATCAACGGAGATTAAAATTCATGAAGTGCTCTGAACCTGTTATAATTTCAGATGGTAAGGGAAGATTGCTGAGATGTGATTTGATTAACTTGCGGTGGATATTTATCCTTTGGAAGCAGTGCGGTAGGAGGATAGCTGACCCTTCCAAGATGGATTGCAGTTATATGTCCCAACACATGCTTTTCATCCCTGCACTCCCCAGGGTACTGCAGGAAGGAGCAGGAGCCTGGCTCTGCGAGCTGCGTGTGTTTTGGGACTGCAGTTCCTGCTCAGCAGTTGCATCTCCAAGTCACTCTTCTGGGCTGCATTCATGCACTTTCTGCAGCTGGGGGTTCAGACCACACTCCCTGCTCAGATTTGCCCTCGAAATTATTCGTGGTGACTTGTGATCTCCAGTCTCACCCTCTCACCCTACTTTTACTTTTTTTTGTCCTGTGTGGTCTGTTGTTTTCATGGGTGGGCTCTCGCTTGGAGCGGTAACAGCTTGCAGCATGGACTGTGCCACACAGAGCGAGTGAACAAACAGCTCTCCATGTCCGTTAATACCAACATTTGGGCTTTTTTAGTGACCAAGGACAAGCCGTTTCACCACTATGAGACTCCTTTTCTTGCATATCACATACCTGGGCGCAATCACCTAAACATCCCCTGCACTGAGTTTGTTTCATGCGGAAGGAAAACAGGGAACGAGAGCAGTATCCCCTTGCTCTATGGAGCACCGATACCCTCTAGTGGTAAAACCGCAGGCATTTTTAGGGAAAAGACGATTTCACCAACTTCTGTCTTCCTCTGGGACAAAAATCTGCGCATCATTTATTTGACAGTGCTGTTCTGTTGAACGATATCGTAAATTCACGCCTTTAGTTTAAGTAGCTGATGATGTAATTTCCTTGGGCTGTTTTCAGTGTGTTTCGCCTTTCATTAAATCATTTAAATGATACTTGCGAGCTGATGGGCGACTGAATTGTCACGTGGTATAAAGCAATGGCTGTAGTGGAAAGCATCAAGTAGCAGCAGCTCAAGGCTTTAAATGGAGAATTAGTGATGGTACCACTGTAATGGCTGTAATGTGGCAGATGATAGGTGGTTTATAGCTAATCAAAGGAATCATGTCGACTTCTCACCAGTTTGCTCGTAGAGGTGCAGGGCGCCAGGATCATGAGTCTTGGGAAGCCAGTGAGCCACTGGCTTTATAATTGCAAGGTGGAGGCAACAAGGTATGGTGTGACAAAGAAAGCTTGAAGGCATGGCAGGAACATCACAGAATTGCTAAGTTCATTGCCCAATGTCTTGAGCAGTGGGAGTGTAGTTACAGGTGAACGGCGAAAGGCACATTCTAGACCCAAAGGCTGTTTCCTACCAGCCACAGAACCCATGCTCTAGAGCATGGCTGGTGAGTAGGAAAAGGTGAAACTTGTCAAAGAAATCCAGGATTATTTAGCACGAGCAGACACATTTATTTCTGTTCTAACCTTGTTCAAAATGGCTGATTTTCCTGGCATAACAACGTTCAGTCTGAACAGCTAATATTGGGAAAGGCACAGCAAAATAATCCTTCAGGGTTTGCTGTGAAGTGTTTCACTGTTGCCTCTTCCTTGCGTGGAGGGTTCTAGTTGATGCTGTTTGGAGGAATTGCCTCCCCAAAGGGCAGCAGGAGCTATCTGGAGCTGATCTCTCTCCTTTTACTCCAGCTGCAAGAATGCTGAAAATTCTTAGAACATGCTCCTTAGCCCCAGGTTTCCTCAAACATCAAGTAAACAAAAACCCAAGACAGGGTAGAGGACATGTGTCTCTGAGATGCGATGAGTCCTTGCTCACTGCCTCCTTGCTGCAAGCTGTGGACTCTACCCATTTCACCCAGTGAAGTGGAGCTTTATTCAGCAAGAAATGAAATCACACTTTAGGCATCAGATTGAAATTCAAAACAGGTAGTACACACTAAACACAGCTTGATTCTTAACAAGCTTTTTCCCCTGGATGATTTCAGTACCTAACGCCTATCATTTATTTGATGTACCCTAGCTATGAAAGCAAGGGAGCCAGAGCTTTTATGGAGACGTCCTTCCAATTTATTCAATAAGCTCTGAAATATTTCCATGGCCACCTGCCCCTCTGGTCCTGTGGATCAGCCTTTGGGAGCACATTAGAATGCCCATGATCTGGGTACATGAAGTACCAGAACATGAGCTTTCCCTACTCTGCTTCGCAGTAATCACTTACAAGACTCCCTTGATTTTTCTTACCTCTTTATGCGTAAAAGATTGTGAATAGCTTGAACCTGTGAATAGTTTTACAAAGCAGATCAGTGTGACTTTAGATTAGACTGGATTGGATTTACCAGCAGTGGGAGTTAAATTTTCAGTCAAATCTCTGTTTTCTGGAGCCTCACAGACAGACAATAGCACAGGGGCAGTGATTTATTACACACTGCGTTTACTGGAGAGCAGAACTTTACCCTCTCTATCGTTTCTCTTTCAAATCTTTTCATCTTTTCATCTGCATAGAAATGAGTGCAAAAAGAGAAGAAGAAAAAAAGAAACGCAGTGCAGTTTTCAAGGGATGGTTTGTCCTGGTGCTGCATTGTAGTGAAACGTTTACTGTTTCTCAGGTCTTAGGATGTGCCAAGTCGATTCATTCCACTGTACCTGCAGTGCCATTTTGTGAAGTACACAGCACATCAGCTTGGACTAGACCTCCTGAGCATTACAGTCCTCTGCCATACCATACAACCCCTTCCCAAACTGCATTATCATCCTTTTTCTTCCTAAGAATGCAAAGAAGTTAATTAATGCTTCTCTGTCCCAGAACCATTCTGACTTAGTATCTTGCCATGATTTCTTGACTGCCAGCCCCCCTTGTCCAGGCTGAGAACCCTTAATCTTCTTGAGAGACCACCTCACTGCTCACCAATAGGAAGTAGTTGTCCTCTGAAGGTCTCTATGTAGGGATTTATAGGCAGTATCTCGGACACAAATATAGAAAGGGGTAACAATGCTTTTTTGTTTTATTTCATTTCAGGTTTCTGATTGTCTTGGGTTGTTTGATCTTAGCTGTCCTGACAACTTTCAAGGAGTATGAAACTGTTTCAGGAGACTGGCTCCTCTTGCTGGTAAGTAGACTGTGGCCACCACATCACCTTGGTAATATTCTTGAATTGAAATCAGTCCTATCAGCAGTGATGGAAATTTACTTCCAGCTCTGTGTGCAATAAGATTTCTTCTGTTGCTCCTGGACCAGTGACTCTACACTTACATATGGGAGAGTTCCTGGTCCATTGTCAACACCAACTGAGTGAAGAGAGGAGAGAGGAAAAATACTAACCTGAGAATTTGCAATAATTCTTTTCAAAGGCTTTTCAGCATTTGCCTAACAGTTCTTCCATCAAAGTATCAATAAATTTCCTGTTGACCATGCCAGACCTGAGCACATTTGAAAACTAATTTTTTTCAGGATCTTTCAACAAATTTGATTCATTCTATAGTATTCTACCAATCCCAGCATTTCTTTCAAGCGAGGTCATCAGAATTGGACTCATGCTTGGGCCAAGAGCAGCATAACTGAAATTATTGCAGGCAGTGCCTCTGATGATTATCCATGAGAGAAAATGTATTTACAGCAAATATATCCCTTTCTCTGTGTTTCCAGCATGCTTGTTTTATAAATGCTGGAGTTCATGCTCAAGACTTTATTTCTGTAGGTCTCCCATTTGGCAGAAGAAAAAAATAGGAAAAAATGCTCACCAACTTTAAATGTGACATATTCATAATTTTATGAAAATGACCCTAACAAAGAACTTCTGCTCCAATAGATATCATGAAATAGAGCACACAATGTCTCACTTAACCTGACCTTGTAGAAAAGCATCCCCAGGGAAATTGCAGAGCAAGAGTAGTTCCAGGATCTCAATTTCCATTTCCCCTTGTACCCCCAGAGACATGTAGATCCGAGCAAGATCTAAATGCCAAAAGGAATGAAAGGTGAATTTCCCTTGCATGTTCCTTTTCAAAAAGCACCTGTATGAAATCTCCTTCATCCCCTAGGGAATGCAAAACTTGCTTTTGGTCTCTGTTACCCTGCTTAGACCCAACTTATCTTGTTTTAAAAAGCCTGAGGTTATTTTTCCCTCTCCTGTGTTTGCTTTTATGTGACTCTCAGTGGTTTTCAGAAGCGCCTAGCAGCTGTGGGTATGAGCATCAGGAAAAATTCTCCTTTCCTCCTTGCCAGCTATTCACTGGAATAGTAAGGAAAAGGAACTGCATACCCCATGCTGCCCTTTGCCCATCTCCACCGAGCACCTCAGAGAGGCTCTCTCCTCCCCATTCCCTCCCCATGCTTAGAAGAGCTCTTGAGCAAGGTCAAAAATCCCATTCTTCCATGCAGCAGAAATTTAAGGGAATAAGATGTGCCTTAAATTTGTCTCATATATGCCTTTATCGTTGCCTTGAATGTATGACTATACAAATATACTGTATCCTGTCCCTGGCTCTGTAGATATGGCTGCATGAATGAGTTGCTGGTGGGTTACCCTGGGTGTGGATATACAGTGCACTGGGGACTTTGCAGTCACCACTCACATATGTCTTCTCATTTTGTGTGAACCAGGAGGTCTTTCTGGTGAAGTAGTTGTCCTTCCATTAAGGCAGGATAAGCACTTCACGTTTTACCCAACAGCAGGGGCACAACCTTTCTGCAGAGTACTCAGCAAGCTGTAAAACTATGTCCCACTTTGCGTTGCCTCTTTTATCAACCTATATTCTCTTCCCCAGATATTTCCTCTCTCTCTCTCTCTCTCTCACACAGGTACCCCAAAACTTGCACCTCTTCTGTTTCCTTCAGCTATATCCTTTTATCCAGAATTACTGCAAAAGTTGAGTCTAACAATGTAGTTTGTGTCTTTGATACAGGAAACTTTTGCCATTTTCATCTTTGGAGCAGAATTTGCCTTAAGAATCTGGGCTGCTGGGTGTTGCTGTCGCTACAAAGGATGGAGAGGGAGACTCAAATTTGCCAGGAAGCCATTGTGCATGCTGGGTAGGTACATGCTGTCTACTACTGTTTCCCCCTTTATGTCCTTTTCCTTCTAAGTCATTCTGGGGGATGTCCAAGAACCAGTGATTGGCAGTGCAAAGAGCAGTGAAATCAGATCAGCCCTTTGTGCTAGGAGCTGTGACCTGCTTGGAGTAGTTATTTGTAGTACCCAGAAATAATGATTCATTTGAGAGACACTTGGGTAGCTGGACAGTGAGAAAAAAATTAATCTTTCCACCCTTAAAACACATTTTTCCTTCTCCTGAATCCTGCTGCATTTTCCTTAAGTTCATCCCCAAAATATACCCTGTCCGCCTTCAGTTTCAAAGCACTTCAGATCCCAACCCTATACCATCTTCCCCAGCTCTCTTTCATATTCAGATGTTGTGTTTTACCTTTGCAGTGTTGGTCTGTATTTGCAAATAAGTATCTCTGTAATTTCATCCATGTTACCTTTCAGGCTTGAAAGGCACTGCCTGTAACTACCCATAAAACTACTCAGTATTTGTGTTTGCATCCCCTCCTACGACTCCCCATTAAGTCCACAAAAGCCAACATTTAGGAGCTCACCCTGAGCACCTGTCATGCACATCCACCTTCATTCACTGTTTCCAGGACTCTCTCCTTTGTTTTGATGCTCTTCAGGCCAAGTGCTAGCTTTTTATTCTTCATTTGTACAGCACTTGGCACTCCTGGGAGCCATGGTGCTGCAGTTACATGAATACATCTCACTCTATTCCCTCTCCCTTCTTTTGTTCATCTTGTGGGTCTAAACAGTAGACAAAACTGGAAGAAATTTTCGTTGCGCATCTTTGCTGTCTTCAATTTAGTAGTGCTCCTTTGGGTGCTACTTTTGTATAAATACTTCTAATAGCATTGTGAAGGTAGTAGAGCATGATTGAGTGGGATTGAAACTGTCTCGTGCCTTCTTGGTAAAAGTGTCATCTCACTTCTGAAAATGAATCTTCATTGATATCTGGATAAATAAAAGAACACGGATTTATTAATATCGTCTCTTGGTTGTCACTAGCACAAGTTTGTTTTGAGAATGATTGAAAGTGAATAAATCTGAAATCCATCCAGTGCTACTCTTTTGGGCTGAAAACAGAATATGAAGAGAATTTAAAGACTGATTGCTTGGAGAATGTTTAAAGCCTTTTGGTACCACTTTTTTTCTTGCATATGTATGGGATCAAAAAGGGGAGGGAGGGAGGACACAAGAAAAAGAAAGAAAAAGAAAGAAAACAAGAAACAGCAATGTGATTTGCATTTTAAACTTCTTCAGTTGATCAACAAATTGGCCCTGTGAGCAGTTACAAAAAATAGTAGTACTAGCTTTGAGATTTTAATGGCACAACTCAGCCAAAAGAACAACATACTAGATACACCATCAAAAACTGAATTTCTTATATGCTGACCTGTTCACTATGGTGTTTCTGTGGGACAGATGGATTTAAGGCTGGGTTTTTTGTGAGCATTAGGAGACTGTTTCTGTGCGTGCCTAAGCTAGCATGCTAAGACAGTGTCTCAAGTCCAGTGCTTTGATCTGTAAATAGATTCTGAGACTTTCTGGTGGGTTTTATGCATGATGCTGTCTGTGTGGCAGGTGCAGATATCTGTTTAATTGGCAAGAGAAGGCATTTTCAGGAAGCTTTAAAATTTGCTTAGGGAAATTTGCAGCACAACCAGATGGGATTAAGAAGCAGGTGATGGGGCCACTTTTATTGGCAGGCTTTGTTCTTTTTGCCTTGCAGATATCTTTGTGCTGATTGCTTCAGTGCCAGTGGTTGCTGTAGGGAACCAGGGCAATGTTCTGGCAACATCTCTCAGAAGCCTCCGCTTCCTTCAGATCCTACGGATGCTCCGAATGGACAGGCGGGGTGGTACATGGAAGCTTTTAGGATCAGCCATTTGTGCACACAGCAAAGTAAGTGAGGAGCTTGCACAGCTCAGCTGCGGTTTGGGGGGGAGATATTGAAGGGAAAGAGAGAGGATGCACAGGTGACACAACGCCTTAGGATTATGTCTTGTAGTTCAAGCAGTAGTTTTATGCTTTCAGCTTTATTCCCTCTCCCACTCTCTGAACCATTTCTGCCCCTTGGTTTACCCTTTTGTACTCAATAGTGGTGCTGGGAAGCAACAAAAGAGAGTGTTTATACCCATACTTGTTACAACAGGAATTCTGCCTTTACACTGAATAAGAGTAGGGACATCCCTTTAATGGTGAAGTAAGCTGAAATATTTGACAGAAACGCTTCTGTAGTTGCAACGTGTTTGTAGTGACTTCTCAGACTTGTCTGATCAACAGATGGAGCAGGACTCTGAAGGGGCAGAAAGAGGTTGGTTAGCAGAAATGTGGTTTCAGAGGGAGCTACTGGTATAATTTCTTTTTCCAAGCATGGGTCAGACAATACAAAGATGCACACAATGTGAACCCAGACAGACAAAATTTCTAAAATCATCTTCATGCGGTCTCACTTGATGCTGTAGTCAGACACATCCTGTCTCGCACCAGACGGATATGTCGTGTTCATGCATTTCCACCAAACATTATTACAAGTTAAAAACTATCTGCATAAAAATCCTCTAGATTAGAATTCTCATCTGCACAGGGTATAGAAAAATTGCATATACTCTGTGCTACACGTTGCTTTTTCTTATCCATGAATGACATTCCTGACATTTTAGGGGTTTTTGAAAATTAAAATGCCAGCTGGCACAGCATAATTAGACTTTGCTTCTTTGTAGTGGCTGATAGGGATACCCACCCTGCTTCATTTCATACCAGCTTCTGTTTCTTCCCCATATAAACTTGCTACAAGGGAGGTGGCACATAAACACTTATGTCAAAAATGTTTCTCAGGAAACTGAGATCATGGAAGAAGTCTGTGTGCCAAAGACATTGTTTAGAAATCATTTAAGGCTTTATTGTGTGGGATGTCATTCAAATGTTCCTTATTTGATTCTCTACCACCACCATTTGGACCTCAGCTGGATGAGGGAGATAAGAAGAGGTTGTGAGGACTTGGCTTTACCAGACACACTAAAGAGACAATTTTGATAACAAGGTTAGCCATTGAATTTCCTTCTGTGGTTGCACCGTAGAAATTAGCCAAGAAAGCTGAGCTGTCTCAAGACTCAATTATGAAATTCTCAGCTCCAGATATTTTCCCCCCAATCCAGGTCTCATAAAATGAAGTGGAATATTGATTTTTTTTTGCACACTTTTGAAGACTTTCACCAAAAATGTTTCTGCTTTGTTTCAGACATTGATGAGATTTTAACTTGGGTTGCTGCACTTCCCACCTCAGTGGGATTAGCCACACATTCCACTTTAGTCACCCTCTCTAAAACAAGGAATGTCAGGTTTTGTTTTCACACAGATTATTTTCAATTATCCTGTCCTTATTGCATCAGATCATGGTGAAAACATCATTCATGGTGGAACCTGCTTTGATATGCCTAAAGAGAAGGAACTGTATCCTGCAGCCTTGGCTGTCTGGAGGTAGGGAGAGGGCAGAGCTGTTGATTTACTTGCCAAAGCTGACAAGCCTAGGGGCAGCAGGAATGGGAAGTCTCAAGGTCAGGGACAGAGTCCTGCAGCACCCTGTGTCATGGGTGCTGCTAAGCCCTTAACCCAGCTTTATGCAGAACTACAACTGCAGATTGCTCCAAGCTGTTCCCAAGGAGGATGCCACGTAAGGGCTAATTCTTGTAAATCTCTGCATTATTTCCCGGTAAGTGCTGAGCTGGGCTGGTCATGGACTGTGACCAAGCCATCAGCAACGGCTCTGCTCTTATCCTCTGTGCTTCTCTCTTCTGACATTTACTCTGCCACTGTGGGTATTGAGACTGTTTTCAGTCCCTCCATTGTCCATCTGTTTCTTTTGCAGGAACTCATCACTGCTTGGTACATTGGGTTCCTGACGCTCATCCTATCCTCATTTCTTGTTTATCTGGTTGAAAAAGATGTTCCTGAAAAGGACGCTAATGGGGTGGAGATGAAAGAAGAGTTTGAAACCTATGCAGATGCACTATGGTGGGGGCTGGTAAGTGACTCTGAAAATACCTTATCCCCTTCTTAAAAACTTTGTATCCAAGAAGAGATAAAGTATTGATGTTAGGGATTACAGTATAAGAGCTGCTATACTTGGGTGAGGAGCATATTACTGGTATAACATTACCAAAGCAGGGATGCCCCTACAACCAATTAACAGAACTTATACCCCTGATGATTTTCAGTCAGACAAAGGCCTTTAGTTGCTTAAACCTCCTTTAGAAATCAGTCTGTGCTCCTGGCTTCTGGGAAACCTTTTAGAGGAGTGTCTCTTTAGGTATAACTGCACTGGCAGAGCCTGTGCTTATATGAGACCTACCTCTCATGACAACAGTATCCTGCCTGTGAGAGCTATGTCGCTCAGAAAATGGCAAAATCAGAGCTGGACAATGGACTGTTCTGTTGGCCTAGCAAAGTGCGTCAAAGGTTTGGGCAGTATAGGTAGACACTCATGGAAGTTTGGTCTATAAGGAGTCAGTGACTGAGGATGTCTCTGGATTCAGATGCAGGAAGTAGAAAATATGTGTCTGGAAAGGATAACTCAACAATTCTTTTGTGTTTTACATACATTGCCCAAAAATCACTCAGGGAATGCCACTGGTAGTAGGATACCAAGCAAGAGGGACCTTTGATACATCTGTTCTTGTCTCTTCTGATGAAGAAAGAAGTAGTGGTTTGCACCACTAGTCATTTGATCACAAAATATTCCTGCCATCTGGTAACAGAATTCACGTTGCTTTGCTACCAACAGTTAGGGGAGTCTATATCATGCTGTGACTATTCTTTATTTAGTGCATTTTTATTTAATGCAGCATATTTTTTATTTAATGCAGTTCACTCATAAATGGCAAGATCTGTCCCCCTATTATTAATCAAAAAGTCCCAAGTGTGGCACAGAACACCTGGATATTTTCATATCCTTTCATATCCAGGACATTTAGGTAAAGTCTCATTGGTGATAAAAGGTACACAGTTGGAAATTAGCAGTTGTGCAGGAAAGGAGTAAGTTTTCACAAAGTCATCTTTGTTTTGAAAAGACTGGGGCTTCAGAGAGAGGTAGTCCTGATCAGTTATTAAAGCTCTGCAAGCTATTAACTGACAAGTCCCATTCCTACCTGCACTGATGGTGGGCAGGAGACTCACTCTGCCTGCGACATCACATGGAGTTCCCTTTCAGCAAACTCATCCTAAAGAGGCAGCTGCTTTTAGACTAAATCCATTCTTCCTGGTGCAATGCCTGTGGACTATGATGCCATTAAAAAAAAAAAAATTGGTTGGCCCATTGTCAAGATCCTTTTTCAAGAAGCTGTGCATGAACACCCAAAGAGCTAGGTGAATTAGGCAGGTTTCATGGTGACATTTAAAAGCAGAGATGGTGACTTTGTTTTTCTTACGGGAAGTCCTGGTCATTCTGTCCACAGATCACCCTCGCTACGATTGGGTATGGTGACAAGACTCCCAAAACATGGGAGGGACGGCTGATAGCAGCTACCTTCTCTCTCATTGGAGTGTCTTTCTTTGCTCTTCCTGCAGTAAGTACCTTCCCCGTCCTCTGTTAGCCACATCCCAGCGCTGTGCACTTGCAAAAAGTAGGTAAAGTGATCTAAACTGCTGGTGGAATCAAAATCCTTTTTAAGTGACTCAGACACTTGAACTGGTCTATATAAGTAAATCTTTCTTCCCAACCTCATGTAGCGCCTATTGAGAAAAATATGTCACCCCAATACTCCTCAAACCATGTGTGGACATTGTCTGAGACAGTGCTAGTTGGCACAGGCCAAAATTGATCTAGTAAGTGAGCAGTCTGGGAAATTACAAGGCAGTTCATCACCCTGTACCCTGGCTCAGGTTAGTTTACTGGTACTGACATAGCCACACAACACATATTTTTAAAAGATATGGGGTCCATTGTTTTATTAATTAGTGTTGGGCCTGTCTTACCAAGCTCTAAACACTTTTATGCTAGAGATTACATTGGAATGATCAACACAGACTGGTGGTCACCCTTTATAACCAGCACAGCTCTGCAGAGCATTTAATCTCACCTGTTTCCCTTCCTACTTCGAGGAGATCTCTGATATCACCACAAAAGTGCTGTTTCTGCCCCCTAAGATTAAAGGGAATTTAGAAGGTGACAGTAAAGATAGTTTTTTGATCTAGCTAAGTGAATCCTCATCTGGCTACTTAAGAAATGATCTCTAAATTGCTTTTGAAAGTATATTTGTTCTCCTGTGTTACATGGGCTAAATATTTGCTTTGTCTGCAAAATTCTCAGGGAAGAACAAGACAAGATGTTGGTGAGATGGGCCAAATAGCAACAGAAACTCTCCCAAGTCCATATTTTAGGATATTTTTCCTTTAGATCAAGGCTTGGAAAGAATTTCACAGAGGATGGGAAGTTCTGCACACCCAAATCCAGAGTATGGTTGGCATAGCTTTTTTACCACACAGGCATAGAACGAGTGGAACGTAATACACCATCCGGACACCTCCAGTTTGGAAAGGCAGTAGACATTCAAGAAGCCTGTTGAGGACCTTAAAATGATTTGGTGTGGCCTGTGGTCCTTGAGAGGGTCATGACAACCTCATATCTCATGAGTGGGGCAGCAGGAAAGGCATGCTGTACTGCACAAAGGTTCCACGTAGCCATCTCTATCTCCACCCACAGACCTGTTTCCTCTCAACAGTAATCCATTTTTTCTGAGTAAGAAATGTCTAAAATCTTGGATCACACTCTGCTTTCAGGGCATTTTGGGCTCAGGGCTGGCACTGAAGGTCCAGGAGCAACACCGTCAAAAACATTTTGAGAAAAGAAGAAAGCCAGCAGCTGAACTCATTCAGGTTTGCAGCCACTTATCTCCTCCTTGAAAAAGTGTTGCATATGAAGACTGCTGCATCATATTAACAAGGGACACCACTTCCCCCCTGCCCAAATTCTCATTTCCCATTGCAGGAGGTGAGAAGCTGTGTTTGTAAAAGGGTCAGTTTTTCACAGTGAGCTAGCTAATCCAGAGGTCCTTGCAGTTTTTTGAGGAATCTTTGAGTTCCCAGAATATCTTTCAGAAGAACAGTGTCTTTAGAAGAAAGGGTTTCATCTGCTAGCTTCTGGAAACCAATCAGCTTCATCAGTGCAACAAAATCACAGAAAACAAGCTGTCAAGAACATATTCTTTCCAAAATCCAGGTTTTGTCAGTTCCCTTGAGAGAGTGCTTTAATGTGCAGTTATGTTGTTATTAATGTGAAATCAGCAATTGAAGTAACACAGTAGTGGTTTGTAAAAACTGAAGCACACCCTGGATCTTCGGTTATGTCACAGGATGATCAGAGGTTTCAATGGGAAGAGACTCCTTAGCTCACCTGGACTTCAGTTATGCCCTTTGTTACTAATTCAGAAAATTAAGCTGAGAATTACCAGTCTAGGGCTGAAAAATTTGACAGGAGGTACTCTTAGTTGGTGTGGAACACACCCTGATGGAAGTGAAGTAAATAGCAGAATTTCCACAGAGAGACAGACAAAGTTTCTGTGATATCAGATGGAAGCATTTGGTGCTGAGGACTCTCAGGATCAAACCAGTCCTCAGGAGAAACAGACTGAGTGGCATACTATGCTGTTCTCATTAAAAACACTCCTTAGCAAACAGAAGGGGCTGCAGGGATGAGCTGGGAATTAAAATCACTTTTTAAATTAAAGTATCTCTACTTAGCAGGTAGCTAATTTAGCTACAGTAATTTTTAGGTATGTGCTATAAAGAATTTTGACTGGAGCTAAATACTGAAATAGCAAATTGCTCAGCAAAATTGCCTCTGATGGTACCTTAGATAGTAAGCTAGCTAAAGCACTTCCAGAAATACTGGAGAAGTCCAGTGGAGAAGCTCTTTTAGACGTACCAGACAGGAGAATTAAACCAGTTTAGTCAAACGTAATGTCTTGTTGATGTTGGTGGTTCTTTTCCTGTCCTGTCCCTTTTAACAGCCCTCCCAGATCATACTCCAGTGTCAATAATTTTGCCATATAGTGACACTCATTTGGTACAGCTGATTAGTGATTAATTTCTAGATAGTCACTCGGGTGCATCATTATGTTCTTTGAAACAATCTGGCTGCTGTCAGCCTGTGGAGTAGCTTTACTTAACACTAATTATTCCCTTTCCCTTATAATTCAGGCTGCCTGGAGATACTATGCTACTAACCCCAACAGGATTGATCTAGTTGCTACCTGGAGGTTTTATGAATCAATTGTGTCATTTCCATTTTTCAGGTAAGTGCATTGTCCTTGTCTCCATCATCGTTTTCTGTGAAGTGTAAGTCAGGACAGGAAACATAGATTTTATATATATCAATGAGGCTTTTGTAGGTGACAGATAGTTGCCAGGTAACTTCTTGGCTGAGAATGAAAAACATACTTTTGGGTTCTGGAACTATTTCTTCTCCCTTGCCCTGGTGGTATGTATCAGGGGCACATGGATAACCCCATCAGTGGCTCTCATGTTGGCATTAAACAAAGGAGAAGGCTGCCTCACTGTCAGCTTCCCTTTGTAAGACTCTCGAGTTTATTGCCCTGGAAATCTCCATTTCTCTCTCTGTAATTTTGATCCTGATAAAGTTTTAGCCCTGGATTTCAGGTGCACCTGTACTCCTCACACCCTGTATGATGCAGCAGTGTATTTTAAGATATGGATTATGCTGAAAATTCTTACTTTCCCTTCTTCAACTCAACAGGCTTGAGAATTGTATTGTTCAGAGGTGGCCATGGCATCTGAACAGAATTAATGCTTGTTAAATGCTTGTTTGGCAATACCAATTGCTCAAGGGGATAATTCAGTGGAGTACAGCCAAAGTATGTTCGAAACTGTCTCCCACTGGAACTAGTAACTGAAGGTTCACAAGAAAACTTTTCTGTGGAGCTGGGGTCATGGTTTTATTTTAATCACTACTTCTGAGTTCAGTGGAAAGCATTCCATACATAAAGATATTCACAGTTAATGGATGCTCACGTTTATGGAAATTAGTCTGATCCTCACTTTTCCTGCGTCTTAAACAAGCACCTTCCTCACCTTGAGGTCTTAACATTTTCAAGGGTTGGCCTTATGAAAGCCAAGACTTTCAGCTATAGGCTATCAGCTGCCAATAACGGGCATTACTTATCCAAGCTTATGCTTTAAACTTTAATTCTGGACTTGCTGTTATGCCTCATTCTGAAAAAAAAAAAAAAAGTGCCCTTAAACTGCGGCTCAGCTCCAACAGAGGTCTCCACATGTAAGTTGTGTCCACTAATACTGCAGCTCCAGCTGTTGCTCAAAACTGACTTGAAGAAACATTTCAGGCTCCTGCCTTCACAAAGCTCAAATTACAAATATTAACTCTTTCTTTGCTTTATTCACAATATATTTCTTCAGGGTTGATTTCACATGTGTCACAAAGGAAGTCTCTAAGAAAAAAACCCACAAGTGTCTAATCAAGGCTCAGTACATATCTTTCCTTTACTTTATCCCTTCTCATGCTCTATCTATTCCCACATTATCCATTATAGAGTCATTTCTAGAGGGTTTCTTGACCTAAGGTTTTGTTCAGAGAATTCTCAGGCTCGCCTGGAGTCTAGACTCATTACTGTGACTTCAAGCTTGTTCATTGTATGTAGGTTCTTCTGGGATTCAAATGCAACTTGAAATGTAATATATGTTTTGCAAATAAGGTCCTGGGAGAGAGGACAAGGGAGTTCACTTTTCACCAAAGACTGGATTGCCAGCCTAAGCAGCACAGATTTGTTTCAGGAACCTATATCACTTTCTTCACTTTATGGCTATTTGAAAATGTAGCTTTTATTCTGTGTCAGTTATGGTCACAGAACAAAAGAGGTATAAACTATTAGCAATAGATTAGCAATTTATGTTTAAAAAATCTGTTGAATGTATTATGTAATTCTTCTCTCCTTGCTTTCTTGTAATGCTTCCCATCTCCTCTGAAAGGAAAGAGCAATTGGATGGTACTGCCAGGTACGTAGCTGCCATTACTATAGCCTTGTTTTGATACAGCTATTGGAGGATGCAGGTTAAATGGTGCTTTGTGGATTCATGAGCTGTTAACCAAAACATGCTACTAACACCACAGGTAGTCATTAAAAATGATTAACCAATCCATTTCCTAATTGCTTGCTTTTTTCCCAGTTTAACAATACAGCTAAAATGCTAATTGTACAAATGCAGTGTTGCTTGCTGATTGTCTGTAAACGGCTTTATTGTTCGTTATGATTAATCATGGTCTAGATTTCTCTTGATCCATGTCATAGAGTCAGAGTATGGCATCCAGGTTGTTCTTGGGTAAATTTAAAGTCCTGCTTCATGTTATTGCTCAATAGTTCTGCACAGAGCAATGTTGCAATGTAGGGGATCAATTCACCACGTGGAAAGACTTCTTGATGAAAAAAACTAAGGTGGTTGGCTAAGATGGATCAGTAGGATAGTCAGTCTCTCTGGCAGAACTAAAAAATCTGCATTAGATTGAGGCCTTGGTCCCAGCCCTGCTGAAACAGATGGGAAAGCCCCCAGTCACTCTGGGGAATTTACAACCAAAGAGAATGAAGGAATCATCAAACCTAATACTGGTCAGTCACTGAAGGCTACAGCAGAGCAGTCATTGCCAGTCAACTTGCAAGGTCTCAAATGTAAATGATGTACTTATAACCCCCTTCAGCTAAGCTGCAGATTTAAAAGCACACAAAATAATTCAACCTCTCATGTAAAAAATGTGAAATACTTAATGATAAACTACTATCAATGGATCACCCACAATGAAAGTCAATAACAATTAAAGGATAAATAGTTCCACAGACTCATGCTGAAGTTATTTCCATTTGCATCCCTGTTCACAACACGGAGAAAAAGAGCAAAATTGTAGCAAAATTTGAAAACTGCTAGTCAGAGGTTAGGCCTGGGTTCCAGTCCCTGGCCTGATGAAAAGTTTTCTTTTTCTTTTTGTTTATTGAGCGTTTCATGCAACACGTGTTGTGGTTTAACACCAGCCAGCAGCTATACCCCGCAGAGCCACTCACTCACTCCCCACCAGCGGGATGAGGGAGAGAATCAGAAGAGTAAAAGAGAAAAAAACTCGTGGGCTGAGATAAAGACGGTTTAATAGGTAAAGCAAAAGCCATGCACGCAAGCAAAGCTAAACAAGGAATTCATTCACCACTTCCCATGGGCAGGCAGGTGTTCTGCCATCCCCAGGATAGCAGGGTTCCGTCATGTGTAACCGTGACTTGGGAAGACAAACGCCGTCACTCTGAACATGCCCCCCCTTCCTCCTTCTTTCCCCAGCTTTATATGCTGAGCATGATGTCACATGGTCTGGGATATTACTTGGGTCAGTTGGGGTCAGATGTCCCAGCTGTGTCTCCTCCCAAATTCTTGCCCATCCCCAGCCTGCTTGCTGGTGGAGTGAGGTGGGGTGGAAGCAGAAAAGCCCTTGGCGCTGTGTAAGCACTGCTCAGCAATAGTGAAAACCCCTGTGTTGTCAACACTGTTTCCAGCACAAATCCAAATCACAGCCCCATACCAGCTGCTATGAAGAAAATTATCCCAACCAAAACTAACACAACAAGACAACTTCAACAAAGGAAGGTGAAAAAAAAACAGATTTGCACTTGCTGTTCTATCAGTTTTTGGGGTTTGAACCTCCTTTAACAGAAAAGAAAAACTTACCCTGTTTCCTTACAATACAGGCAAATGCTGTAGTGCTGAATTACTGGGAAAAGATGACTAACCCTTCCTGCCACCATCATTAGATGCTAACTTGCTCCTCTTCAAAGACTGCTTAGATGTGAGTTACCTAGTCTGTAAACCCTCATGAACCTTAAATACTGTACATCCGTAACGCTGCCAAGGCTAAGCAGTCATGAGCAAGCTGTTGCATTAACGTAGATGTCTGGTGATTTTAGTCATCTCCAGTGTTGGCAGCAGCTGGATTTTGGCCTTTAATATGTAGGAGAGAGCTTAGGAGCTGAAATTCTTTTGAGTATGGAACTCCATACCTTGAGCCAAAATGCTCTGACTCAGATGCAGCAGCAGAGCAGACTAAAATTAGGCAAGTGAATGATTGCTGCAGTTTGCTGTTGGTCACAGCCCCCCTGGATAAGCTTCTGCACCTGCAGTGACAGAACAGTTTGTGAAGTAGCTTCTGAGATACTTTTTCTTTCAGGCCAGTAGAAGGAGTCATTTTATGTTGACGCACTGGATTAAAAATGGAAAAATATGACTCACAGCTCGAAATCTTTAAAACTGTAATCCCAAGGCCCCTCATTCTAGTTGCATATGTCTTGCTTTTATGTTGTTACATACTTAAAAACCTTCAGCAAAATCATCAGTAAACCTGCACTGGAACCTTCCTGTTAGTAGGAATGTGTTTATGGAAATAAGCATTCAATTAAGGGGATTGGAAACCCTCCAGGTAAACAGAGGAATGATGGTACTTGTGGGAACATCCACTGACTTCAGTAGACATGGGACTGAGCCATTAAATCGGGTTGTTTTGACAGTCCCACCTCCCATCTCTCATAAATTTCTTATTTACAGACCAGATAATTAAATATATAGAGTTATATATTCCTATTCCTCCTACAGTGATTTAGTGTAGAAGGTATTACTTGTACTCCACTGCAGTTTGCGTTTAAGGCTGTATTGAAATAAATGAGCAATAAGGGAACACAGTCCTACTGGAGAGAACAGCCCATAAGTGCACTCAGTCTCCAGGTTCTTGCATCAGTTAAGTCCTTAATGGGAAAGCTGTAGTAATAAACTGCATTGTCTGAACAGTGGTTGGTAAAGGAGAGAGAAGAATTGGTCCAAAGCTTTCCCAGAAGAGTCAGAAAATTTAACTAGTTAATAAACTACAAATGAGGCCTGGCTGTGTGAAAATTTGAGGATAGATAGCACGTTAAGTGGCAGGGTTTCTATTCAGGAACTCTTCTTCTACTCACTTCTCTTTAGGCACTCCACAGTAGTAGAGTTGATCTCTGTGTCAGATCCTTCTAGGCTCTCTCCTTGGAAGCAGGAGCTGGCATCATGACAAAGTCACAACTAGATGCAGCTCCTTGTTGTTAGACCACTTGGGAAAAACACAGGGGAGACAACAGAGTGGAAGAGTCTGTTTCAGAAGCTGGATCCCAAGGCAGGGCTGCAGGGGAGGACTTGTGATAACAGAAAACAGATTAAAATTTGGCAGCAGCCCAAGGCTTTATTGAAGGTCCCTTTAAACTAAAACTGTGAAGATGTGAGATACCATGAAAAGCACATTGGACTACCCTTCAGCTAGGCAGTAGGCTGGGTCCTGTAAGCAGTGAAGTGGTACATATGATGATGCTCTGTTAAGAGCGGCGTTTTCCCTACATGCCCTGCATAGTCACCCAACCCAGTAGGAACTGGGGCTGTGCCACTCATTGCTCACTGGTGGGGAGTTTACTGACTTCATGCCAGAGGTGCCACTAGCTTTTTCTTCCTTAATGCCTAAACCTATGAGCCCATGAAGTCTCAGATAGTAATTGCTCTTCTGCATGTATTGCAAAGCCTTTGCATCTGTTCAGTTCCCAGGAAAGAAGATTTATGTGGAAGAGATATTAATGTTCATTTCTGCTGGAGTGCAGCAAATCATTCAGCAAACGTTTGGGTGTCTGACTTACCTTTAAGATGAGCCTTTGCTTGATGGACATATTGTTTATTTTGAACCAACTTTTTGTGTCTATGTTTGAGAAATTAATTTTGGGCCTGATTTTTCAGCTCTGTTGTTAGCAGCTGTTCAACTGATTTTTGACTAATGTTGAAACTTTGACACTTGTATGTACAGGCACTATAGGGAAGGATTTTGAACTGTCTCCTAGGGACTTGCTCCTAATCAGCATTGTCCAACTGTAGAACTAGATACCAGGAGCACATGTTCATTCCTAGATCTATTATTTCGTGTTTGCAGAAAAGTCATTTATCCCTGTTTCCTTATCTCTACAAGATAAATAGTATTTCTCTGCCTTTGGAAAGTTGGTTTTATTTTTTTTAAGCGGCAGAATTGGTACTGGTCCTTTTTATTCTGTAAGTATGAAAGAATGCATTTTATGTGGTGCATTTTTGTATTGCCAGTAGTAGCAGCATAATGAAAATAAAATCGTACTTTGCAAGGTGGAAAATTTCACTGTCAGCATTTCTTTTTAATACATCTGCCCCAAACAGGAAGGAGAAAAAAGCCGCTCTGATCTGCACACTACATTAACTACAAATGAAAGGCTGTTCCCATTCTTTTTCATAGAACTTTTCATGGGTAATCATTAATGTCTCATCTTAATAACTTTTCTTCACTTTACAGTAATGTCATGTTTAGTAGGGAGTCATTCTTTGGATCAAGCCTCACAAGAAAACTTAGGTATATACATTCAAGTAACAATTGAGCCTTACTCTTTTCATATTTCTTGCATGCCATTCTCTGCCTGCACTTTCTGTTTTTACTACAGTAGTTCATCTAACCACCATAAAAACTAAGGGATGATAAGACTGAAAAGTTATTTAAGCATAAAAAGAAAGTTGCATGGCCTTGCAGATAGTTAATTGTTCTGCTGTTGAGAAAATATGGAATCTAATCCTGGCTCTGCCAATGATCTGCTTAGAAACAAGTGCTTTTCTCTGTTTCCATAGAATGGGAATGATACTAACCTACTCTGCAAATAATTTTAAAATTTACTGTAAGAAAAATATACTGCAAGAGTTAGATACCGTTCCTTATGCAGTCTCAACCCTGCCAACACAAATTCATGCAAGTTACTTTGCATTTACATTCAGTGGAACAACATCTCTGCATGTGTATTTGCAGGTTCTGGTTCAGCAAATGGAAAACAAGTGGATGCTTTTGATCATCTGAATAAAGTTAGTGACATGCTTAAATATCTTGCTGAACTGTGACCTAAGATGTGGGGCAAGAACTTTATCTTCCTGCAAAGAGGATTAGAAACAATTTGTGGCATTTCTGGAATCTGAAAGAAACATAATCAGAAATGATAATATTTTGACTAAATTGTCAAGCATTTTATTCTACCCCACACAAACATCTTCCTTACATTCAACTTTAGCTCATTGTTCTCATTCCCACTTCATTCCACATACGTGAAATCATCACACAGAACTCAGCTTTTCTAGCTGAAGCTCTTCAGCTTTTGGAGAGCTGTTAGTGAAGCACTCTGGTTTTTTTCATTGGATGATTGGCCCATGCAAAATAGTCAAGAGACATTGATTTTTCAGTTTGGTTTGCTTTCTAGCGGTTGCTACATGGAGATACGTTCACTGCAAAGTAGAGAGTGGGTCAACATCCATATGATTTCTCTCTACATTGCTGGCTGCATCCATTGGTGAAAAATATCCATCCTGTTTTCACAAAGAATTGAGCTTGGATTTTTCTCCCCATGGGTTTGTGTGACATTGCTTATTTTTACCATTTCAGATCACTTTAGAAAGTGTGAATGAGAAAAGGGGCAAAGCAAAGGCCTTTAGTGTGCATAAGGGTTCTTTCTCTTTCTGAAGGGCATCAAAGTTGAGCCCAAGTCAGGACTTGTGTTCATGTTTCTGGGCAAATAATCTGGATAGTAGGTAAGTTTGGGTTTAGAGTCACGCCTACACTTAAATATCAATGAGGACATACACCACCAAAGAGTGTGGAAATTGGCTGGCTAAAAAGGGATGTTTTCTCCTCAGATGTTAGAAACTTGCAAATTCAGACCTCAAGATTCAGGATGCAAAGTGGCTCTTTAAATGAAAACATCAGTTGTTAAGAAATTGCAATTATTTTGAGATTGGACATTTTTGTGAGATCCTCTCTATAGAAAAGAATGTTACTTCGTAAAAGAGAAAGCTTATTGGCCAAAGTTCAGAAGTACCTTGGAAATGTGAAATGCTTTTCTTAAGAATTCAGAAAAGTCAGGGACTCTCTGAGATCAGTTGAATGTGTTCACTGCAGGGTTCATGGCTGTCCTCCTAACATTAGTTTTGTGTTAATTTCTATTGGGATTAGTTCAAATCAGAATACTGCTGGAAATCTCTTTCAGAATGTTTGATTTCCCAAAGCTACGTTCACCGATATAAGTACAGCTGGTGATGTACTAAAATATTGGAGTAAACATGACTGCCTTTTGCTTTCAGTTACTTGAGACCAACTAAATCTAGTGATTAGATAAACTGAACAAAATATGGAAAAAATTCCTGAATATTGTTAGTCATTGTTAGGTGAAAGTGGTAAATACATGGAAGAGGGCTGCCTTTGATTGACTGTTAGCATTAATTCATTATTTTTCTTCTCATACATGTACCGTTTGTTTATGAAACTCCAATACTATGCAAAGCACAGAGAGGAGAGTATCCAGCTTGCATGATGGGATGTACCTGCATTATTTCCTTGCATGATTGTTTCTGGAAAAGTATTTCTAGTTCAGTGGTTCCCACTCTTTATTCTGAGCAAGGCTAAAACATCTGCTGCAGAAGCCAGGAATCTCATATATCCAGACATCAAATTCATCTCTCAGATGATCCAAAATAGTTCCCACTACTCTTGGGGTGCAAGAATCTGAGATCTGAATTTTTTTAGGTAGAAGGTTTCAAGCCAAACTGTCCTCACTGCTTTTGCTTCCCTCCCTTTACGGTGGTCTGAATCTACCAGAGAGTTCTCATCCTGGGGCTCCAAAGACAAAAGCTTTGGGAATTTTGTTTTGTTCTACCACAAGGGAGAGGATGCAATAGCATGCAAGACAAGCAATGGCAATGTATCCAAGCTAGTCAAAGAAACTATCCTTGCCTTTTATCATCACGTTTGGGATGCATTTGAATCCCCCCAGTTTCTGGAACTGCACTGGATGTTGGGAGTCACATTTTACTGAATGTAAGGAAGCCAAATGAAGTGGGACCACTGTCCCAGTGGAGGTAGAATAGCTAATATCAGTAGGAGGAATCTGAAAGACAAGCAGCAGTACATGAACCTGTGGGTGGGAACCACTGTCCTAGCCACTCTCATGGAGGATGATGTGATCTGCGCATGCTTCATACTCTGAGACTGAGCCATGCGCATGCTGTTTTAATGAAAGAGATTGTGTCATGAGAACAAATGTTTCCGAAGCCTTTTAAAAAGCACAGTGAAAACAAAAACCCCAGCAGACCCAGATCTCATCCCTTGGAAATGAGAATAAAGTCCATTTTTTTTCTGATGACAGCTAATCATTATCTGGAAAGAAGCTTGGGTTTTGTTTTCGGGGGTTTTTTTTTGCATACAACATACTGTTGTATTTTTTCATGTAAAGCTGGTGAATTATTTTCTGATGATTCTACTGCTCTGGCTGCCTGGATATGAACACAATTGTCTGTATTTATTGCATAAAAATACTGTTACGAATCTAAATGTTACTTTAAGGGTTAATCATCAGGATCCAATTAATAAGGAAGGCTTCAGTCAGGTAACTTTAAGTCAGACTAGAGACCTACTTTTTAAATGACTTCTTACCTAGATCTTTCTGTAGTCAATTACAATAAGACAAGTTCCCCCAGCTGTAAAGTCATCCCAAAGAGAAATGGAGCTGAACTGCGCTCTGTAGGTTGCTAACTTCCCACTGATTGTAGAAAGCAGTCTAAAGATTAAATTTAGACAGGGCATTTAACTTTTTAAACACCTTAAGACAGATCAGATGAGTTCTAGGTCCTAAACTGAAGATGCTCAAGCAACAGTATGGGGACAACAGGTTGTTCCTAAACTGACACTTTTCAATGGGGAAAGTCGAGAAACTCCCTAGAAGGCAAATTTTTGAATGCTTCTAGTTCATATTGTCTACCTCAAACCCCACCCCACAAAAAAACCTCCAAACCCAACATCCACAAATGATTGTGCGCACATATGCAGTGGAAAATATCACTCCAAAATAAGAATGTTTTTGTGCTGAATGCAGAGGAATGTTTTGATCTGTTTTGACCGATGAGGAGGGTATCAAATCTTGATCACTACTATCCTTGTACAGTTCCATGGCTCAGATTTCTGCATATATTGCCTATATTTCTGACCTAGATTAAAAAAAATAATCCACAGAACTGCCTCTTGACCAAAATTCTCCACTCCCCAGAGCTGTCCCAGAGCAGCATCCAGAAATGGGTTAAAAGGCA
This sequence comes from Falco cherrug, assembly GCF_023634085.1. Taxonomy (NCBI): domain Eukaryota; kingdom Metazoa; phylum Chordata; class Aves; order Falconiformes; family Falconidae; genus Falco; species Falco cherrug. The sequence continues at coordinate 15,398,825 of NC_073699.1, forward strand.
GGCTTTCTTCCCATGGCTTGGTCCCACAAGTTTTAATAAATGTGAAATTACCAAATACTTAAGCAACAAAGTGAACAAGCAAATCAAATATTTATACCATCTATCACCTACAAAGTGTTCAGAGCATATATTGGCTGATATACTCACTAGCAATTTCTTTTTGTGTTGCTCTTTTCAGTGGTATTATACTTTTAAGACCATTATAGTCATCAGGTTGTAGGAGAGTCACTGGTGCTGGTAGGATGGCAGGTAGATACAATTCTAGTTTTATCTTGTCACTGAAGGATAAATGTCTGGTCAGTCAATATCTAAAAGGACAGTGCAAGGAATCATCAGAGGAACAAAATATGTCACTTTGCTACAATTCATATAGGTCACCTCAATTTCTAGTACAGTGAGAGATGACTGAAAGTGAACGGTGGAGACAACTGGGTAGCCTGCCCTACCATGTGCCGAGTAATTGCTTGGCAATGCCTTTCCAGTGTTTTGTTGATAATTTATTTGGTTCACAGCACATCCGACTTTCTTTTGTTCCTGGCTATGCACACCTTTCCTATGAACACAGCCTGAGAGAGTTGGGGTTGTTCAGCCTGGAGAAGAGAAGGCTCTGGGGACACCTTAGAGCAGCCTGCCAGTACCTAAAGGGGCCCACAAGAAAGCTGGAGAAGGACTTTTTACAAGGGCATGTGGTGAAAGAGGGAAAGGCTTTAAGCTGAAAGAGGGTAGATTTAGATAAGACATAAGGAAGAAATTTTTTACCGTGAGGGTGGGGAAGCACTGGACCAGGCTGCCCAGAGAAGCTGTGGATGCCCCATCCCTGGCAGTGCTCAAGGCCAGGCTGGATGGGGCTCTGAGCAACCTGGTGTAGCGGAAGGTGTCCCTGCCCATGGCAGGGGGTGTGGAACGAGGTGATCTTTAAGGTCCCTTCCAACCCAAACCATTCTATGATCCTATAGTTCTATGATTGAATTATTCATTTCATAGCCTACCACAGACTCAGTAGTTAAAGAAAGCACTGAACAGGGAAAGCCAAGCCTCCTTATAATTAGACATTATAACTGCCTAAGTAGTGGTGTTTCTCTTCTTAATAATAAATCTAATGCTTCAGACGTGCTGTGGGAGCTGAAGCACTGTGATATACTACATGGAGAGGATAGCAAGACCCTCTGGTAACATTTTCAACACATACAAAAAATGCTTACGAAAAGCAGTTAATTATCTGGGGAGCTTAACTGTTGCTTTGATGTATTATGGTAGCCCCAGCAGTGTCCTTGTGTACAAAACATTTATTTAGCCCATTATATACTTAAAGCGTCATGAAAACAAGTTAAAAGTGTACAAAGGAGGAAAATGATTACTTTTGCTTATTTTGTAGCCAAAAGCTGGGTCTCTTGGATCGGGTTCGTGGTACCAATACTAAAGGAAAGCTATTTACCCCTCTGAATGTAGATGCCATTGAAGAAAGTCCTTCAAAAGAGCCTAAGAATGTTGTCTTGAATAATAAGGAGCGTTTTCGCACTGCATTCCGAATGAAAGCGTACGCTTTTTGGCAAAGCTCAGAAGGTAGCCCATCTGTGTTGATTTCTTTTTATCCATCCTCTATTCTCTCCATTTTACTTTGTTCCTCTGCATCTTCTGTTGAAGGTTTGTGACTTTCTGGGCCAAGTATGGCTGGTCCCTGGTTTTACATGGCACATTTGGGGAAGCCCCAGGAAATGAATGCTGGAGTCCAGGCAACACGGTGCTTGAAATAAGACAATGCCCCCCCCCCCCCCAAAAAAAAAAAACAAACAAACCAGCAATGGATATGGGATAAAGCCAGTGGTGGAATCAACCTATTTGACCTGGAAAAAAGGGCACACTGGGCAGTGAATCCATATTCCCCCAAAAAGCATATGCCATCATGGCTCAGTTTATTCAGCAGGGATGCTATGCTGAAGTAGCTCCCTCCTAAACTGCATCCAGCCCTGCACTAGCCTGTGTCCAGGCATCTCATATGCCTCCTATTGCAAGCTCTTAAAACTTTGTTTTGTAGAGTCAACGGCTGGTTCCCTCCCACCCCCCATAAGACTGCTGCCCCTCGGCAGATTTCCATTGGGTGTCCATGTAACATCACAGGGCATTTTTCCTCTCAGCTTCCCTGAGCACACATTTTCCTCTTCTTGCCTATAGCATCTAAATGGTCTCTCAGTAACAGTTTCCTCTTTATTGCGCCAGCTGGCATCAGCCCATGCTGGGCATACTACCATGGATGTAGTCTGGGTGTCCACACCAGGAACTTGGTTATTCTCTTCCATGAAGGTACATGAGCTCCAAGCAGTGCAAGTGGGAGGAGAACTTGGCCTGTAGCTTCTACACCTGTTTTAGCCTTACATAAAATAATTTTAACAAAGATTTTTCATTGTAAATGCTCCTAAAAGTGGGAACTTCTAAATCCATTGGAAAGGAAGAAAAGTTCCCAATGTTTCAGAAATCCTGGAATCTGAGAGGACATCCCTCAAAAAATGTGTTTTACAGCCGTCCCAGAAGAATTATCAAATCCCTTTCAAGAGCTGACCAGAGAAAGAGGAACCTGCAAGAGATGTTCCTTTACTAAATTACACTTACTCTTATGTAGTGCTTTAGTCAGCCAGATCTCACTCTAAATATTGTGTGGTCAGATGCTCACACAGCTTTTTTTTTGACCTGCTTTGCAGATGCAGGAACAGGGGAACCCATGGCAGAAGAGAGAGGCGACAGTAGTGACTTCCTTATGGAAGATATGATCCCCACATTCAAGACAGCCATCCGAGCTGTCAGGTAAATGTCTCTGCTGCTCCTCAATGCTTGGCTTTGACTTTGAATGCTGATGCTTCAGGAAGTCACGTTACCATGTTGCTACATGTTGCTTTATTGTTGATGTTACTGCTTTTTTTAAATGCAATAGAGTAGATAATTCTAGATATATTGAAAAGCACAAGACAGACTCCTATTTAAAGTCCTCTTTGAAAATATGCAGAAAGGAAAATGATTTTCAGCAACACTGACCATGCCATTTTTGCAAGATACTCCATAAATAAATTTATTATAAAACAATATTGTATACAATTCCTCATTAAAATATGCTACAAATATAGTATCTGGCTCAAATTAGTGACTGTAGTATTTATGTAAAAACTGGAATTTTCACTTAACAATAAACTCTGAGATGATTCAACTTTTCTTTATTCACAGTTCTATGTGTGGAATATACTTTCTAGCTGTCAACTTTTAATAGATGCTGAGGTCTCCATTTCAGCTTGTGACATGTGTCACCTCTATTTTCATATCACAAGAGATATTCCCTAGGGTTAGAAAACTCCTAGTAGGGCTTGGTAGTGTGATTAGCACATCAAGCACATGGAATTCATTCACTGATGTTCTGTAACTCCTCCATTCAGTACTTTTTACTCTCTTCTCTTGAAAAATGCCCCCATAGGAAAATACTCTGCTTTCATTGCAATTGCTTTTTATTCCAGAAGTTGTTATGTTTTGGGCCAGGGAGTCACTAGTGACATACTACAAGTCTGGAGTGCCCCACAGTTATCTTCTTGGAAAAGCTTCAAGACAGTTATAAGTGTATAAACATATAGGTATATAACTATAATATGTATTTTCCTGGTTCTTTTCCAATTGGGTGCAGGAGAACCAGTCATTAAAAATTCCAAGTTTTCTCAAGCCTGCTGAAAGCCATGTCCCACAGGCTTTGCTCCTGTTATTCATGACTGCTTCTCTCCCACTGGAAGTTTCTTCAACCCTACTTCCTCCATAGTTTTCCCTTTCTTTCCCTGATACCTGCTTGCTTTCAAACACAGACTATGCATCTGTCCTGTTTTCCAGCCCCATCTTTGTAAGACATGCTATTACTACTTTTGCTAAACTTCCTTTCCCACATCGTGTCCAAATCTAATTGATTCATGCAATCTCCCTTTAAACTCAATCATGAGCCAAGTTTTTTTTATTTTCTTGTATAGTTTACCCAGATGCTGGATGCTAATGGAAAGTAATTCAGACAAAACCACTTAATGGGTTTTCAGGGTCATGATCAAGGAGATTTTAAATTGAAATTGCTAGCAGGGTGATTCCTATTTTTCATTTCTGCTTTTTTTAAGTATAGTTTTGCTGTTACGTATAGTTAAGACTAAAATAGACATGGATATAATTTTGAAATCTTGAAAGATTTCTAAGCAACAGAGTTAGAGTCAAAAACCCTTAAAAAGTTGTAACAGAATTATCTTTGCTAAATGAAAGTTCAAACAGATTTTGAAAAGGTTAAAAAACCTACCAACTTTGAACAAAAACCAGGTCAGAATCTTAACAGATGACAGCAGTTCCCCAATTCAGACCAATAAGAACATGGAGACTTGACTGAGAAAACAAACCCTCAGATGCCTAACCTAAGAGAGATTAAAGAAATAAAATGCTTTTCATTCTTCACATATCTTTCTTGTCTATTTGTTTAATCTACCAAGATATAACAGTGTAAACCAATATATAAACTGAAAAGAATGGAAAAAAGAATGCCAAACAGTTTTCAAGTGCTCTGGCCAGCACTGATCCTTATTATAAGAATTCTATAATTAATTACTTATTGGTTTTATTACAAGAATTCTATAATTAATTACTTATTGGTTTTATTACAACAAGAATGTTACGCTGCTATATTTTTCAAGGACACTTCAGGCAGTTCTAACACTTTCTCTTTTCTCCACAACCTGAACTGCTGCTGACTTCTTAACTTCCATATTTCTACCTCATTAACATTTCCTATCCAAAACTTTCCCAGATGCAAAATGAAAACCAAGCTGGAAATGATTCAGCATTATCTATACTATAAATTAGCTTTATAATAGGCTGAAACATAAAAAAAGCAGCTTCAGCTTCAGAGCTTCAAAATCTCCTGTGAGCCGTGTTGTTTAAAATCAAACTCCACATATGATTTTGTAGCTTTGAACCATTTCTAGTTATGATGATAATACTGAAAAAGATATTTTGTGCATATAATTTATTTTAGCCTATTAATTATGAAAATTAAACTATTATATATTTACCAATGTGGTATGAAAATAGAGATTCTCTGCTTACTTTTTATTGCCTTGTTTTGAAATAGCATGCTCAGTTTCCAAACATCCAGAGTATTTATCAAGTATTCCATGAAACTGCAAATTATCATTATGGAATTTATAAAAGGTTAATACTTTTTCTGTTTATTATGCAGAATACTACAGTTTCGTCTCTATAAAAAAAAATTCAAGGAGACTTTGAGGCCTTATGATGTGAAGGATGTGATAGAGCAATACTCAGCAGGGCATCTTGATATGCTTTCCAGAATAAAGTATCTTCAGGCAAGGTAAGAATCCTCTGGTAAATGGGGAAAATGTATAGCTGTGCTGGCAAAAGTATAGTTGGCCTATTTGTGTACAAGGCCACCCAGAAGCTGTGTCTGTACATAGCATAGCTGATCGAGAAGAAAGCCTTTTCCCCAAAGACTAAAGGCAAGCATGCAGCTAGCAGGGGTAACCGCAGCAGAGGAAACCACAGGCTCCTATTTGGAACAAGGAAATCAGAGTGAAAAATCCTGTGAATTTTCTTGACCGTTGCCTTATTTGATTAGGGTCAAGTTTCTCCCCTTCTCCCCTTTTTACAGACGATAAATAATATCGATACAATAATATAAAAGCAAAGTTGCTCTACATGAGCTTTTCTTTGGCCTGGATTCTCTGCTGAGCTGTACCTGATGAAACATCTCATACCAGTGCACAAATACATTAGCACAGAATGTTTTACATCCCCTTCACTCAGGTGTAAACTAACCTATATGAAAAAGAAAGTGGAATTTCAGGCCATTGTGACTGTTCAGGTGCAATCTGCCCCCACAGTTGTTTCCTTGCAGATGTGGTTCACCGCCATGTGCTTTTGAGGCATGTCCACAAAAACGTGTGCTGCTTGCATCCTGAGCAATAGGCACAGGTCAAAGCTTGAGCTAGTAAGCTTGTCTGGGTTTGGGTGCCTGTGTGTGCATACGCGTGTAGCTGTATTAGTTCAGTCTCAGCACAGACTGCCCATGTTCCCTGAGCCCCTCCAGTCACTCTGAACAGCGAAACGCCACGCAGACATACTCTTGATTTCTCTCAAGAATGGGCTGAGCAAGTGCAACACTTGTGGCACATTTGGACCTTATCCAGACTTACCTTGGCTTTGTAAGGCTGCTCTGGTCCTTCCATTGAACTCCATAATTTCTTACTCCAAAGTGCTTTTCCATATACTCAGCTATCTCATTTTCAAGTATGTAGTATGGCTGGTTCCTACCTCGGTATTAGTGCTCTAGAAAAGCTGCTTGCTTTAATTATTTACCGTAAAACACCATTGTTACTCTATAAAATGAGCTCTGCATCGCATGAGTTTCAGTTTTAATGCCGCAATATCTTTTTGAACTCAGGAAGATCAGGAGGGCCCATGGTGTTAGAAACCTGCACCTGTCTGTGTGGGGTCTACATGCCTTATACTGGATATCCTTCCTTTACCTTAGACTGAGGTGTGTGATTTTGGACAGCAGAGCACCTCTCATACTTGCTTGAGTCCTAGCAGCAGTAAAGGTGCCTGACAATCATGAGACCACTCACTCAGTGGTTATGGCAGAGCTTTGGAGGATGAAGAAACATCCCAGGTGAGTCAGGGCAAGGATCACAGCATAGCCTCAGCCCTGCAATGTTCAGCTCAGCAATGCCATGCCCTGGTATAAAGAATCACCAGGAGCAGAAGAACCACAAAATCCCATAGCCATTTGGCCCATATACAAAGACCTTTTTAGAAGCCTTTGAAGAAAACACATAATCCTGGCAAGCCATATGAGATTCCTCTTACAGTTAACAGAGACGTAGTCAACATAATTAATAGCCTTTATGGGACAGTTAATCCCTGCTTAAACCAGATGCCTTCATTTGATCAGTTGACTCTCCCTTACTCTCCTCCTACAGTCAGACAAAAACAGGGAGGTGAGGCCTACTCATTGTGTCTATGAATAATGAGATGCTGTTGGAGACATTGACTACTTAGCCCAGCAATGCTTGTGTGCCTAGCAAACGTCTAGCTAGCTTTGTGAGGTTTGCCTTGAGCTTTTTTTAACTTTCATTTCCAAAACTCCGTGGGGCACCATGAAGCCATGCAATGTACCTGCATGGATTACCTGGTAATACAGGTCACTGGTCTGTGGGCTGGTGCTGACTGATAACCTGGTAAGTTTTCTGTGCGTGCTGAATGAACAGAGGTTTGCTTGCACCTGAGCAGTCAGATGTGCCAAATGAAAGAATAGATTGATAAGAGTAAAAGAGTAATTAAATGTGCTGGAGCCACCCAAACAATCCTTTCGGTTATCTTCCAAATAAAAAGTCAAGCCAGATTCCTTGTGAATCTTCATTTATGGTTATATTTTTCAAGCCAAAAGAATAATTAGTAAAGACCAAAAATAATTACTGGTAATCAGGCACAATAGCAGCTAGAAAGTAGCTGGTTTATGAAGATTATCAGGAATTGCCACCTTTCACCAAATTCTGATTTTCACTATCCAGTGCAAAGCCTGATGGGTGTCTCCTGACATTTCTAGGAGCAGCTGTTATTGGGAGTTTTTTTGACAATCACACTACTTAATTCCTTTGAAAGAAATGAAGTCATGTGTTTCAAACGTCAAAGTTTGGAAACAGTGTGCTAGGTAATTATTTAACTACCATGAAATTACCAGGTAATTACAATTCAATGTATTGATTGTGGACCCAGAATAGAACAAACACGTCATGACCCTCAATATATTTCCAAATCAAAATGTGCTTCTTTTTTGAATCTTTGCTACTGTTTGCTGCAGAGATGCATAGTATTTGCTGTCATGTGTTAGCATTTGGAGATGGACTTAAGCAGTTGCACTTTTTTTTTTTCAGAGTAGATATGATTTTTACACCTGGACCTCCATCTACTCCCAAGCATAAGAAATCCCAAAAGGGAGGAGCTTTTTCTTACCCTTCACAACAGTCTCCCAGGTGAATTTTTTATGCCTACTATTTTGCACAGAGCAAAACAGAAATAAAATGTTCATTCGTACCAATAAGCATGACCTTCATTCATCCAGCCAGTACACTTTTCTAGTAATGATGCTGAGAGGATATGTTGCTACAAGATCTAGATGTGTAAATGTTGAGCCAGAAAGACACGAGCTTCCCTAAGAACAATGTATGATGGAAATCTAAAGTTAATGGCTTCTTAATTGTCTAGCTCATCTTCTCCAGTGTTTGGAAATCTGATTTTATATGAAATACATATATTTGATTACTGATGTGCTGCATTTATAACAATCGACTAGTAAACATACTTTAAAAAATCAATAAAAATCACCAATAATTTGAAGTTAAACCAGCTATTTTCCTGAAGTAGGAAAAAGTTTTGTTATAGCCCCCACCAAATGGCAAGCTCAGAGTTTTAATGATGCTTCCTTTAAACCAATGATTGGTGAGAATTACGGAAAATAAATTGCAATACCAGGTTTTTGGGTGTGAAAGTTACAGCATGTTATTGGATTGCTGCATTCCTGGTAGCAAGAATTCAATAATAAATGACATTTCTTCTGTTATTTACAACTATCAATCTGTCAATAAATACCCATGAAGAACCACACAAGACCATCAACAATCTGTCCCCAAAGCTGTTATGGTTGCTTAGAACAAAAGTAATCTTACAGAAGATAAATTAACTTGGCTCTATCTGCTTTATTCCACCCAGTGAAAAATCTAAAAAAACATGTAATTGTGAAGACAGAGACCTACATTTATGGAAGAGGCAAAGATCATTTGGGAAACAAAGCAGATTGCAAAATTTGAATGAGCCCATACCATCAGTAACCCAATGAGCAAAATCTGACATGTTTTAGTTATAATTTTCACTTTAGTAGGATATATTCACAGCTATATTTTGAATTTTGTCAGAAAGAGAACTGGACCTGTTAAAACAAAAGTTTTAGGGTATATTTGTTCTAAGTCATGTTAAAGAACAAGTCCTTAGAAAATGTTTTTCTAGACTTCGACATAGGTTATAGAAAGACATAGATTCCTTTGAGGTTGGTTTGGAACATCTTGATAAAGATTTAACTTGATAATGACCATTCGAGATCCCATGAAGTTATAGGTCAAAGTTCTTCAGTTAATCAGAGATCATCTTCTTACCTCCAGAAGTTAGTCCATCTGATGCAGTAGGGAAATTACATAGGCAGTAGGAGATTACATAAAAGAAAATTTATCCTGTGATCTACTCTAAATCTCTAGGCCAGACCATCTCTTTTCATCATTTCCAGTCTCAGTCACTTACTATTCGGCTGAAATTGAGAAAAAACCCCAAAGACTTCAGCCTTGAAATTCAGGTTCAGTCTTCAATTACACTAATTATAAAGAATTAGATTTTAAAACACATGGCCATCTATAAAACCACTATCTAGACTATCTCAACATTTTTCACAAACCTTAAATTATTCTGCTTTCATTTTGACCTTTTTGTTTGCTTTTGATTTTTCTTAATCTTTATCTTAATTTTGAACCAAAATAATTTAAAATTAAAAATACAAAATACAATTTTTTAAAAAATGCATCACATAGAATAGACTTTTGCTCCTGTTTGTATGCTAAATAACTAAATTCAGTCTTTTCTTAAATGGGGCTCCAAGGAGCTATGTGACTATAGCACCAAGCTGGTAATCCTGTTTTCTGATATGAATTACGTAGTGTGATGCAAAGAAAAATTGAACACTAATGCGGTTATTAATTCTTTATAGAAATGATCCATATGTAGCCAAAGCATCTACAGCAGATACTGAAGACCAAAGTATGATGGGCAAATTTGTTAAAGTTGAACGACAGGTATGTAATTTCATGACAATGATGGAGGCTGAGGTGCTTGTATAGAAATGATAAAGCTGACATAAATTCTGAATGAGTCTTTGGCTGATCCAGGCAGATTTATATTATTAGTGATCAAGACTCACTCAGATCTTGTACTAATATTCACAAAACTATGTTGTTAGATTTTCATGGTAGAATTTAATTAACTGGGAGGTGTGCATTTTGAAGCTTATTGAATGAATATCGTTGTATATGGCAGCAAGACCCTAACTGTGGTGTTTAGATGGGACCTTTTCATTCCCTTAAGCTCCATACTCATCAGGTTTGATGTTTTGTTGTGAGCATCACCTTCTTTTGCGGAGTCTGGCACTCAAAATGATTGCCTCCACAGGTATTTTTGGGGCCTCTTTGTGCATTCTAACCTATTGCTTAACAAGTAAAGACCTTCTGATTTTTAAAAACATAGCTAAGTAAGATGGAGGCAAGTGACATTGATTCACATTGATTCCTTTCATGGAATGAAAATGTTCAGGCACAAAGTACTATCAAAAGAGAAAGGGAATTAGTCCTGATATTCAACCTTGATGTTGTGGCGTAGTGGAATGAAGGTGGGCTAATTAGCATTGATAATATACAACTGTGGGTTGGCTTCAGGGGCGGTGGGTTGGCTGATGTAGATCAGGTGCAGGTGTGGCTGGTTAAGTGAAGGGGTTGAGCAATGAAGGGAGAGCAGCCGAGGGAGAAGAGAGAGAGGAAGACACGAGAGAGACAAAACACATGCCCTGGATGAGTTGAGATAAGGAGAAGGTAGCAGAGGGACTGGCATGAAGAGTATGCTGGTATGAGGTGGTAAAAGACCTTGTTGCGGCTTGATAGTTTGGAGAGTGCTGTGACATTGTGGGACCATTAAGAGTTAGAGAATAGGTCTGTGTGCAAAGGTAATTCCATCTGTTGCATTTTTGGTAACAGCTGGTTGCCATGTGGTACCAAGACTTTGGTCATAATGTTGTAGACTGCTGTTGGATGCTGGACTGCCAAATACCTAGCAACGCTAAGATTTTTTTTTGGCACATTTCACAGGGACAGGTTTTCTTAATTGAGGCAGTTAAAGGATAAACTGGCATCCACTGCAGTCCACCTTCCAAGGGAAAGTCATGATTGTCCTATAACTACCTTCATGACCAATAAAGATGGCAGCACACCATTGCTGGGGGCAGTGCATGTATGGACACATTGACTCTTTTGTTGAAAAACTGACTTGAGACAATATCATAACATTGGTATTTTTCAGGTTAATGACATGGGGAAGAAACTGGATTTTCTTGTTGATATGCATATGCATCATATGGAACAGCTGCAAATACAAGTTGCTGAGATAAGTCCATTGAAAGAAACTGCTTCTCCTGCAAAGGAGAGGAGAGAAGAAAACAAATATTCTGAATTAAAAACAATAATATATAAATACACTGAGCAGTGTGCTCATGAAACTCCTTACAACTTCCAGCAGGTTCCAGTCAACAAAGTCAGTCCTTATGGTTTCTCAGCACATGGTCATCCGACTCATCCACAACCTTTATCAATAGGTGGGCAAAACTCTGGCAAAGTGCAAGCCACACCTTCCTCAACCTCACATGCAGAAAGGCCAACAGTTTTGCCTATATTTACATTAATGGACTCCCAGGTTAGCTACCACTCTCAAGGAGACCTACAAAGCCCTTACTCAGATAAGGTGTCTCCAAGGCAGAGAAGGAGCTTCACAAGAGACAGTGATACGCCATTGTCCCTTCTCTCCGTCAACCATGAGGAACTTGAGCGCTCCCCAAGTGGCTTCAGTATCTCCCAAGACAGAGACGACTTCCCCTTTGGCCCCAATGGGGGATCAGCATGGATGAGAGAGAAACGCTACCTAGCAGAGGGGGAAACGGACACAGATACTGACCCTTTCACACCAAGTGGCTCCATGCCTTTGTCTTCTACAGGAGATGGGATTTCAGATTCAATATGGACCCCTTCAAATAAGCCAGTTTAAAAGTGCGTGTGGGGGCAGTCACTGGTTGACTTCTCCATGTAATGTAAGCATACTTTGTATATCTCACTTACTCTACACCCAAAGCTTACTAGTTCAAAACACCGATGGCTGCATAAGATGCATGTGATATTAGTGGTAGTCATTCTGCACCATTTCATACAATTTACTAATGCAGTTTTTTTCATGCTACCAAAACTAAGGAGCTTAGTTTTGAGCATGGTTTGCATGACTTTGCCCTATATAAATGGTACAGCTGATTTCTTCTATGATACATATCTATCTGATACTCTTCAATACAACAATGGTGAACTTATAACAGGCAAGATATGGTGGTCCTTGCTCCATTTTGTAAACAGAGCAGCAAAGTAAAAATATTCTCAGGAGCAATATCCCTTTGTGGAAACAATGTCTGAATCAATTTTCCAATATAAGTAAATCAATCTCTAACTGACCTAGCCAAGAACATCTAACATTCAAAGCAGGGAAAAAGCTGAGTCAAAGTAAATGACCTTACTGAAACGTTTTTTTGAGCTAAATGTTTCTCATGTGATCTCTTGTACAACTACCTGTGAAATACAATGTCGAAATGAAATTAAGGGTAGTACTTAAAATCTAAGCCACCTCCTGGTCATGTTATTTATTTATTTATCGTAAAGTGTAAATATAAATCCCTCAAACTACTTTGAAAATCTTCACTAGTGTTTATTAAATTGCTCAAAGCATGACTACAATGCTATTTTGTAGAAAGCCTTTTGCTAAACCCATTTGCTACTTCTGGGGCCAAATTTTTTTTTCTGTTCCAAAACTAAGTTTGTTCGCTGGAGGAAACTCCAGGTTTATATACTCTATTTCTATTGATTAAGTAAGCTGCATAATGTAACTGTGCCTCAGTTTCCCAATCTGTTAATTGGGAGTTATACTTCCATACATATACACAGGTTGTAAGGCTCAATTCACTAGTATTTGCCAAGCGCTTTGAGGTCCTCAGATGTGCCGAGTATTGCTATCCTGTTCCCTGGGAGTTCCACAATGTGGGATGCTGCCAGGTTCTGTTTCTCTCTGTTTACTGTTCCTCTTGGAAATGGACTGCTCCAAATCCATGAATGTGTGCCATATTTAGGATCAATGTATGAATAAATAAATACCATTTTTTTCACCTGTCCCTGAGCAACAGAGAGATAAGTATGCTCCCCAGGCCTCAGCCAAATATTTTTTCATAGGAACTGGAAATTGTGTTGAGGGAGACCAGAAAAACAATCCAGCCCACTGGGAACAGGGCAGAAATGAATCAAAGATCTCTCCACTACAGTGGGAATGTAGTATTTATACAGCTGATGAAACTAGCCTGTCCAGATATCCTATGCAGGATTCAGCTGGTGTCAGTCCAGATGTCCATGAAATAGCATCCATTTGATGTCAAGTTCGATGGCTATGCACTCTTTACAACTGGCAGAAAACTATTCAGTATTGTCAGTGAGCACAGGGTACAAGAACCAAGGCACACATCATAAAGCTGATGAGATTCATCTCATCTTTAACTCAATTACCTACAATGAAAAATTTCTGCCAACTTCCAGGGGAGCAGAGGGTGACTTGCTTAGATGCCAGATGATCAGAAACACCCACAGTGAGTGGGAAGGCTCTCACCTTACCCCACTGATCCAAGGTACAGCCTGTCTGCTGTGGCTCATGTGCACCTCCTGTTGAGACTGACCCCTGTCACTCCACACAATGGCTTTACCACCATGGCTACAGCACTGACCAACAAAGACACAAGGATCTGGCCCATGTAAGATGTTAGAAAGTGGGCGTTCTATGGTGACTGCTTGTATTATACTGCAGCTGCACAACTGAGCATCCTTGGCACATCCAATCAGAGCACAAGAAAGACATACGCTTTACTGGGCTTCCCAGTATTTATTGGGCATTGCATAGTCCTGGACAGAGTGTGCTTTAGTGGAAGATACCTTGTTGGGTTTTGCCCAGCGTAGTAAATTTCAAGTTTGGTTCCTCAGTATCGCGGACATCTTGTAACAGTCATTCCATCCAGGGAGCTTCTATTCTCTTCCAGATGTAGGCTTTCATCTTCACTGTTTATTGTCTATTTAAAGAGACATCTGAAGGATTAGGATCTTCTTGCTTTGTCTGCTTCTTCAGCTAAATCATGGTACATCCTTCTGGGACAGATCTTCAGGGAGAATAGATTGCTGTGGTTACATGAGTAAATGATGCAGACCAGTTACAGCCTTTGAAGAGTGGGCTGAGTCCATGGGGCTGTTCTGAGGCCATTAACTATGATGGCATGAAGCATAATTTTGGTAATTACTTAATTGACAAAATGGCCATTGACCTGAAAGATAATCTCTGTTTTGTTTCATGGGTAGACCTGAAAAGAATAAAACCAGCTGATGAAAGTGTAATTCATTATAATCTGGCACACTGAGAAGAATTCTTTGGCCATCAGTGATTCTTGGAAATACCAGTACCTGCTGCAGGCTTTCTAATATAGTAATACATGTCTGTGGCAACTTGTAAGATTTAACCCTCACATGGCAACAGAATGAAGAAGAATGAAAACTGCTTTTAACATTGCTAGACGACTTCTGAAATTGTTGTAAGTATATACTAGACAAACCTGCTTCACTTTTCTGATATGTCAAGTGCCTGGCATCCCTACTGATTTCATTCAAGTTTGCCCCTTCCTAAAATGTTTTCTAGATCTGAGCAACCAAAATCAAGGCAACCAAAACCCAAGTGCAATCTGAAAAATTTGTTTGTGAATCTCTTTGACGGTGGCTATGCCACACAGTTCCCTGCCCAGTTCCCACTCATATTTTTCACTTCATGTTTCTAATCTCTCCCATGCCAGGTCATATAAAGGGAATCTTTTCTCAGTATCAAACCTGGCTGAAAATCAATAAATTACCTCATTATAAAGGTATGTTCATTCCAAGAGAAAATCCAAGCAAGGGCAGAGACTTGAATGAGCCTTCACCTGCACACAGAGTGCAGCCCCAGAGAAAGTGGGATTTGGGCTGCTCTGCACTGTGTACACTTAGCAGCTGAACTGCCTTCAAATTAGCATTTTCTGTGGTCTGTAAGCACCAATGAACTATATGCAGCTTGAAAACACTATGTCTGGTATTTGTAGCCAAATCCTGAAATATTTAATGATGTGCTAACTGGCCAGATAGGGTCTGCCTCTTCTTAAAAGGCATTGGTAGTAAGCTCAGCAAGACCCTCTGCAGTGGACATCTCTGGGTCCTCTGGAAGAGACCCAAGAAGAGGGTCAAGGAAGGTCTGATTAGCTTATTTTAAAGTTTATTTTTTCAAACACACTTCTTTGCATTGAGACCAATCACTGCTTCATTTAGAAGGGTGATGTGCTTCGCAGCCCTCTGCCTCCTACATCATCTGGATTAAAAACAGAGTGTGCATCTGTTCTGCTGTGTGTGCTGACAACAGATACATGTCAATATGTCACCAGCCAGGTGAGATCTGGAGACCATTCCTGATCTGGGATGTGCACACAAATTTCATCACACTCCATTTCAGGTGCAGTCCAGGGAGTGCATCAACCTTGGAACTGCAGTTTATGTGCCTGCCACAGATGCTGGACAAAACAAAATAAAGTCTCTGTGATTATAGGCCCTGGCAACATTTAAAAGGTCAGGACCTGTTTTGCAGAATAGGTTCACCACATACAAGGAATCATTATTCACAATTTCATTTGAGAGAGGCATCTGTGATACTGGTACTCCTCATACTAGGAGTGGATTTGATTTATCCCTTCTTCTATTTCTGTGTGACATCTAAGTTTAACAGCTATAAATTTTGTTTGGGTCCAATCTTCCTAGGGTCTAGACTGACACTGACACTTCGTTTACATATGATTAATGTTAAAGACAATTAACCACTGGAATGGACTCTTCGCTGACTCTTAACTCCTGCAAGGACCAAGGATTTGTTTTAGGCCTTGAGATGTTTTTCATGATCAGAACATGCGGGGCTTTCCTCTGCTCTCCTTGAAGTCAGTAAGAAACATTCTCAAGCTGACACACTGGGAGCAGGACTGGGTCCTAATCTGCCTTTATTTATGAATCCCCTTGTGAAAGACAGCATTGATGTTTTTCTTAGCTACGTTTTTATGTGGACTTTTCAGTCCCTGATGGATGACACACATCTGGAAGGTTTTGAAAAGGTAAATCTGTGTGTACATTGTATGCCTCTCTGCAGCGTTATTATCAATCCAGCTTCCTCACTTTAGATTCAAACTGAGAATATTTCATTTTTTAGATTCAAACTGAGAATATTTCATTTTTAGATTCAAACTGAGAATATTTCATTAAGGCAGATGTAAATGTTTAGTTAATATATGCAGGTCTAGAAAATGTGGTTTATGCTCCATTTAAGGAGTTGATCCTTTCAAAAAAAAATCTGGTCAGGTAATGGCAGTTGTCCTTTCCTTGGCTTTTCTCTGCACTGAATTAATCCATCTGGCTCCTATGGAAATAAAATTTAGCACCTGTAGAGATTGATTGAAAAATCCCTAAACTAACTTTGGCTACGTTTGCTCTGTTTTTATCTGTAACTTTGCTGCATTGTTACGGTTCAGAGTGGAAATAATTTTAAATTTTTATTCTTCAGATTGTGGCCCGGCAGTGCCACAGACTAATTCCCACCTGAACCCGTGCATAGTGGGGCTCCTGACTTGCGGCCTTCAGGCAAGCACCGTGGTCCAATCAGTTTGCAAGTTCACAACCTAAAGCAATCAGAAAATGCAGATTTAGGAGAAAATTCAGCCCTGCTGGGAACCCAGTTGATGCAGGGGTGTCACATCTGCTTATATAAGAACTGGATTTGTCCTGCTTAGTGCAGAGCATGTGAGAAAGAGCTGGATCTTCATTCCTTGCACCCCACAGCCCCCACCACTAAGCTTTACGTCCCTAAGAGCTGCAAGCCTGAATTTTCTACAGCACCTCATGAATTTGGTGTGATACGGCTTTTTCATGAGCCTAGCTGAATGTGGGCATTCACTTTTGAAGACCATTTTCAGGGGTGCAGAGGGAAAAGGGGCCATTTTCAAGTGTTTTCAGCTGGGCACTGTGGGAATGAAGATCCTGGGTATCACTATTGCTTCTGATTATTTAGGCTGTAAGATTTGATCCTTCCCAATTCAGCTCTTAGTAGCTTCCCTCTGAAGTTAAGTGAAGCAAAATACTGAAAGTGGGATCCTATTTCCATCCTCAAGGATACGCTGAGACTGAAGGTTACATAGCCAACTGCATTTTGTTTTCTAGTTATGGCATCTTATTATTACTAGTATTTGTGCCTTGCTCACTGAAATTTTCTCCATGCTACAAAGATGCTTTTCAGATTCTGGCTGACAAGGGAACACAACTTTTATACAAGTGGCCTTTAGTGCTCTTTATAATATTATTTATTGTAATTTTTAAACTGTATGTGTAATTTATATTCTGGCACTGTCCAATATTTGAACAACTTTAATATGTTTATTTCAATATATTATGCAAACTACTTCTTAACTGATTTTTTATGTTCTGTCTTTAAAAACTGCACCACTTATTAATAAATAGAAATTTCAACTATGATGTGGAGGAATGTATTTTCATTTCAATTGTGATAAGCTTCACACATATTCAAAGGAATGCCCAGGAATTGTGGAATTGGAATGCCAAGTTCTATCATTTTTTTCCAAAGATCAACAGTATTTTTTTAAACTAATGTACTGAAGTGTGGAATTCTGAATCTCATGGGTTCTGTTTTCCACACAGCTCTAAGACCATGCACAACACTAACATCTTCTTTATCCCCTACAGTTTTTCCGAGGCAAACACAAAGGTACTTCATATGTATTCACAACCTTTTATAGCCCATACTACCACACATTACCATTATAGATTTAGCAGTGTATCTCCCAGTTGGAATGCATAGCAATTGCGCAGCACAATTGGCAAAAAGGAAACATTGGCAAAGACCCTTTTGACTTCATCTGTGCAGAAGTGAACTCGTAGCTACAAGTAGGCTTTACCTGGCTTCCACAGCTAGTTCTGTGATAATGTAACACGGAGCAGATCCCGTTATTTGTGACATCTTTTGATTTAGTGGCCATGTAACTTACATGGCTTTGATCATATGTGTGTGGGAAACTGAAAACTAGGGAAAGACACGTTCATATTAGAGACATTAATGTGCTAAAACATTATGATGAAGTAGCACACAAAATATGTAAAGAACATAGTAATGGCACAAGGCTGCTCCGAATATCCTCTGCAGGGAATTTAATAGCTGGCAAGCGGGTTAGGTTGGGATTCCAGTTGCCTGAATTCTGTCCCTGGTTCTGTTGCTGCATTTCTGTGTGGTC
This sequence comes from Falco cherrug, assembly GCF_023634085.1. Classification (NCBI taxonomy): domain Eukaryota; kingdom Metazoa; phylum Chordata; class Aves; order Falconiformes; family Falconidae; genus Falco; species Falco cherrug. The sequence goes on from NC_073699.1 coordinate 15,417,132, forward strand.
TTGACCTCACACCTTCAGCTGTCTCTCCATCTTCCTGATGTGTAAAACCATCAGAAGGCACTGGCCTCCCAGCAGCACTGTGGGACAGTATGAACTATTTAAAATGTCTTGCCCTCCTACACAAACAGGAGAGTGTTACTGAGAAAAAGTAATAGCAAACATCTTTTCTACAAAGAGTTCTGCTTGTAGTTTTGGCTGAGGATAGCATTTTAATAGTATTAAAAATAATAATAGCAATAGTAATAATAGTAGTAGTAATGATAATAATAATATTAATGACAATAATAATATTTATACGTGTGTGTGTGTGTGTGTGTGTATATATAAGGTATGTAGTTGTTTTTTTCTCCTAGCTGCTGGTTTGAAAGTTGCCATGTTTCCTTGGAAAAGGCATGGAGTGTGCATGCACATGTGCACAACTAAATTGCTTGGCTTGGAGCATTGCAGGAGGATCGGGGTGTGTGGAAGGAGAGGGGCATTCTAACAGCCTGTCTGGCTGTGTGGGTTTGATTTCCCACAGTGACAAAAGTCACATAACAGTTCAATATCTAGTCGAAGACACTAGTTTCTGTTCTTGTTAGAGCCCTTTTGCAATGAGTGGAGGAAAATCAGCACTTTTCAGAGCATGGTCCAGTCAGTCCTATATCAGATGACCCAGACTACTTCTCTCAGATGATGCCTGTCTCTAACTGACATCTTTCCTAACGATACAGTTGAAGATGACCAGCTTGGACAAAACTGTATCTTTCAGAGTTCTAAACAAGATGAGATTAATCCCGTCTGATCAGTTCAGAGAGAAGGCTGAAGGGTAATTGTCCTGAATGAGACAGGAAGAGAGCATGTGAAACATCACCTCTTCCCAAAAAACACAGCTGGATCCAGTAAGACGTTTTTAAGGCATTCCCTGTGGCTTCATCATCATGATTGCCACCAAGGAACCAACTATGCTCAACACTTGAAATGCAACCTGAAAAAAGGTGTCTTAAATTTCTGTGGTGGGTAAAAATTTATTCAGCAGTTATTCCAGTTTCTTATCCCACTTCTATATCCTCGCAAATTGGGAATAACTACAAAAATCATCTAATACTATAGCATCCAGTTGTGGTGGTTTTGCTTTTTGTTTTGTTTTTTGTTGTTTTGGTTTTTTTACATGAATCAATTTCAATAGGATCAGTGCCAGGCTGTTACAGCCAAGTTCTATCATTTTTTTTCCAAAGATCAACAGTATTTTTTTAAACTAATGTACTGAAGTGTGGAATTCTGAATCTCATGGGTTCTGTTTTCCACACAGCTCTAAGACCATGCACAACACTAACATCTTCTTTATCCCCTACAGTTTTTCCGAGGCAAACACAAAGGTACTTCATATGTATTCACAACCTTTTATAGCCCATACTACCACACATTACCATTATAGATTTAGCAGTGTATCTCCCAGTTGGAATGCATAGCAATTGCGCAGCACAATTCTTCTGCAAAGAAAAGCAGCTAGCCACAGCCATGACATTTAAGTGAGTATTTCACAGACACAATAGCTGAACCACTCAGCTTTTGTTTCACGTGAACTGAAATATATTGCATTAAAATTTCCCCTTGGCTGTCACCCAAATACATAAGCGTGCCAAATCACTGGATTTCAGCAAGGCGCTGGGTCTGATCTTTTAAGAAATAGATTCTAAAACAGGAACAGGATGTGATACCTATCCTCAGGGAAAGCCCTACATATATCCAGGCAGTTTTCCCCTCCTGTAGGCTCTGCTTACATCTGTACAGGACTGCTAAGGTTGTGTACAATTGTCCCCTGCTTGTGCAGAGTAAGACTAAGACTTAACAGTTCAGAAAGGGTAAGTATCAATAGATCCAGTATGGCACAAGCAACAGTGTCAGGAGTGGAAGTTTCTCTGCGTATCCTGTTTCTTCTCAGGATCTTTTGACTTTTAAGACTTTTCAGACAAAATGGTCTCTTGATTAACACGAAGCATCCTCTTGGATGACAGAGAAGGGAAGGAATCAGGAAAGCCAAGTCCCATGGCACAGAGCAGCAGGAGACCTAGACTGTCTTTAAAGAAATTTCCCTCTAAGATGATTTTTTTTTAGTCATATGGTCCTGATGACTGGTAGCCCCAGTGGGCTTAGGAGAGCACCACAGCTTTTCTCCTGCTTCCTTGAGTCAGATGCAGATGATCAGCAGAATACAGACCAGGGATCAAGAAAAAAAGGAGATGTAAGATGTGCTATGAATGTTTTGGTGAGTTTGTAGGATCAGTTATGTGTGTGACATTATATCAGGAATAACAACACTGGATAAAACATTAAATATTTTCTAAGTTCTGGACTGCTTCAACTTCTCTGTATCTAATCAAAGCTTTATGAGTATCTAGACTGACAAATGCAGAGTGCTTGATCACTAACTGTCATCTTTGGAAGCCCTGAAGAAGCAGTGCGAGGTATTGCACAGGTCTGTAAAAATCTCATGGGATGTATATAACATGCAAAGAAAGCAAAACTATCAGGACTGCACCACAGATGAACTGGTTTTGAGATTCAGTATATTCCCTGCAGTTCCCATTTTGTTTTATAGGCAGGAAAACAGAGCTATGCAATCACTGGCACAGCAATTGTGCTCACTGTTTTTCTGGAGAAATATTTACACTGTGGATGAACATTTGGTGGCACAGCTCTGCAGAGAGATGATTGCGATGGCTTTATTCTCTTCAAGACTGTCCAATGAGTATATGTCAATAAATATGCTTTGCTCTCCCAACCCAGGCAGCTCACCTGTCTCTGCTTTCATTTTTCTTGTCCCAACATGCCAACAAAATCGCTGAGGGATGGAGTCTACTCAGTTCTTATGCACTTAATGCATCTTCCATGGGGCAAGCAATGGCAATCTTCAGTTGATTAAATTCTGGGTGCAGAAATCTTGGCCCATTAAAAAAAAAAAAAAAAAAAAAGTGTTTCTGAGAAGCATCGGCTTCCTAATTTTCCAGCTGAAGTGAGTTTCTGAGAAGGAATATGGCAAAAGCATCTCATAGTCCTTTTCCACACCAGCTGTGATAGATTCATGCCTATTGTCACTACATTTTTTTCACAATTGCCTCCTTTTTTTCTGTCTCTTTTCATTTCCTCCCTTCCTTAAGAATGTGCTTGAATTCACAAAAGTTTTACAATTTCAGACACTTTAATGAAAAATGTTCACTACTTTAAACAAATAAATATACAAAACATTCTTACTGGAAACAGTCAAACTGAATGGCTGTAGAGTTTAGTGCTCATTCTTTTCAGAAGGTTTTGTGGTGTTAGTACCAATTTTAGTTAAATATTAATGAAAAAAGATTAAAGAAAAGATGTTATGAAGGACAGGATTCATTTGCAATTCTGCATAAATCTCCTGAAATAGGAAAGAAGTTTTATGAGCTGGAACAATTAATGTTTATATATGTAAATACATATTTGAGATGCAACAGGGAGAAGTGCCGGGTCCTGCACTTGGGTCACACCAGCCCCACACAACGCCACAGGCTGGGGCAGAGCAGCTGGGAAGCTGCCTGGTGGGAAAAGGCCCTGGGGGTGCTGGCTGACAGCCGGCTGGGCATGAGCCAGCTGTGTGCCAGGTGGCCAAGAAGGCCAGCGGCATCCTGGCTTGTATCAGAAATGGTGTGGCCAGCAGGACTAGGGCAGTGATCATCCCCCTGTGCTCAACACTGGTGAGGCCACACCTCAAATATCTTCAATTTTTGGCTCCTCACTACAGGACAGACACTGAGGTGCTGGAGCGTGTCCAGAGACAGCAACAGGAAGGGGCTGGAGCACAAGTCTGCTGGGGAGTGGCTGAGGGAACTGGGGGTGTTCAGCCTGGAGAAAAGGAGGCTGAGGGGGGACATTACTGCTCTACAGCTACCTGAAAGGGGGTTGTAGGCAGGTGGGGGTCGGTCTCTTCTTCCAGGTAACAAGTGACAGGCTGAGAGGAAATGGCCCCAAGTTGTGCCAGGGGAGGTTTAGATTGGATATTAAGAAGAAAAATTCACCAGAAGGGTTATCAAGCAGTGGAACGGGCTGCCCAGGGAAGTGATTGATTCACCATCCCTGGAGGTATTTATGGGACATGTAGATGTGGCACTGAGGGACATGGTTTAGTGATGGACTTGGCAGTCCTGAGTTAATGGTTGAATCTGATGATCTTACAGGTCTTTTCCAACCTAAAGGATTCTATGATTTTATTTATCATTCTCCTTTCAGGAGATGAAATTTTGTTTATTCTTCAGAAAGAAAAGTAACAAAGAAACATTATTACATTTAGAGAATTGTCCTTCATGAAATTTTTGCAGAAATAAATAAAATATAAATAGAAAAAATATTGCTAACATGTGAAATGACATTCAGATTTTAAAAAAACTTTATAGAATGAGTACATTTCTTAATGAATGTAATATCTTGTAAAACTGTAACAGCAGCAGACTAAGGGAGAAGTGTTGAATTATAATCAGGCTGTTTCAGAAAAAAAATGTAATATACACAGCCAATAATTTTATAAATAAAGTTTATTACACAATTACTCAAAGGTACTTTCATGGAAGTGTTTGCCATAGTATAATCAAGTGTAACTGAAGATAAAGCCTCAGTTCTCTGAGGCAAGCTTGGATTAAGTTTGCTTGTTTGTTTGTTTTGTTGGTTTTTTTAAACAGTGCTTCACTCTCTATTGCATGTTAGCATCTGATGGGAGAGAGGCACAGCTGAATATGTGTTTTCCTACATATGAGACAGATAGGTTTGCAAGATGCTTTAGGTACTATGGGATTCCATGTGCCGCAGCCCATCCTTTAGGGCAGAGATGGTTTATACCCCAGCCAGGGAGATGGGTAGTCGTACCTGAGGACACTGGCAGACCAGGACAGAGCAGGTGGGAGGGGATGCTGGCTGCTGACTCTGGCTCAGGTCACAAGAATGTATGGCTGGAGCCCATGCTTTCAGTCAAACATATTGCAATCGCTACGTAGAAGCATGTGTCTAAAAGGTCTAAGAAAAAAGCCACGGGGAAGTATTAGTGCATCGCTTCCACACTGCTGTCAGACAACAGAGTGATAAAGCACCAACACTCAGATTTGTTTTCTCCCTCCTTTCTAGGACTTCATGCCACACTGTCCTCTCTCTTACAGACAAATCACAGGCATTTCACTTGAACGTGTGTTTATTTGAATTGCGTTAGCAGGGATTTACTCTCTATAACCTTCAGCAAATTAATGCATTTACTCAGTAAATTATATGAATTATGTGCCTATACTGTGTTACTAAGTATATGCGGAAAATGTCTTCTTTTCTTGTTCTGGATTTTGGGATACTAGTCATGGACACAGTGCTGTCACACAAAGAGACACTGGAAAAAGGAGGCACGTAAAGACTATACTCCTGAGAAAGCTACTTGCTCAGAGTGATGCTCTGAGTGAGAACACGGCATTGTCCCCAAGAGTCAAAGTTGGGGCTGAACAATAGCCCCCTCCCTGGTCACCTGAGCATTGCTCTGCAGCTGAGGAAAGTTAAAATTACAGAGTCCCAGGGTAAAATGTAGCATGAGGTAAAACCTGCTGAAAGTCTAATTATCCCCATAGCCAAACATCAAACGGTTGGCACTGATCCCAGCGCACACATTTTCCTGGCTATACCTGGTTTTGTCGGCTGTTACAGAGACGACTTTCATCCCAGCCTTCTTGATGAGATATTGAGCAACTAGTAATTAAATCAGTAAAAGTAAGTCTTGTCAAAGAAAAGGTGTTTCCATATTCCTCAAGCTGCAGCTTTTAGTCACAAGTCACGAAAATTTTCCTTCTACCACGCCAGTAACCTCCGTATAGAATTAGATCATTTTAGATGCAATGACATCCACTGGATAATGTTTTTTCATGAAAGGCAGAATGAAAGAAAACAAAGGTAAGATTGTGCATGTGTGTGTACGCAGGTGTGTGAGCATCATATTTACCAGCTGTAACTCTGGTAAATGTGATTGCAGTTGCCTTCCAGCTTCTGAAGTTCTTGGAGAAGGCAGGATTGTAGGACAGAGAGACACAGCCCTGCTACATGCACAGCATGATCCCGTAAACACCTTCTCTGTGGGAAACCAGGACCCCCAAAACATATGACTGAAACCCAAAACCAGCAGAATTACTTTCTGGTGTTTGCCACGCTGGCAGGTTGCAGGGGTTTTTTTAGGTGTTGCAGTTTCTTTATTCTTTGGGTAACATTACAACTTTCTTTGCCTTAGCTAGTGGAAGTGCAAGTCTGGGACAATGCAATTAAACAAAGGCAAGTGACAACAGAACAAGCCTGTTGACACACTAGTTACTCAGGCAATATCTACAGTAATAAATTAAGTAGTGCTGGGGAGCCTGGCAACTCAAATGTTCATAGTATTTGTAGGGCCATGACATTGATAGGACAATCTGAGAGTGCTCCTGACCAGTAGCTCCAACCTTTCCCAAGCTGGACCATTCCCAACAGGCAGTGTGTATGCAGGCATCCTGTGCATCAAATCTGCTGGCTCCTCTTTATCCTCTCCCTTTCTAAGAGGGGTCAGAATATTTGTGTCTTGAGGCTTTGTGCAGCACACCCTAAAGCACTTTTTATTTCATAGACTGACTGTGAATCCATTTAGGTTTCCTTTTAGTAATCGCTACAAAGTTTTGGATTACTTTGCACATTGAAGTGTTCAGTGGCTTATGATAAAATTACTGAATGGATGATTATCTGCTTTTAACAGTGTTGCACCTAAAACTCACCGGTTTCAGAGGAATCACTTAAAGTCCACTGGAGTAAAAGGGAGCAGAATTTCACCCACTGTTTCCAACAGTGATCACCTCTTGGATACTACTAAACATCACTCAGCATCACCAAAATTGCTTATGTCATTGTGACCGTATCTCTCCTCCTTGCCACTTAACTAACACAATTTTCTGGTTTAACTGTAATTTTGTTCCTTTTGATTTTCTATAGCTAAGATACACTTCAGATTTCTCCGCTGGCCTCTTGACAAATGTCCCCTGTTTAAATCACACCTTGAAGAATGGCTAAAGTTTTACCAAAAGGGGCTTACCCTGGCCTACCTCTTACCATCAAAGATGGCATTGGCCTAAAGGCAGTAAGATGAGCTGTCCCTTTAAAAGGGAAAAAAATCCTTTCTACTCCACAGTTCAAGTCATTACTGCCAAAAGGAGCTTCCAATCCTCACCTGACCTGCCACAGAGCCTTTCCATGCAGGCACTTTGTGTGCTTTATGATTGTGTTACCTCAAGTTAGTCTTTCTGGGATTAGGATAACAATTTTCACAAGATTTTAAAGCAAGATTATCAAGCCTGTCTACTCGAAGTCTTTCATAAAGTGCTTATTAAGACCTGGCAATAACCTCCAGTTTTATATAGGCTCTGAAGATAATAATCTTTGCCAAAAGAAATCAGGTAAGTTGATATTAACTATTCCAAATCTCAGTGGTTTCAACATGTACTTGGAGGAAACCATTTCAACTGTGCTATTAATACTTGGTGGAAATGTAGCAAATGAGTAGTTTTCTTAAATATATATATCTTGCATTTTATTAAATCCTCATACAAATAAATCTGAACTTAAAAAGTAGTTGTAGCAATGTAATGAAACGTGTAATTGTAACGCAGGCGTATTTTCACATTAGCATGGACTATTTCTTTAGACCTGGTGTATCATGGTCTGCTTAAAATGAGAGATGACCTTTAGACCTTTGGAACTGAATGAAAGTAAGGAAATGAATACTCAAGGACTTTCCTTTTTTATTTCTTTGTTCTCTTCTGTTCTGCTCTGTTTAGCATGAAGACACGCGAAAACTACTTGATATTTGATTGCCCTCTGTTTGTACAGGAAAAATGAAGACAATTCAAACTGCATGGTTACCTGCCACATTAAAATGAGTTCTAATGAAGCATAGTTAATAAACACATTGGTTTTAGATTGCTGCTAATCCAGAGTAACAAAGAGGGATTTCATAGGGGTCTTCATGAGTGTATAAAGAGAATCTGAACTGGATTAAAATCTCCAGTTCAGCAGTTCAGGGAATTCTGGATCAACAGTTCTAAGTAAAATGGATTCTACTGATACCATTCAGCTTAAAACAAACAAAGGAGGATTATCATGCCCAGTAGAGGTGAAGGAGAATTTGTAACTAAAGGCTTGACCTTCTGCCTGTATCAGATAAATGTTTGGAAGGAAAATATTCACTGAGTGAGTTTATGGGATTTGTCTGTCAGCTCATGGACGTGTGGCACCTGTGCCTTTACTGCCTGTGAATCTCAGTACGTTTTGAAATGGAAATTGTTAGTGATTTTGAGCTGAAGTACAATGAGGGTTTTGTATCTGCAATCTGGACGTGTATTTTGGTCATCACAGTAGTGTCACTTATGTTGCGGACAAAAGATATACAGTTACAAAATAATAAAGTCTTGCACCTGATAGATAAAAATTAGATATCAGATAACCAAAGTAATGCAAACACAACATGTATCGTAAGAGTTAATATTACTAATATCCACACTGCTGAGAGTTAAAGTATTTCAAGCAGCAGTTCTAGGAATATTTGTCACAGATGGCTTTGAAATTTAATTGGACAGCATAAATGTTCAGAGGCTTAATGCTGGGAGAAGATTTTGGAAAGCATTTAAAACTTAATGCTTCAAATTTAAATCAGTTTCTACCAATTAAGGAGTAAGGGCAGTATTTCCTAGAGTAATGTTCTTTGTACTCAGATTTCTCTGCCATTTGTTTTTAAGCATCTTGTACTGGCCAGGGGACAGCACAGTGCTACATCTGGCAGTCAGGCAAAATAAGGCCTCTCACGAATGGAGGATTTTCCATTATTTTATACCAACGTTATTTAGTATTTCTTTGCTAGAAATAGGACAGGATTTGGCTTATTATGATACATGCTTCCGGGTTATGTTTGCATGTTGTCCTGGTCATTAGATGTTTTGCTTGATTGAGTCTGTAGTTTATAATCACACTTCAATTAAATGTGGGTCTTACGGCCACACAAATGCCTGCTTTAAATTCCTGCTGCAAATCAGCATCGTATGTGGAGAAAAACGTGTGTGTTGGTTAGCATGGAGGAGCAGCTCAGTGGGGAGGGCAGCAGGGAGCTGCAAATTCAAGTGAGCTGGAAAGCCTCTTCCAATGTGCTTCCAAGAACAACTTTGTATCTCACTCCATTTTGTTTCTAATTTTACAGCTCTGTTTTTCTTCTTTTTTCTCTCTCCCTTAAGATGCTTTGGTAAGACAGTTCCTTCATATGCCAATCTTCTTGCCTTTTTCTCTGTCTCTTATTAATGCGCTCTCTCTAGCCCCTGCTATAGCCTGCTGCACCAAATCTTCTGTCAGATGATTTTCCCCTGTCCCACCACCATGAACAACTCTGGGCCAGTTTAAATACATCAGGAATTAAGTTAGATCCCTGATAGGAAATTACCTACTACCTATCAACCCTTTTTTTTATGAGCTTTTGTAGAACAGTTGTGTTTGCACATCAGTCTGTGAAATGCTCTTACCAAGGATTTTGGTGTTAGTCCATGTGTGATTCACTGGTGACCTAGGAGAGCCCGTGTTCCTCAAAGCAGGTCCTAGAAGTCAAGTCTCCCCACTCTGCCATGAGTGCTGACCACCAATCTGAAGGGGCAGACTGAAAACACCTGCTTCTCCTACCTCCTAGGTCTGGTTCTCTCACTTGCCATGCAGCCAAAACCCTCATGAAGGGCAGAGGTTTGGGCTTCTTTGCCAGTCTGGGCTGCGGAGACCCTCCAGCCAACCAGTCTTGTGCCGCAGGGACAGTACATGCAGGGAACGGATCACGAGCAACATGCTCAGAAGGAGGTCTGTAGCACATAAACAGCCGTCATCACGAAGCATGACTCATGGTAATGCAGATCTTGCAGAACTAAGGAGACAGTCATTTCTCATAATACAGGAATAAAAATTCATGAAGTTCTACTAAGAAAACAGCAAATTCCCACTGCTGACCTCAGTCAAAGACATAACACAACAGTCTCCCCCTAACAGGACACTTAATTGACTAGATGCACCAGCCACTATAGCCCTCTTACTCCAAAACATACATAGTTACAAACCTCCCCTTGACATGATTGCCATCCCGCAACCCCCACTGACCCAGAGCCGGCCCTCCCCAACAGCCACCTCCCTGCACCTTTGCAAAGCACTAGTTCTTCATATTCAGCATCACCAAGGAGTATCTCCATGAACTCTTCTCCATTTCATACAGCCAAACCAAAGAGGGAAAAAAATATAAAAACTGAACAGAATCCAGAGGCTTGGATTAGTTTTATATCTACCTCAGCATGGGCTACGTCACCACTGCTTCCATCACGTCAGCATGTTAGCAGGTTTTAGCTAACCTACTAGTCTCCCCTAATTACAGAGTCCACAGATCCATAGAAAAAGCTGTTACAAGACCCAGCAAGCTTCATAATACCCAGCAGTGGAAGCAGGGATAGCCTTGCCTGGATGTCAGGCCCTGTGATTGTCACGGCAGCAATACATTCATGGTCTGTAGTCTGGTTGTTGGTCAGATCCCAAATATTGTTGCAAGAGTCAAGCTTAGGATTTTTGATGCTAGACTGGTCCATGGGACACTGGACTCTGTCCATGGATAATTAGTCCAGCTCACAGAAAACTGATGGGGTACCAAGTCAGGGGAATGAGATTTGGCCAAGGCTTCCTCTCTGCCTCAGCTCTGTTCTTCTGAACATGCTGTGCAGAAACCGTGGATGTGTATAGGCTTGGGGTCGAGTAAAAAGGATTAGGCAGATGGACTGAATAGATGCGATGAACTGGCTAAGAAGCTTCTCAGACCTTTGTTTGAATAGCAGAGCTGTCACTTAAACACTTTTGACTCATCAGATGAGCAAACACAGACGTTTCAAACACAGAAATGCTTGGTATCATTTCATCGTCCCAAGGAAGAGTCTCTTTAGGACCATTAGGAACAAATCAGCTGTTTTCAGAATGTGTTAATTCTCTAGTGAACTCAATATGAGAAAGATTTTAAACATGATGATAATAGTTTGTTAATCAAACCGTATTATCTTCAAGATAATGATTTGCTGCGTGCTTGCAAGATTAGCTACTCCAAGAAGATATGAAAAAAGTCTTTTGGATTTTTTTTGCGAATTTTTACAAGTTTCCTTATTTTCTGACAACTACAGAGCCTTGTGTAGTTTACAAAAAAAATGAGGGAACATGTAAAGAAGCAGGAACTTCCCTTTTTTTTTCTAACCACTAATTAAATCTTTGAAACCTGGAAAGCAGCTTATTGTCTGAAAGGCATAGCATATTAATCTATCCCAAGCAACTAGGCAAGGCAGTACAAGACACAACTTGGTGACAATAATTAACTACCGAAATCCGAGACTAGGGATGACCAGGCAAGCAACGTTTCTGCAGAAAAGGAGCTCAGTTGTTATTTGGTCTGAAATTGAACATAGGTAATTTAATCTGGTTTCAACAGAAAAGGTTTAGACACCTGATGTGTCAGTGTCCTTTTGGGCACAGATCATCCTGCCAAAAAAGAGGGTGGTGTAGATGATCTTACCAAGTCCCACCAAAGCCACAGTTAATGTAGGACTCAAAAATCAAGTTACATACCAAATTCATGACAGCTGCATATACACAGCAAATACTGTTTATGTGATTACTGATTCTTTTCCATTTACACCACCAATCTTTTCTCTGCATCCCAGAGATCTAGTATTTCTCTCATGGTCACATTTGGGACAAGGGTTGGATAAAATTGCACCATATCCCAAACTTTAACACCACCAAAATAGTATTTCTTTCTCCTAGAGCAGCCAAACCTACTGGAAGTCAGAGTCCATAATGCAGTGGTTCTGCTGGCACGTGGTAGCGAAGATGAGCTTGGGCTTTCTGTGTCTCTTTCTGGTTTTCAACACAGGTAAGGATGATGGCTTGGTGTTCCCCAGGGAATAACCCAGGTGTCTCTTTCCCAGTTGCCCCCATAGCCCCTTTCTCACATCCATGGCAGATTTGGTTCTTTCACCCTGTGTAGGCACGGCTGATGTGCTGGACCTCCAGGGCTGATGCCATGCAGTAGGACAGACCAGATGATGGCAAAGGTCCATTCTTGGATCCCACACCATGAACCTGGAGTCAGAAAGGTTTAGATGGAAAGAGAGAAAAGGGCTAGGAGAGCTCTATAACCTAGATTGTCAGTCCAAATGTAGCTGCTACTGAGTGAGAGTTGTTAATATAGCTGACTAGCAGTGTATGAGGAGCCACAATTTACAGGCATGTACCATTTTTCCTTTATATATGTTGTCATGGTGTCATGGTTTAACCCAAGCTGGGAACTAAGTACCACACAGCTTCTCTCTCACTCCCCCACCTCAGTGGGATGGGGAGAAGAATCAGGAAAAAAAAGGTAAACCTTGTGGGTTGAGATAAGAACAGTTTATAATCAACATGATGATGATGATGATGATGATGATGATGATGATGAAAAAGAAAGAGAGATAAGAATAAAACCCAAGGAAAGAAAACAATACAATTGCCTACCACCCACTGACCAATGCCCAGACAGTCCCTGAGCAGTGATCAGCCCCTCCTGGCCAACTCACCCCCAGTTTATACACTGAACATGAAGTTCTATGGTATGGTATATCCCTTGGGCTAGTTCAGGTCAGCTGTCCTAGCTCTGCTCCCTCCCGGCTTCTTGTGCACCTGCCTACTGGCAGAGCATGGGAAACTGAAAAGTCCTTGACTTAGAGCAAGCAATACCGAGCAACAGCTAAAACATCAGTGTCTTATCAACATTACTCTCATATAAATCCAAAACACAGCACTGTACCAGCTACTAGTAAGAAAATTAACCCCATCCCAGCCAAAACTAGGACATATATATAAAAAGAGAAAGAGAAATGTATCCAGGGATTGTCTTCTATACAAGGCATAGACTTTTGTACAAACAAGGACAAGCACCCAGGTTTCACCAGTTTAGGTATAAAGAATTATGCAGCCCCATCTCCTCTTTCTTCCCCTGCTTCCAGTCCTACAGATTTCATCTTACTGAAGAGGAAGCTGAACCCAGATTTCCTACTCCCTGGTGAGAGCTCTGCTTATTAGGTTCTAATGCAGAGCAGGGCATCACCACCATTGAGGTGAGCCCGCCTCACCACCAGCTCCCAGGAAAGGATGTCTCTCTGGGGAGCTTGGATGGACTGAGAAGCTGAAGCTTCAGATGGGCCATGTGAATTTAATATTTGCTAGCACTGGCTCATTTGGGGATCCTTCTGGATTACTCTTTGGAGGCACTCAGCTCTCCACTGATATGATAGGGTACCTAGCACCAAACTCCTGTGCTTCAACTTGTCCTGCAATGCCTAAATCACTGCTCTGTACCTTGCCCTTGTTGGCCTCCAAGGGAATCCCAGGATGTGAATCCAAACTCCTGAGCCCAGCTTCAGTTCATTTCTCCTATAACACAGCTCTTGAGAACAGTACTCAATTGAATGACTGTTCTGAATAACAATCTCACAGCCTGTGCAGATTTGTGCAGATTTGGCCTGATTACGCCATGGGCCTCGCAGTCAGTATTGTGTGCAAGTCTAGTGCAGATCTCTCCAACAGGTTGTTGCTATTTTTTCCTTTTGATTCTTGAGTTAAGGGGACGAGCTCAGATATTTAATCTGCTTTCTTTCTTTAGTTAGCATCTAAATGACCCGTCAAGTCCTTTAGGACATCCTTATTTTTAGGCACTTGATGAGCTGATGTTGTGGATACTCAGTGGCCTGCTTTGCAGTGCTGATGTTCATCAACTTCTGAGCTATAATAAAGGAGAGCAGCAAAGCAATCCAGGAAGACAGCTCAACAGAGAGTTGCTTGGTATCTCAACAGGGAAAACTGTCTCTCTTCACTTCACAGCTTCATGCATAAGGAAAGAAAATAAGAAAGAGAAGCAAGTGGCAGTGCTGGCTACTGCAGGTAACAAGCAGCGTGTCAGGAGACACCGTGTGGGACTGTTAATGGGAGTGGGAGGTGGCATGCTGGGCATGGAGGTGGCAGCAGATGGACCTTTCTGCAGAGCCTGTGAGCCCCAACCACCCCTGCTGCAAGGGCTCCTCATCTGACCCAGGGCTCACTCAGGTCCTTGGCCGTTTAACCTCTGTCCTTCCAAAATCCTAAAAGCTCTTCATTCCCTTTTGTTTTCCCTTTCCTCTCTTCTACACTGTGGACAAGCCCTGGGGTGCAGCTTGGTTTCAAGCTGGTTGAAAATAATACTGATGTCATTGGAAAATTGCATTTCTCCCCAAATGAGATTTTGTTTTCGTCTTGGCTTTCTGTGCTTCCTTTTCTGTCCTGCTCTGTTTTTTCTCTCTCTGTCATGCACGCAGGCCTTCCTCCTCGCACACACACAGATACCACACTGCTCTGCTTCTGCACGACTCTGTGAGAGGGAGGCAAAGGAACATCCTTGCAAAGTTTGACTCAGGAAAAACAAATAAGCAATGCCAACAGAAAGAAAGCATGTTAAAATAAAAAATACAGCTACAGCCCATTTATTCTGTCGTAGCACTACAGCCATCAAGGTAAGTGGGAAAAAAAAGTAATGAAATCCGTATTGCCATCCCAATTCCATGTTGCATCGGGGAAGGGGAACATTTCCTAGGGCCTGCCCCCTCCGTTCGTGATCTGCAGAGCGAGCCGCCGCGCTTCTGGCAGTAAGTACCCACTGCCCGGCGCGAGGGGGCGCCAAAACGCCAGGTCGCGCCCGGCGGCCTGCTCGGCCTCTGCTGGGGGCTGCCCGGGGCCTGCCTGAGCTCTGCCCGGCCATGCTCAGCCTCTGCTGGGGCCTGCTGAGGCCTGGTGGGGCCTACCCGGGCCCTGCCTGGCCCTGCTCGGCCTCTGCTGGGAGCTGCCCGGGGCCTGCCTGAGCCCTGCCTGGCCCTGCTCGGCCTCTGCTGGGAGCTGCCCAGGGCCTGCCTGAGCCCTGCCTGGCCCTGCTGGGCCTGGGGCCCTGCTGAGGCCTGCCTGGGGCCTGCCTGAGCCCTGCCTGGCCCTGCTGGGCCTGGGGCCCTGCTGAGGCCTGCCTGGGGCCTGCCTGAGCCCTGCTCAGCCTCTGCTGGGGTCTGTTGAGGCCTACCCGGGCACTGCCTGGCCCTGCTCGGCCTCTGCTGTGGCCTGCTGAGGCCTGGTGGGGCCTGCCCGAGCCCTGCCCGAGCCCTGCCTGGCCCTGCCCGAGCCCTGCCTGGGGCCTGCCTGAGCCCTGCCTGGGGCCTGCCCGGCCCTGCTCAGCCTCTGATGGGCCTGCAGAGGCCTGCTGGGGCCTACCCGGGCCCTGCCTGGCCCTGTTTGGCCCCTGCTGTGGCCTGCCTGAGCCCTGCCTGGCCCTGCTGGGCCTGGGGCCCTGCTGAGGCCTGCCTGGGGCCTGCCTGAGCCCTGCTCAGCCTCTGCTGGGGTCTGTTGAGGCCTACCCGGGCACTGCCTGGCCCTGCTCGGCCTCTGCTGTGGCCTGCTGAGGCCTGGTGGGGCCTGCCCGAGCCCTGCCCGAGCCCTGCCTGGCCCTGCCCGAGCCCTGCCTGGGGCCTGCCTGAGCCCTGCCTGGGGCCTGCCCGGCCCTGCTCAGCCTCTGATGGGCCTGCAGAGGCCTGCTGGGGCCTACCCGGGCCCTGCCTGGCCCTGTTTGGCCCCTGCTGTGGCCTGCCTGAGCCCTGCTCGGCCTTGCTCAGCCTCTGCTGGGGCCTGCTGAGGCCTGGTGGGGCCTGTCCAAGCCCTGCCTGAGGCCTGCCTGTCCCCGCCCGAGCCCTGCCTGGGGCCTGCCTGGCCCTGCCAGAGCCCTGCCCGGGGCCTGCCTGGCTCTGCCCGAGCCCTGCCTGGGGCCTGCCCAGCCCTGCTCAGCCTCTGCTGGGCATGCTGGGGCCTACCCGGGCCCTGCCTGGCCCTGTTTGGCCTGTGCTGTGGCCTGCCTGAGCCCTGCTTGGCCTTGCTCTGCCTCTGCTGGGGCCCTGCTGAGGCCTGCCTGGGGCCTGCCCGGGCCCTGCTTGGCCTCTGCTGGGGCCTGCTGAGGCCTGCCCGAGCCTTGCCTGAGGCCTGCCCAGCCCTGCTCAGCCTCTGCTGGGGCCTTCTGAGGCCTGCCTGGGCCCTGCTTGGGCTCTGCTGGTGGCCTGCTCAGGGGAGTAGGTGATAGGGAGCCTCACATAAATTTTGGGTACTATCGCACTGCCAGCTTTATCTTGCTGTTTTCCAGATTCCTTTCTGCACTCCTGGCATCTTTATTTCTCACCACATGTTTTCCAGTGCACTTCAATACATAATCCGCTCATTTTGTTTTTCCCATTCTGCAAGGTCTGCATATAAGTAGGGAATTCAAAACCATTTCCTTGTGCCTTCATGCAGCCAGCTGCTCAGGGACCCCTTCTTTTTCAGAGCTGCCTGCAAAGTCTGTGGATCTGGCTGCTATTAACCTGACAGAGCTGGTGAACAGTATGCTGAACACAGCGCTCAGAGGTAATGTGACAGGGCTGGGCAGGTCAGGCAGGCTGTCAGTCCAGCAGTGAATGCAATAAAGAACTAACAATGCTAGCAGGGGAAGCCGTAAATGCATGCCATCTGCCTCCAGAACTGATTCTAGGAGCACATTACCCTTGTGCATTTATAATGCAGGTAGCTGTCTGCCCCAAAGAATATAGAAATCAGTATGTGTTTGTGTATAGAGACAGCATAATGGGATGCCTTTAGAAAGCACTTTATCAGTGTAGGTTCAAATTAAAAAAGAAGTAATACAAATGGTCCTTCCCTCAGTGGAAATGAGAAAGAATTGAGTCTCAGGTAGCTGTATAGTGTCAGCACCTCAGGAGTCTTTTTAGAAATTGAATGAGCAGAGTCAAAACATGGTGTTGTCATAATTTGTTCCAATTGCTAATAGCATGGACATTTGTTTCTGCAGGTACCAAAAAACCCTTCTCTTTGCTGAGTGTCACATCTTATAGCTCATTTGCCTTCCACAAAGTGTCAGTCACCATTTATAACAGTGAGTGCTTTGTTGCTTTGCTCCGTGCAGGAGCATTTTGTCTCACACAGCTTGTGCATCAAGACACTGATTTTTTTCTGTCTTTCCCTACAGTTTCTAACGTGAAAAATGTTGACCCTGGCAAGTTCCCTATGCATTACTGCTACTGTTTGAACAACATGACAAATGACTTGACAGGTGGGTACACAAGAGAAGTTGGAAATTGCATGTTCTTAAGCTGAATTACTTCCTTTGGAGCTGAAAGCTGTAGCCTAAATTCTGCAGACTTCATCCTTATAAGTAGCATCACCATACTGAGTTCAACAGCCATAACTCATGATGAGTGGCTGCTCTGAAACTTCGGGGTGACTCCATGAACTTAGTCTCAGATGGCTGTACCCAGCCAGCCAGTCTGGGGTCGAGCCATCTGTCAAGTGACCAACACGGTTTACCCAGCAGAAAGATCTCCCCTTCCTCCTCAGACTACAAAGAGCAGTGCAGGAGAGACAACCCAGCAATGTATGTACATTACCTTCTTCACTTTCACTTTTCTGAAATAACCCACAGGAGATGAACAAGGGCTTCTCTGCACCAACAGTAATTTCAGTAACTTCAATGAGTCCAACAGGAGTGAAAAACAAGGCTTTATATCTTCATAGAGCTGTTTAATGGAGTGTAAAATACTACTGGGCAAATCCTTCACCTATAATACTCACTCACACCCCTGGTCTCACAGTATTTAACATTTCAGGATGGATCTGAGCACTTGAATTCCATGGCTGGTTAATGTAAGATATCAAGAGTAGCTCAGTAGCTAGGGACCAGAACCCATTCTCTCTAAGCTTCAAGTGATGACCACACACATGAGCCACAATGGCTTTCATGGCTTTTTCTGGACCCACACATCTCACAAGCCTTATTGCATAATGACCCAGTTTGCCTTGGAGGATAATGGAGAAACTTTAATCTTTCTGTCTCAAATCCAGAACATCTTGGTGATTAGAGCATCCTCCCAAGTAGCAAAAATTCATGGCCCAGCACAGGGCTCATGCCTGTCATTCCTTAAGTGAAAACATTGAGCTGTTACTGCTAGGACCTGTTACAAAAAAGCCGTAACACCACACCACCAGTAGCCATTTTTTGAGCTGACAGCAACATCATCGGTATGTCTGAAGTAGACCTCAGAGGAGAGAATCAGATGCCTCCTGGAAGGTCCTACATGGCAGACAGGCAGTTAGTGCAGGCAAAGCCTACAGGTACAGCACTCTAAGTAGAGTTACTTTAAATTGTTCTCTTGAACAGATAGATTCCATTTAAGTTTACTTCTAGGCACATTGGTGCTATTGTGGATATCATCTTTGAAATATACTTCTGCAGAATATTCCAGTGGCTTCTGAAGTCAACTCCTGTCCAGCAGAAACATTTTGAACATTAAAATATTTTAGACATTGTCATGTACAAGTATATATCCAAAATATGATCACATATAAAAGTGATTTTGTGACTTAGCATAGATGATAGAATATGTGTTTTCAATCATAAACTTTCTGTTTTGTTGTCAGATTTTACAGCTTTACTTGTTGATATTGTTGGAAACTCCACCAGTTATCTCACAGAAATTTTCAAATCCACTTCTATTCTCTCAGGTTTGCATTTCCTTTTAACATGTATCATTGTCTTATTTGTCTGACTTACTCCTGGTATGGAAACAAACATAAAAATGTGTATAAAAGCCTGTTCCTCTTACTCAGCAGGATTTTTCTTGCAAAGCATGGATTGCAGTTGTAAATTAAGTCTCCTTAGAGGAACTAAATATATATGTAATATGTATATATATGATATAGAAACATACATGTTTCTATGAATAGCTATGTTTTGTTTGAAAGTTTGGTGAATTATTACTAAATACTGGAATTTTTGGGAATTAAAATTCCCAAAGAATAATTATTGGCTATATTATCTTAATTTTTTCCATGTAAATATACTTGTAATTTGGAATTTAACTAGGTAGGAATATTTCCCCTAGAAATATTAGCATTTGGATTTGATGACGGTTCAAGGTTTTTGTCAGAAGTCAGATCAGAAGGAAAATATTTGGCCAGCTGCAGTAGCCACATACCGTTTCCTGGGTTTTTTTTCAACCGTTTAAGATAGTATCATATAATGAAAACTGGTAACAATGATCTGGTTTACATTTTTTTGCCTTTCAGTACCTCAGAGCAATGATTCAGATTGTATCTACATCTGTGTGATGACAGGGCAGACAGGTAGAAGTTAAAACCATTCCACCCCAAAACATTGCCATATTTATTCTCTAGAAACAAGTCATTCTTGATATTTATAAGCATTTCCATTTACAGGGAGAAATTTGTCTGACTTTTGGAAAATGCTGGAGAAGTCTCCTGTTATTAATTACACGTTTTCCAGTAACACATCTTCTGACCTGGGTAAGTACATCCTGGGGAATAAAAGGAAACAGCAGCAACAGTGAAAATCACATCCAGGTAGCACTTGCAAAGAATACTCCATCTTCATAATTTAAACATTCTTTAAATATATTATTTTATATTTTTATATTACTTATATATGTACATATATTTTATTATCATTAAAATAGAATATTTTCTATTGTTATCAATGTACTGTAATATTTATATTAGAAATATAAGTAAAATTTACAAACTTTTAATTTATTAGCTACAAGGTCTTCTAGTGGAGGACCAAACAAAACTTCCTAGGATGAGAGCTTCTACAGAATTCAGCACTGACTGGGGAGGGTTTCTGGTGCTCTTAATCTAAATATGTACCTTCCTTAGCACTCAGCACAAATTACCTCCTACCTTTACATGAGTTACTTTCAGAATGGAGTTGAATATATTCAGCCAGTGTGCTGCGTGGCTCCTCCACCCCAGACTGCTTTGCCAGGTTGAGCTGCACTTCAGATGCTCACCTCTCATTGCTGCTCACCTCTCATTGCTGCTCATGACTATTTCTCATTTTCAATGCTTTTTCAATGATTAAAATTGAAATTTCTCATTTTCAGTTTTCAATTATTAAAACAGGCAAATAGATACTGAAATCAGTGGCAAGTTTACCTGTGCCGAAAGCTGTAGGATGCTTCTCTTCTGTTAAAAAAAAAAATAAATCAAGGACACTTTGCCAAAAATTACTTTAATTAGAAAAGACAACAGCTGTTGTGATTATACCAGCCTTTTTTTTTTTTTTTTTCCTTTTTATCACACAATATGCAGTGGATGGTGAGTGTTCTAACTCTTGTCTTCTCATACCTCAAAGACCTAGATTCCATTTTTTCAAGTTTCATGAAATTACAGGAAGACCCAAACAAAACAGTGGATCCATCAACAGAACATGCATGGACATTTAAAAGTAAGCGGATATTGTGAGATCTAAATTTATATTCTTAACATCTTGACAAGTGGTCATGTGTTTGCTGCACAGCACTGTGATGTTGAACTATAATTACAGAGTAAGATAAAAGTTTGTCTGAAACAGCAAAATACGAGGT
Source organism: Falco cherrug (assembly GCF_023634085.1). NCBI lineage: Eukaryota > Metazoa > Chordata > Aves > Falconiformes > Falconidae > Falco > Falco cherrug. The sequence goes on from NC_073699.1 coordinate 15,437,699, forward strand.
CAGTAGTGCACTGAATAGCAGGAGGATAGAAAAACTATTTTAAGAAGCCATTTTATTAGAAAAAGTTTTCTCAAGAGGCAGAGAAGTAAAGAAAAAATGGTTGTTGGTTTTAAACAACAAAGAAAAGATTATTTGAACTATTTGATCTCCTTTTTTATTGTAATTTTTTCTGTATTTTTCTCTATCTTTGACTGTACGTGATGTTCAGTTGTGAGTACCTGAGCATTTCATAATTTCAGTGCATTTAGGTTCACCACAGAGCTAAAAAATAGAAAAATGCTAGTCTGCCTCATTTTGAAAGCCAAAAAGCAAGGCTTCACACTTGCTCATGCATAGTAGGAGCCAAGAGAAATTCAGACCTTGACTTCATACCTCCTCACCACTGCAGCTGCATATCTGTACAAAGTTTCTACATGTTCCCTGGTCAGTCTGCTCTCTTTTTATAAGGTCTTTTGATTTGTTTAACCACATAACAACCTTTATTCTTTTCCAGCCCCAAATGTCATTCCTGCCACAAAATGTCGTCAGTTCTCAAATTCCAGTATCTGCCCTCCAGTATCTGCCTGCTCCCCTTCACATAGACAAGAGCTTTCATCTCTTCCCTCTGTAGTAAAGCAGTTCAGGAAATACAAAATAATTTATGTGAAGAAAAAACCCACCATTTTTCAGGAACACTTCAGTTTCTTCTTTTGTTTATGAAAGCTTGCACATTAAAATGTTCTTAGTTAGAATTTCAAACATTATTGGCACTCATTATGTTTCCATATTTAAAATGAAATCGAGAGGTAGCCTAATCACCTGCCAGGGGAAGTACTTAAGGAGTAGATGGGATTTTCTGGGTGTATTTTAGATATTATTGCTCCCCAGTGTGTTATGCTTGCTACCGCTATGAGGCATTGGCATCTACATGTTGTTGGCACCCTTCTGTCTCCTCTGCTTCTCCAGCTACCGCGATCCCTCTTGCCCAGAAAGGGGATGAAATCCCCACCACAAGGTTCCCACCATGGCCAAAGACGGTTGGAGCTAAAGGATCAGGGTTTCCATCACCACATGTGGATGCTTCCAGACCACGAGGCACAGCCAGGCCCCCTCCGACTGCTGCAGGGAGCTTGGCCCCATTGCCAGCCCTGCAGCTCAGCCCCAGTGAGTATGGCAAGGAGGACTGACACCTGCTTTATCCTGCTAGTGGTGGGGTTTGGCCAAAAGCTGAAACTGCATCTCTGAGGTGGAGGTTGGGACACCCCTCAGGGAGACCCGCTTTGCATCATTAGTGAGTCGATTTCTATATTGTAGAAGTGCTACAATCAGTTACAGGGTCCATCCAGCAGTTTCTTATGCTTTGGGGAAAAACTAAGTCTTGCTGCTCACTTCTGCTACCCACGTTTTCCCTCACAGTTTGCTCCAAGTTTGGTGAGCAGACCTGTAGGAAAGCAACGCAGAGCTGCTTCTCTTGGTCTTCACTAAACGTACCTTCTTTAAATCCTACCTTCCTCTAGCCCAGGGGTCCTCAAACTTTTTAACCAGGGGGCCAGCGTGGGGATGCAGTGGCAGGCAGTCATCTGCGGCTGTTTGGTTTCCCCCCCAACCCCGGGGGGGGAGGGGGGGGGGGGAGGGGGGTTCTGTAAATACCGGGGGCCAGATTGAGGAACCTGGGGGGCTGTATCTGGCCCATGGGCCATAGCTTGAGGACCCCTGCTCTAGCCCATGGATTTTTCAAGATCAAACAGAGTACAGCTTTTGCCCTTCCTTTTTCATCTTGACATTTTTATATGCCGCTGGAAGAACTGGGTGAGGGACTTTGGCTGTTGAGCTGTCTCATATATAGCAATTCTTCTCAGTAGACAGATAAATAACAAATATCCCGAATGACACGAAGCATGTGTCTTTCTGTTCCCATAGCTGACATGTACGCATTTTGGATGCAGACAGTGTCTCCTCAAGAAACCAGTAAACTGATGCAAACAGAGCCAGGTAAGATTGATCTGCAATAGTAACAAAGTGTTGGCACATTTATGAAATAGAAAATAATATATATATAGAAATAGGTGACTGTAAAATATTTATACATCAGTGTCTGTATGTTTATTAGTGGTCTGTGACTTCAGCTTTCTGCCCCCCCCCCCCCCCCCCCCGCCTTATTCTTTCACTCAATCCTTTTTTTTTTTCTTCTTCTTTTTTTTAAATGTCAAGGCAAGTTATGTTCTTTTCCCTCCTTCAGATTTGCCTTCCTCAGTACTGTCTACACCACCCTACAGACCTGGGGTGACACTGAAACTTTACTCAGCTACCAGTAAGTAACTGCATCTCATGCAGCAAAAAAAGTTGTACGTTTGAAAGTATATCAATATGCAAAATTTCCCACACAGAAACAACATAAATATTTAATTTACCTGATACCTTATGTATGTAAAACACCCACAATGTCTAAGGTACCGCTTCCATATTTGTTTGTGAATCATACAGTGTCACATGTTCAAAATATAGATTATACTGTGGTGATAGAAGTCCGTTTGTCAACTTTAACATCGATTGGTTACTGAAGAATCTTAAAATTCATGCATTCTTTCTAAAATAAAGTGTCATATTTTAAATCTCCCTATTGGTACAAATAAAATGATTAAGTCAATCCGTGCTGCATGAAATCTCCAGAATTGCCTTAAATTTACAATACTGCAAACTTCCTTTTCAGCTAAAGAAGGATCATTATCAACTAGATTTTCAGGAAAGTTCAATTCTTCCTTTTAAGCACCAAAATAAAGAGCTAGAAATTAAGAGTTAGTATAAGATTATGTGTCACTCCACTTAGAAGTATCATAAACTCACGTTTGCAATAAAATTATATTTACGGATATATTACAATATTACAAAGTATAGTATTTATTTATATTTATTTTTAGCGTTTCTATTTATATATAATATATATAATATAAGCATTTATATTTATATTATTTAATAAGATATTACATGTTTTGAAAATGTGGACCTGATTCAGTGCCAGGAAGGGATTTTGAACTCTGGGAGAGCCCAGCTGCGACTGTGTATGTGTCTGAGACCAGGCTGCCTCTGGAGTACAAAAGGAATAAATCTCAGCCACAAATCCCAGTCTTGGGGTCTGAAGGTGACTAGTTCAGCTCTAGGTACAAGCATCATGGGCACCTACAATTAGGTAAAACGCACTCCATCCTGTAGATATCTTTAGTACCCTTGGGGTCCTTCTACTCCCAGTCTGGTGTCTTTGCTTCCAGTGGTGTCACGGGAAACCAAGCCACTTGGCCAGCTGAGCAGCAGACAAAGTACAGCGGAAGCTGCATGTATATCACAGTTCCTTATTATATACTCCCTGTTAACCTGGTAGTTAAGGAAGTAATTTTAAGGGATACATTGGCGTGTATACTCCAGCATTGATACTGACGTGGAAAGAACGATAGAATTATGATGTTCTATTGGAGGGAAAATCCAGACTGCCTGTCCTGGGTTCCAGATAAAATTGACATACCTGTATTCCAGACTGGGACTGTGATTGTCTGCTGTTTGGTGCAGCATAATCTTTTTAGGAACAGAAATTTGGTAGCTACCACTGAGGTTGGTGTGTAAACTCCTGTAGTACATGAAGCTGGGGCAATGCCTGTGCTCAGCTCAAGACTAGAAAGGTAAAAAATGTTCCTCACTTTTCCAGAATAAGCAGGTAGCTCAGTTCCAAATTTTCCAGTTTGGCTGCTTAAAGCTGTGATGGAGCTAGGAGCTCATGGGGCACTCTGGGAAGAGGCTGTTCATGGTCCCCCTGTTGACGATGACTCTGCTGTTACCACAGATGAGTGGGAACATGAGTCTTGCTGGGTGGTGAGGACTACTGGAAGGAATTTTGGAAATCTGTCCCTCAACTGCTTGTGTTTCTGTGTGGCAGCTGTCTAAGAGAAGCATAGACACCGGGTAGTGCAAAGATAATGTATTGAACTAAACTGCAGGGGTCTTCTGTATCATTTGGACTTGATATTGTAGGGAAAACCAGAGTAGTCTAAAGAACTAAAATGCCAGTCAAATAATATGTTTGGAAATCTAGCAAATACAACAAAAAAAAATAATTATTGAAAACATGAGCAAATAAAGGCCTGAAAATTCTGAAGGAAAGCAAAGAGAAATGCTGATTGTATGGTTTGTGATGGATTAGTAGGAAACATGAAAAAATAAACTGCACCGTTCTGGTATTGTCAAAGGAAATCATGGGGTTTTGATATGGATTCCTAATAAATCTGACAAAAAGAAAACCGCTGTTTACAGCCTGTGAAAACAGGAGAGGTAAAGAAAAAAACTGAGCATCACCAGCAGGTTTTTGCACAAAGGGAAACTCTGCAGCCTTGTGGTTCTGCTTATGGAGCTGACCCAGGGCACTGGGGATACAGTCATCTCCCTGGCTCCATACAGGTAACCCTGGTGTTTTCATTTTGGGATTACCTGGAGGCTTAAAATCCAAATTCTGGTCTGGATTCCCTGGTAATCTCACCTTTTCTAATATTTTCATACTGACTTCTCTTGGCTCATTGCTGAATTCTAACACAACTTGTCTGTAAAGGGTTTGGTTGGTTTTTTTGGATGGAAAACATATTTGAGTCAGAGAGAAAGGTTCTTTCACAAATCTTCAATTTTTCTGTCACTGGGAATAATCACATAGTAGGTGGGCAGTGGTATCTTACAATTTTGGTGTCATTTGCTTTTTCCCGTGGTTTTGCTCTTGTTGCCTATTGCAGAATCCAGGACCAGGATCCTGTGCTGTCACTTTTTGTAGCTTTTGCTGTTTCTGATTGTGTTTTTCATAGTTCCTAGTCCTGTTCTGGTTGGCTGAGTTTTATGAGCATGTGTTGGGTTTCTTGTCTTTCTTTCCCTTTCTTTCTCTTTTTTCTTTTTTTTTTCTTTTTTTCTTTTTTTCTTTCTTCTTTTTTTTTTTTAACTTATACTATTAGGAAAAAAGCATTTGAGAGCATATGACTCAGTGGGGCATCCATTTTCAGAAATAAATAATGTTATCAGAGTTAAAAATACTGACCGTGAAAGCCAAATTTTGACAACACCATCAAGTGATCATGCAAACACAAGTCCTGCAGAAAGGCAGTGTCAGGGAAGAGTGGGAGGAAACTGTTGCCTAGGAGGCCTAAGAACACTGCAGCAATAACCTACCTACTGAGACATGTTTTGAAGGAGAAGACTCACTAGTGCTGAGCCACAGAGCAGGTCTTGATGTAAGAGGCTTTTCAAACCATAGAGATAGGAAGCCAAATATCCTTTTTTGATCTTTCTTTCATTTTACTTCTGTTTAAAGAGCTCAAAATACCAGAGTCCTCATCTTACACCCCATGACATACATTGGTTGCATGAAGAAAATGAGCCAATGTCTTACCACGTGAATATAGTTTGACTTCTTGACACTCTGGATGGTGTGAAGAGAAGAATTTAAGATGAACTAGGTCTTATCTTGATTGGGAGCCAAGGAATATGTTATGGCAATTCTTATCTATCAAAAATTCTGCACAAAAACTAAGGTTCTCTGCATGTGTTATTTGCTTTGGGTGAGTTCAACTTAAGGATTAAATAATGGCCAGCCAACTAGAAGTTGCTGGAGTGTATGACTGGACTTGTGGTGGGCACAGTTCATGTGCCAATTGCTGTCTGGTGACTACACTATAGACCCTGGGGAACCTAGGACTGGGAACCAGCCCATTTTGAAAAGGCTGGAAACGTGGATTTCAATGTGATCAGGGAATGGAGAGTTTATCACAATGTCTATCACAAACTATGACGACAGAGGCTGTCTACATATAGGAATTGTGCATTTGAGGAAATAAATCAAACAGTGGGTTCACAAAGCAATGAAGGGCATCCATGATGCTCTGAAGGCTGAGACATTAGTCCAAGAACTCATTTCTTAAATCACAAAAGTGGATGCCAACAATAAAATATACAAGTGTGCATATTAGAGCGTGCAGGGAGGGATATTGGCAGTCTAAATCACTCACAGTAGCCGTAACATTGCTTTTCACTGGCAGCAAAATTTAATTTCAGTGTCAGAGAGATGGGATATTCAGTATAATATTGGGAAAGTCCAATTACTACCGCAAGAATTGGTCACCTATCTGGCTGTGACAGTTACACGGTAATTTTAAATAGAGCAAAGCTCTGCACAGGGAGCTGTGGTTCCTGTGTTTCTGTGCTCCTTTGACTGACTCAGTTTCTTAGGAAAGAAAATTCTTAGAAAAAGAAGTTCTGAAATAAATTCCTACTTTAATTTTTTTTAAAAAAAAATTCAATCCAAATCTTTAGGAATTTACAAATTGAATACCAAAAATACATTTCACAGTAGAAATTTATTACAGAAGAAATATAAAACATTGCTATGAAGTGCTGAGAATTTTAATTTCAACCATATGATGTAGGTATACTATCCAATGCAAATAAAATTAAATATAACATTCATTGAAAGAGAACTTCAGCATTAAATAAATATAGTATTATGTTAATGTGACATTAATTTAAAATTAAGTGATTGTCAAAAATGAAAACCAAAGCAATTTGTTTAACTTTCAGCTTTTTAATTTAACTTTTCTTTCCCACATAGATGAATCCAAATTGAAATTGCAGTCATTCAGCTTACATTTAGGTAAAGCTGAATTTCTGCTGTTAAAACGTATAGCTTGAGTAAAGCATTTAACACCTGTTAGGCAGGGTAGCGAGTACCCACTTCAGTGGAGACTTAGATTCATTGGAGGGTGGCCTTTAGTGAGTTTTTATTATTCACAGAAACTCTAACATGACCTTTCATGAGCAACTTATATGAAAACCATATTGCCGCATGCTCTGATGTTCGGTTATTAACAAGAAGAGTGTTTATTAAAGCAAGAAGTCATTAATTTTTCATTGCCATAGAGTGGAAAAAGATCAAGGTGTGTCAAATGCTAGTAAGTGGACAAAGCCTGATGACATTTATGAAAAGCTCCTAAGATTAAGAGAAATGCTGCTCCCTTTTGCCCATCTCTGACTGATCATGATACTTGTGTAGCACCTTTGACACACAGCCAGTTTTCAGAGGGGCCCCTGAGTTTGGGAGCTGCAAGTGCCTGCCTGTTACTCCTCCATGGCTCCTATTACCTTCGACAAGCACTGGCAGAAGAGAAATAGTTTTGTAGCGATCTCTTTCAGGTTGGCAGAACCTTTATTTTTCTCCTGCCCGTGAATGCCATTTTATATTAAACTTTTTGTAGGCACTAGATGACTCAAGCTTATTTCAACAGAACTTCATTAGTCCAAATTTAACCTCTGTAACCTCTCCTATCATATAACATAAGATGGCCCAAAGCTATAAAGCATGTGAGACATGTGAACCTGGAAATGCAATTACACTGTCTAAGGGGATTATACTCTGCAGGTAAAGCAGTTTATCTACACACGGCCAAAGCCTCCTGCTAGTTACACAAATGGAAAAACCAGCTGACAATCACACTGCAGCCACATTCACTCTGCACATTCGGGTTCTTTCACCCCAGAGGGTGCATGTGAGGGGGACACCCACCTCATGCAAGATGTGCCGCTCTCACAGCCTGGTCCTTGGTTGTCTTCTCAGAGCCCCAGCATGGCATTTGCAGGATGTCGCTTATTTTTTGGAGTGCTGGTGTAGGGGAGAGATCCTTTTTTAAGGACTGCTGTATGCAGGGGACAACACAATGTATGCGTATGCAGCCCCCCAGGGTCAGATGTGATGCCTTGCAGGGCAAGTAGCTTCACTGCAGCAACCTAAAGTGTACCTTCACCTCTTCTTCAGAGCATGGTTATTAAATATGCAAAGGAGAGGTCATTACACACCCATTTTAGCCATGCCCCAGTAGTCTTTTAGCATATTGCCTATTTTTTTTTTTCTAGAAAGTCCTTTTGATTCTGACCCATCATAAACCTAAAGGTGCAAGATCATGTGTGACAGGTAATGGCTTGGAGAAGACAAGACTATGGCAAATATTAGGTTTTTCTCTTAATATGATGAAGAAAAGGCCTGAAAAATGAAAGCAGCTTCAGTTTTCCTTACTTTTTCTCAGTTTCCCCCATTTTCATCTTGCCTTCTTTTCTCTTTCCTATAAAAGAAAGGGAGTCTGAAGAGAGATTGTATTTGACACTGAAAAACCACATAGAGATTCAGGATTTTGTTACAAGCTGAGATCACCTATTCTGTAGTATTGCTTTTTCTGCAGTCTGGCACAGCTGCATTTGCTGGTGGGATGAAATGGTTGGTGTGCAAATGTTTATCTCTTGCTGCTGACTGCAGAAGATTCAATGAACAGAGTAAACTAGATGTTTTCCTTTTAGCTGGCTCAAGAGAGGGGAAGAGGGGGCCCGTCCCCAAGTACACCATTGCCCTGCATTTTTATGAAGTTAAAATAATAAAATGGTTGTCGCTTGAAGGAAAAAACATTGATTAACCAGCTGGCTTCTGGCAAACAATTAATAAAATGGATAAATTATTCCTATCTTCCTCTCAGTGCAGGCAAAAATTGACCTTTCTCCTCTTTTTAACTGTCAGTTTTCATGAAACCAGTAGGAATGTATTCATTGAGAGGATCTTTACCCAGTCCTAAAAACTGGGCTGAAATTAGCTGATTATTCAAATCACTAGAAGCAAGAAGGGGGAAACTGGTAAATGAGAAATGGCCAGATAGAAAGCCATAACTTCTGCATAAATCATGTTGATTTTGTTGATGCATCTTTAAAAAGTGATGGAGAGAGCAGTGAGAGTCTGTTTATTAGCTTTGTCATATTTAATCTAGAATTCAGATTTAGAGGGTGGATGTAGGGAAGCATGTGGAACCGGAAGTGAATCTTTTATTAAAGTAGCATATCCATATAGAAAATATCAAATATGTAAGTGTATAGTGCTGTTCTTTATCTTGCTCTTTTGCACTGTGGCAAACTGATGCTTCAGTGGGAACTGAACCTTCACTTAAATGGGTAACAATAAATAAATTACCTCTTAAGAGTTCCTTATATTTGTGATAAATAAAAGGAACGTGGTTTTATGTAACTAACCAGTAATGACAAATAATAAATTGAACAGAATATTTGTGCTTTCACTCAAGCAACTGCCAGGCTATGTGTTGTTTTCTTATCAATTATCTGCCTCACTCAGATTTGATTTTAAGATACCTACATGAGCTTATTAGTCTGCATGTTTCTTATAGCCCAGATAAGGCATTGCAAAAAATTTAATGGGACAAGTATTTGAACTAGTTCAGAGTTGTATTTTTTTCCTAGGGTGTCCACAGGCAACCCTCAAAGAGTCCCGTGTGACCTCGCCTCCTGTCACTCTTGTAGTGCAAAAGATCAATCCCTGTGTGATGGAGCTCTGTAGGTTTTTTCAGCTGTGTCTCTGTGTTGGTCAGAGAAGATATTCCAGAAAGGAAGCCATGAGGTAAAACTTGGCACTAGTTTCTCTCTCTCTCTCTCTCTCTCTCTGCTTAAAACTCCATCAGGCTTTTTTAAAATGACAGTTTTCAATCCCCAGTGCTTATTTTTGAGAATCCATTGTGACTGGGTGAGACCCAAATGGGTCCCCAGTGCACCAATCAATACTTGATCTGGCTTCCAGTATTCAAACTGAGTAAAGCTCAGCTGAATTTTTCCAAATATCTAATGACATCACTGAGGTCAGAATCTAGTTTTTTATTGCCATATTCAATATTAGCAGTATGATTCATACAGCTTATAAAAGAAAACAAGCTACTACTCTCCTAACTTTTAACTACATCTTTAGGTACTGTGTGGAATACTATTCCTGGTTCTTGAAAAATGCAAGTTATGTCTGTGAAAGAGTCAAAAGAGTTGCTTACTCCCACAGTAAGTATATTTTATCTTTATATCTCTACATACCTGATTATGAGGGTATAACAAAGTTTTATATATCCACAGAGTATTTGCTGTCTTTCATCAGATAGCTATTTAATATTTAAGGGATTAAAAAAAAAAAAAAAAGATTGTTTAACCTTCATGTATGTTTTTAATATTTTCCTCATAAAAACTCTTCTGATGACAGTTCTTTTGTGTTCTTCCAGCATTAAAACAAAAATGCCTAAAAAACATCTGTATGTTGGTCTAGAACGCTGAGGTATTTTACTGCAAATTGGAAGACTGGTGGTGGTTTTAGTTGTCTCTTTCATTTCCCAGTGTAAAAATCAGGATGCAACCTGTTATTTGCAAATATTTGTAACAAGACATGCTATTAACCGCATGTTAAGCTAGAAATGTGTCTTCCTCCAAGGCATTGTAAAAATAATGTGTAAAAACAGATGTATTTTATACAAGTGATGTAACCGCAATAAAAGCATTGAAAGGCTTTTAAAAATTGTGTTTCATAAAGGATATTTATATGGTTAGCTGGTGGATGCAAATAGTTTATTCTACTTTTATTTACAACTAAAATAAATTAATCAAAAGTAACAGATACAAAATAATTGGAAAAAAAACCCTGAAATACTGAAGACAACAAGGATTTTTCCTACTGTTAAACATATGCAGATTGTCCATTATTCCAAATCAAGAGTCTCCCATTACTTCAGCAACTCATCTAGTGCAGAGCTCAACCATGGAAATGTTCACACCTCTCGTATTTTCACTCTGTGATATATTTGTGTGAATTCATGAATTCACTAAGATTCATTTTCTTCCTTACATGCACCTCTTATGAATTAAAAGGAAAGAATAACTGAATAAATGGCACAGTCCTGTATTTTGCCACAGCACACTACACCACATGATGCTACTATGAACCCAAAGTACATCGTTAAACTGTTAATATTTCAAAAAAAGAAGATTATTTGCACTACAGCTGGTGTACATTGATGTTCCACTGAAGAAATATGTGTCCAAAGTAATACAAAGCCAAACAGAAAGGTGGCATCATAAATCCCTAGGGAAAGGTGGGATGCAGCAGCCCTCTTCCAAAACACATTTCACTGTGGTACCCAGTAGCATGACGGAAGCATTTTTGTCATATCAAAGAGCAGGATAGATTGGTGTATTACCAATTACAGTTGATATTGTGGAAGAAATAGAAATGCTGATATAGTTAATTTATAGATCAGAAATACTAACATGGCCGTGGTACTGCAATGCTGTGAAGGGGTCTCACTCTGCAGCACCTCTCCTCATCCAAAGCAGGATTAGTTCTGCTGTGAAGAGCTGGATGAATAACACTTTTGTGCAACTCTTGCTTTTAAATCTCACAAAACCTCCTTAAAATGTGAAGACATGATTTAAAAAGAATAATCTGTATTGTTTCTTATATTTTTATCATTAAGTCTTCTGAGAACTCAGGAAGAAGGACATGAGAACAAGAACTTAGTGGGAGAAAACAATAATTAAAGTCAGTTTGACGGGTTTTTTTTTATGTTTGAATAAATAGACAATATAAAAAATACTTTTTTAAAAGCTTCCCTTTTAAAAGATTGTGTTATTATTGTTTTAACGAATATCATCAGCTCTGCATCGTAGCGGCAATCTCCATGCTGGGAGGACACTTTTGTGTTTATAAAAAAATCATTCTGTGTTTTTCCTGCAGGAATGCAAGTCCTTGAACAGAGTGCTAACCTCTCTATACTGCGATAGGGTGTGCTTGAGCTGTGTCTGGCACTGTGGGTAGGTCACAGCCATCTCCACTCTAAGGTCTTGGAAAGGGCTGAGAGCTACTGCCCCAGCGTGTCCATGGGGAGAGAAAGTATCACATAGTTATGGGTGTCTTGTAAAAAAGGCTGAGAAGGGATTAATGGCACCTGTCCTGAACGACAACAATCACGGCTGACTTACTGTTTGGCTTTCCCAGGATAATAATGAAATTAGTGAGAAAAACTATGAAATAAGAGGAGGAATGAAAAAGCAAGGCTCAATGAAAAAAAGTGAACACATTGGCTGCCCTCAAAACCAAAAGATTTTTCCATATTCCAGGTTTTCAGTCCTGCAAAGCCTCTGTGCATGTTTTGCAGAAGTACAGAAATGATGGTGGCATATGGGCAAATGAGTGTCTCAGAGGATGCACATTTATTGTTATGCCTAGTCAAGCCCACTCGGATTTGTCAGGCTGAAAATGTTCTTCAAGGCTGTAAAAATGCAGTTCAGGCAATCCCTGGAGAATCCAACTGGAAGCACCAAAACTCACATGAAAGTGGATTTTGGTATCATTAAGGCATAATTTCTGCCATGTTTCACTCTTCTTTTAAATTTTTTTGACAGGGCTGGTTACAGAAATGGTATGACTGGACCCTGTCCTTTTCCTGGCAGCATGTCGGTACTGAATCGATAGAGAATCACAGAATCTGGTCCACCCCCTGCACAGGCAGGGCCACCTAGAGCCAGTTGCCCAGGAACATGTCTAGATGGCGGTGGAATATGTCTGGATGGTTGTGGAATATCTCCAGAGGAAAGCAGGGGAGAGACTCCACAACCTCTCTAAGCAACATGTGCCAGTGCTCAGCCACCCTCACAGTAAAAAAGTGTTTCCTGATGTTCAGGGGGAACCTCCTGTGTGTCAGTTTGTGCCCATCGCCTCTTGCCATTTCACTGGGCACCACTGAAAAAAGCCTGGTTCCATCCTCTTTGTACCCTCCCTTCAGGTATTTATAGGCACCGATGAGATCCCCCTGAGCCTTCACTAGGCTGGAGAGTCCCAGCTCTCTCAACCCCTCCTCATATGAGAGGTGCTCTAGTGCCTTAATAATTTTGTAGCCCTTTGGATTTCCTCAAGTTTGTCCGTGTCTGTCTCATACCGAGGAGCCCAGAACTGGACACAGTACACCAGATGTGGCCTCACCAGTGCTGGGTAGGGGAAGGATCCACTCCCTCAATCTGCTGGCAATCCTTTGCCTAATGCAGCCGAGGATACCTTTAGCCTTCGTTGCTGCAAGGGCACACTGCTTACTCAGGTTCAACTTGGTGTCCACTAGGACCTTTCCTGCCTAGCTGCTTTCCAGCTGGCTGCCCCCCCGCCTAGATCGGTGTATGGGCTTTTACCTCCCCAGGTGCAGGCCATTGCACTTCTGGTTGAATTTCATGAAGTTCCTGTTGGCCCATTTCTCCAGCTTGTCAAGGTCCCACTGGCTGCAGCATGACCCTCTGGTGTATCAGCAGCTCCTCCCAGTTCAGTGTCATCTGCAAACTTGCCAAGGGTACACTGTGCCCCAGCATCCAGCTCATTAAGGAAGATGTTAGGCAAGACTGGACCCAGTACTGACCGCTGGTGTACACCGCTAGTCACTGGCCTCCAACTAGGCTTTGTACCATGACCACCACCCTCTGGGCCCTGTCACTCAGCCACTTTTCAACCCTCCTCACTGGGCTCATCCAGCCCATTTACCAACAGCTTCTTTATGAGGATCTTATGGGAGACAGCATCAAGGGCCTTTCTGAAGACCGTGCAGCTCCCAGGGCCTTGGAGGAGGCAAGCCTTTTGTTCACATACTTTTACAATTCCCAACTTGTCAGATTTCTCACTTCTCCGTGTTAAAACTCAGTGGACAGTTTGCCTTTTGTTGATGGCATCTCTGAAGGGTAGCTGTGTCTGCCCCTGGCAGAAGTGATGGGGAGAAGCCTTCCCAAAGCTCAGTGACTCAGCCTTGCCCTGGATTTCAGTCAGCTTGGATCAGAGCCGCCGTGGATAGATGAGAGCAGGATACTCAACCCTGAGGAATGCCAGTGTTCAAAGCTGTATACATTTTCACTCATCATTCATCACTGAACACTACCTCTTGCTAAGCTATTAAAGCCATATTCACATGCCCCAGAGATTTTGTGAGTGATTAATAACAATGAGATGGTTGTTGTTTAATTACAGCCAAGAGTATTAGGGGAAGTTACTATATGGTGAATGCACCTGCAGAACAGACTTCTCAGTATAGATCCTTTACATGGCTGGAGCTATATTACTAAGATACACTGTGGGCATAATAACTCTCGGGAATCTCATGGAAGAATTAATTAATAAATGTTGAAGTGGGATTGATAAAGGAAGTGATCACATGGGTGAGGTCTATATCCAGGTGGGTATAAATCGCTTAGTACTGACTTTGTTGAAGTCCATTTGTCCTCCATCCAACTGCTTTCGAGTAATATTCCTCAAGGTAAGCCTTTCTAGATGTACTCTGTAAAACGGGCATCAGGAAGAAGACAATGCAGAATCAGCTATTTGGGACTGGGGAGTTGTAGACTGAAGTTTAGGTAAGAGATTTGTGATAGACTATAAATATTTAGAGCTGTTAGATTTATAACCTCACTTCCTGGTGAAATATTACAAGATCTATTAGTAGAAATGAGTGCAATATTTGACCTTAGGGGAGCAGATAATCGCAGTAGTAGATGATGCAGTAGATACGTATTTGAAAACTGATGAATAAATGTTCATTTATTTGGCTGTAAAAAATTCCCTGCCTGACTTACTTAGAAAATCATTCTTAATTTAGGGTAATCAATGACTGTAGTTCAAAACCAGTCTATTGTCTCATTTAATGCATGCTAGTGTAAGGCTTTTTGCTTCAGAATTCTGTGCACACGTTTCTGTTAGGACAAGCACACCCAGAACCTGAAGATCATCAAACAACATAGTGTAAATATATGATACATTAGATCAGTCTCAACACAGATTAAATGGTCAACTACAAAATGGGAGATATCTTTGTGATGTGAAGCAAATTATATAATGGACTGCAGATTAACTGGGTTCAATAGAAGTAATCCCAGAATGTCTTTTCATTTACAGAGTGTTTCACAATATCTGCATTTAAACATAATGTGAAGAATTGTTTAAACATCCTGTTAAATCAAGTAAGATGTGAAAATTGTTTGCAAAAGAAAAGAAACTTCAAGTACACCATTTTATTGCAAAATGGACTTTCCCTGTCTATGGTATTTCGGCAGAGCCTGTTGACTCACCTAAAGCAATACCAAAACAATTATTTGTCAGGTTTATAGAGAACATCATTGGTAAAATCTGAAGGATTAATAAGGTTCATCATTGCTTTAATATGTGCATTTAGTATGATAAGGGTAAAAACTGAATTGCATCAAGGAGAAATATGGCCAGGCTACAAAAGGGTGATTTTCTAAGCTGATGTCTCCCCATTCCCAGATTCAAGAGATAACATTCTGCCTAATATTTCACTTAATTCACCAGGCATACCGGTCTGCTGTGTGACTTTTTCTTTTCTCTGGATTAAATAAAAAATGATTCTATTCCTGCTGGTGTCTATGTCGATGGTGTTACACAGTGGTAAGTGGCAATATATTTTTATGATTATTTGACATTTATACCTAAATAATACTTTAAGTATGTGCATTTGGAAACAATCATTTAGAAGCGTGCTTTCTGTCCCCTCAAACCTAGTTATTCAATGCCCAAATGGATTTACATAAGTTTATCTGTGGAGTACTTATATTTTTATCAGGACTTGTAGTGAAACAAGAAACATTTAGTGGGCTTAAAAATATTACCAAAAAATTGTGACTTCCCTTCTGCCAGCATTTGGTCATTATTTAAGTCCTTTGGACTCTAAAATAGTTACAAGTTACATGGAAAGAGATTCTACTCGTTAAATAGAAGTGTATTGTCTAAATTTTCCAAGCCGTTCAGTGCATCCTGAAACATAACTCATGTTCAGCTAATGCTCCTCCTTCAAATTTTACTAATAGTCTTGGAGTTATTTTCATATAACTCCTTAGATACTATTATAGCGAGCGAATGAGCTTCCAGCGACAGGCATAGGCAAACATTCCAAATTTCTTCAGTCCTTGCACCATGTAAGAATGTCATTAAGAGTAGCAGTGTGCAGGTAAAGACGCCTGAAAGTCTAACACCGTTTCTGGTCCCTCCATGGGGTTATTTCCCAAGGAAAAAGGAAGCTGAGCATCTTGGCATAGACAAAACTCTGCGCTGACCTACTTCAACTTCACCAGTTGCCTCTCTTCTAAGGTGGCGTGTGCATTAGAAGTTGGTACAGCAGCAGGTCTAACACAAAACACATGGGCTAAAATACATTGATGAAGCTGAACCTGAAGACTCCTACTATACGAATAGAAATTAGCAAGAACATAAGCACTTCCCACTGCAGTGACAGAGAATACCAAAATAACTACACTGTTTATTTAAAAAAAATAAAGGGGTATTTAGTCCCCAGGTGTAAAGAGGATTGTATATATTGATAATATCTGGTGCACTCAGAAGTATCTGCACACTCAGAAATTTTTCTGACATAAAATTTGAAGGATATTTCCTCTCAAACCTCCAAAGCCTGTGCCACAGTTTCATATGCTTTTCCCCCAGCTATGCACAATCTGAGCACAAAGATTTAAAATGTTACCATTTTTAGGCTTGGAGAGAATTATTGATTAATATTTTTGTGGGATCTATTCTGCTGATCTCTGCTTTGGCTGAAGCAAATATCCGTGCATGAACTAGCATCTCTGTGAGGAGCTAATGTGATTTACCTTGAATAAATCAAATAGGTAGGGTTTGCTGCACCCTGGATTTTCCCTGCACAATCAAGGTTTCCACTCCCTGAAGACTGTAACTGTGTTCATGCCCTATGTTATGGCATTTTAATTAGCCGCAGTTGCCAAAAAAAAAAAACCCCACAAAAAACAAACAACAAAACCAAAATAACTGGAGGTGCACTGATGGTTTTTTAATGGGCTTTTTTGAAATAACACTTCAGAAAAGTGTTGTCGGAGTGGCAGCATCACAGACACAGTCCAGAAACATTTTTACATGTATCTGAATGTTGAAAGACATTCTGCGGATAAGGCATACTACTGGAAAGCCCAAGAGCAGATGTATCACACAAGTCTCCTCAGGACATATGCCAAGTCATTTAGCAGGTTTCAGAGAAAGGCGAGAGAAGCTGACCTCCCCAGGGGCTTCTGAGGTTTAAAGGACTGATTTTTGTAGTGCAATTTTCACTGGCTCTACAGGGAATGATGTAGGACCAATAGCCCCAAAAGACATGGTAGCAAAAGAACAGAGAATAATTCATCCAGAAAGCATTGTCTCTTTGTTCCTGCCCCCCAATTTAAACAAAATTAAGTGATCTTGTTAGCAAACAGTGGTTCATTGATCTTGACTCAGTGACAATTAGAAATACAGTTCTTTGTAATGAAAGGATTGTAAGAGCCAAAGGTTTACCAAGCTGCTGACCCTGTGGGAGAGATTTTTCTCCATGGGAGCTTCAAACATTTATGTATTAATTGGGTGTGTGCAAATTAAATTTTCTGAGAAGAACTAAGAGCAACTGAAGGATGCTGGAGCAATCACAACTTCCAGCAGTTCTGTAACGTGGCTTCATCAGTACGCTCCTCAGTGTCATTTCAACTCAATGGGATTTTCATGTTTTCCAAAATTTTGCTGAAAAGTCTAAATGATCAAGGGCTATTCATCAACAGACACTGTGTTTGAGCCATGGTGTTATGCAGCCTGTCAAAATCTGGCTCTAGATGCACTTGATGATAGAACATGCCTTGGGGGAGAGATGTTTGTCATTGCAGAGCAGATATAGGTGTTAAGCCAGAAAATAAGGGGCAGTTTTTCTTTAGCAAGGATGTGATTGAATGCATAGCATGCAGTGCTGTTAATTTTGCAAGGTACACCATGATTTTGCTTGAATCTTAATTCCTCGTGGCCATCAAGCTTTCAACAGACTTGTTTCAGTTCTGTGAAAAGGCCAGCATTTATTGGGAGACCTTTTCTGGTTTGTGGAAAACAGTCAGTTCCCTTCAGACCTTGCTGCGATGAAGGACACTTCTGACTGATTGCTGTTCATCTGAAAGATTTTTGTTGTAAGCAAGACTTTCAGGGAAAGAATAACTTCAGAGGAAGCACCTCTCCTTGCCTCCTTCAATCTCATATCCATATTCTGCCCCTAAAGTTGAGAAATTAATTGCTGGA
Source organism: Falco cherrug (assembly GCF_023634085.1). Lineage (NCBI taxonomy): Eukaryota > Metazoa > Chordata > Aves > Falconiformes > Falconidae > Falco > Falco cherrug. The sequence goes on from NC_073699.1 coordinate 15,455,649, forward strand.
GGCTTATGACTGTTACCATGATCATCTTGTTCACTACAGAAAAGTTGTAGACATCCTGAGAAGGCACTTATTTACAATCTAAAAAAGTTCTATTCTTTCCCAACCCTTTGCTAAACAGAGAGTTAAGCCTTGTATCAAAAGAACCCACTACTCTGCTTTACTCTCTTACACCTACATTTATTGCAGGAAAATGCAACAGAATAGCAAGATAATTGTCAACTCTTTCCCACAATCTTTCAGATTCAGATTCTGAATTCTTTTCAGATTCAGAGAAAATGGACAGCTTTCCTAATGCCAGTTATTCTGAGTTATTTCTAGATGCTTGAGCTCATAAATGCCCTTGACTTATGACCTTTAAAAAAAAAAGAAAAAGAGAAAGATGAAATATAAATAAATCCAAATTTCTAAAATCTCTTTTAAAATCATGCAGAAGATAAGAACAAGGAGAAATATAAATGGGAAGGGAGAAAATAAGTATTAGGTTTCACCCTAATTCAGGTAATGGCAAACAGTAAAAAGATAAATGTCTAGAAAATATACAACAGCATCCTCACAAGGAAAAGTAGATAATTAAGTTAAGGAAGAAATAGTGATAGGAAGAGAGGCAATAAGGCAACAGGCAATAAGGAATCAGAAAACTCAAACCTCTTGACTTCAAATAACCTGCTTCAAATAAGAGCACAGGGTTACAGAGTAGAAACGTTCTGGACAATGAAAGTATCGGGCAACTAAAACAATTTTATAGAATTCTACTGATACATCCCAGTAAGTGCTACTGTTCAGAAGAGCACAGGAGTACAAGGGTTAGCACATCCTCACTAGCAATACCTCGGTTTAACAGAGGACTGATTTTTAAGCTGAAGTCAATGTGACTTACCAGTACGCTTCTGGGTTTTTCTGTGTGCAGATGGAGTATTTCATGGCTTTAATAAGTCAGCTTGCTCGTGTAGGGTGGTATTCAAAATGCCTGCAGAGTACATGTCACAATGAAGTATATGTTGTTGGTTCGTTGCTTTTATTTATTTATCTGTTTAAACATCTTTTCTCCTCAAATTTGTTTGCTGAGGTAGGTGGGCAAGAATTGGAGCCACCAGCGTTCCTGCCAGAGCTTCTTAACGCACCTGAAAGAATTTCGAGTAAGAATGGTTTAAGCTTTACTTTCCACAGTATTGCATGGCAGTGGGGAATCACTTGTACTCCAGAAGCATTGCAGGGAAGTGTGCTGTTAGCAAATAGCTAGTAACTCTTATCTCAGGGGCAGTCTGGGGTCAGTTCTTGTCGTGTATTTTTTTTAAAAGAAATGTGGTTTGTTTATTTTTTTATTTAGACAATGCCACATTCTTCAATGGAGTCTTTCAAAATGTGGGAAGTGTTGCATTGTTTTTTGGTAAGTATGTGTTCCAGCTGCACGTGAGCACCAAACAGAAATCCCATGGAGTTTCCTTTTATATACACGGAAAACAAACAGGGATTTTTGAGGCTGTAGATTTCCCCAGAGAATATTATCATACTAAATACTGCTGAGTGTCAAGGATTGCTCAGCATCCCTGTGTTACTGCCTTGTTCAGGCTCTGTGTTGACGTCAGTGTCACCCATGTGTGACCCACTCCTGGCTCACCCCTATTTACCGTGAATTTTTTAATGGCTGTTCTCTTTCCAGACTGCCTGGGTTCTCACTTCACGTGGTTACAGTCCATCTTCACTAACTTCCCTGCCCTGCTCAACTTTGTGAACAAAATGAAGTGTGTTACTGGCTTTTGTCCCAGGGATTTTGAAGACTATGGTTGCTCTTGCCGGTTTGAGATGGAAGGGCTCCCTGTGGATGAAGTTGACGAGTAAGTCTTATCCAGATGTCCCTGACTGTCAGTGCCCTCGTGCTCTGATACCTGAAGCATAACACTTGCCTAAACGATTTAACAACAATTGTAAAAAATCAGATTTATTCAGAGGGTAAGTCCCACACCGTCCTGCCCTATTGAATCTAGTGATCCCTCACTTGCAACCTCAATAGCTGATATGACCTACAAAAGATAACTTCAGCCCTGCCCTGTGTTATTCCTACCTGCTGGTGAGCACTATCTTTTTGCTGGGCCAACACCCCATACCAGTTGCCTTACAGCATGGCTTGGAAACAGATGAAGTCGAGGTGGTTATAATCTACAACATGTAATGATCCACGTGCTTCTTTTTTTTCTCCTAGTTCAGACTGTCTCTTTATTTTCCCACACTTTGATGCAGAGAAATATTCCCAGCCTACAGATAAAAGCAGAGTACCCCACACCTGCATGTAATTCCACCAGTGCAAATCTGGTGGTGCAGCTGGTTTAAACTGGTTGCAAAGAGTGGCCACTAATGCAACAGAGTAAATAAACACTATATCCATGTCCTTGACATACATTTACCCAGGGGCCTCTAAATTCGGAACAGACCTTTGTGAACAAAATGTAATTTTGTTGTACTGGGGAATTGTGTCTTGCACTTAAATCGGTTCCTAAAACTGGAGGACCTTTTAATAAGGTGGCTGGGAGAGCAGTTTAGTGGGTTTACAGTCTTATCAAAGTGGTGGTATTGGAACCTGTGTAATACACCAGCAATGTAAGCTCATAGTGGATTATAATGAAAGCGTTGGCATATGAGGGAGGTTAAGCATCAATATAATCAGGTTACAGCGAAGTATGACTTCAAGTGGCAGTTAGGAGGTTCAGTAGATTACCTGTGTACACGTTGAGGTTGTAAGACACTGGAGCATCCAGGCACAGAGATCACTGTAGCTCAATGGCTTCTCCTAGTACCATGCACCAGGAGCAAAACCATCCAAACTCCATTCTGTGCTTTGGAGGGATACTGCCCCAGACCCTGACTAGGCTAGTGAGAAAAAAAGTAACCTCAGACCAGGACAATCAAATGGTTGTTCACTTATGCCAGCAGGAGATGTGAAAAGAAATTCAAAGAGAATCAAGATCCATCATGTCTAAACAGAAAAAAAAAAAAAGTTTTTCCAGCAATGTATCAATTCCCTGAGTGAAGACAGCAATGGCTCAAAAAGGGCTAATGCCTATAGCTAAATGGAAATTAATCCATCCACTTTGCAGCATGGGTTGGGAAAATGAAGATCTAACCCTGCTACCGGAAAAAAAGCCATGAGACTTCTTATGAAAGGTTTTCTGAACAATCCTGGTGACGTGCTAAAACGAGAGCTCAAGTCAGTTCAATGGATTGATACCCAAAAAGCTGAGCACCTGGGCTTTTGCTTCACTCAGCTTCATTTTAATGCAGAGCAGCATAAATACAGAAACAGCAGAAGGGTCTATCAGCAGTTTTTTTCCTGAGAAACGTCCACAGAATCAGTTTGTGTTTACAAATTGGTTAGCAGCCCTGCGGTGATATTTCCTTAGCAGCATGGCAACCTCACTGCAGTTTGGAGTAAATGGAGACTGATTATTGTTTTGCCACTGACACAGATATGCCCTTGGTTCAAGAAAGTCCCCAAACAGGTGGCTGCTACGTGTCTTTCTCAGACACAGTTCCCACAGCATTGCAATTGTTTTGTGAACTTTATTTCTTAGAAATTAGTTTTTTAAACCTTGGATTTTGTCACTGCCATGTCTCTTCCATTAAAAAAAAGGGCTGAGCATCACACTGTAGGTTTTTAAGGCACTGGAAAATGTTTGTGCCCATAAGCCCGACCTTTTCCCACAGTAGCTAAGTGTCATATTTACATTAGGAGCCTAGTCTACCTCCATAGTCCATGGGGAAAGAGAAGCATGCCCAGAGAACAATCTATGCCTTACAATCCCTGCTCACGCAGGGAAGGCAAGTAAATTTTCAGGTTAACTGTTGCAGTAAGTGTTGATGCAATTGTGATGCTCTAAACAAAGAAGAACTGCAGGGAGTTTGTATCAGACCAATTATGCAGTTAGAGGAGCTTTCAGGTGCTGACACCTCACTAGACCTCAGGCAGAGACAGGAATGGGTCTTGACATGTTTCATCAGCTGTGTGTTTAAAACCCTGTTCCTGATGCAGATTACAAACTTAAGCCTCGCCTCTGAAACAAGGCGCAGTAGCATCTGTGGTGGGGAGGAACCTTCAGGGCCTCTCTGCTGAATGCCATGCACGCTCGCTTGTGTTCAATGCACTCCTGCAGTCTCCTAGACCAGGTCACAGCAGGGAGAAAAGCCGCTAACAAGCAGCAGAGACACTGGCGTGCAGGAAATTGGACTCTGAAACTTCATTGGCTGGGATGACGCTATTCATGAGCTCTGATCCGCTGCTGGCAACCTGAGCAAACCTCATCGCTGATGCCTTTCACCAAAGTCAAAAGTCTGATCATGGTTAGGACTTGGATTGCTTCCCTGGTTGTGAGGACAAATTCAAAGGTGTAATAATTACTTATTAATATAGTAAGTGATTAAATATTAAATGCTTCCTAAATATAGGAAGTGAGAAAAGTGAATGTGTAGCCTAGAAGGGAGCCTGCAAGGGGCAGGTGTTTGCTCCCTGCTCTGATCAGCGCAGGAGTGCTTCTGTCTGCCGGTGGGTTCCGAGCATATGCAGGGCCATGGGTGGTGTGTGATAACACATTCACCACGTCTTTAACAAAATGCCACATGCACTTAACTAAAGTTAACTCCTTACATCGTCATCTTCCTGGCAGCAGGTGCTGGCTTTGAGCGTTAACATTGTCTCTGCATTCAGCAAGGTCAAGACCAATGGCAATTCAATAACAGACCCATGTTCTGAGTCCATTTCTTTGAAATGAGGATATTTCAGTCTAAATCTAACAGCAAGTGCCTGCTTAAGCTATATAACAATTTTATATGAGGTAAATGATGATTGAGTATTTTACCGGCGTTTCATTTATAGCTGATGTCAGTGCACAGAGATGCTCCTATAATACAGAAGCAGATGACTTGTCTGTTCAAGAAGAGCTGAAGAGAAGAGAATATTGATGAAGAGCTTATTGTTTCAGTTGACTTTCCATTGCTATTCACAGCTAAAGTGGTCATGCAGGCATTGGAGGTTTGCATGACAGCTGGGGTGTAGGAAAACGCAAGGCTTCTAACAGACTTTGTTGTGTGGTGGTAGGAGAAAAATGCTTTACCCCAGTGAGAGAAAAATAGTTTGTACCCCCTTCCCATGGCTAAATGGTGCATTTTTATTCTGATTGTTGCATAGAAGAGAAAGTACAAGAAACAGAGGGTAACTCTGCCTGTATTTATATGGTCTCAGTGAGACACAGGGATTCACAAGGCATTGCAGAGACATTAACCCTCCATGACTGCCAGGTTCTGTGTAGTTCCCCAAATCTGCAGTGAGAAAGCTGGTGGCAGGACTAGATCTGAGGCCTCTAGAGCAGAGCTGAGGGGGACTTTTTGGCAGCAAGCTGACAGTGCTGTGGGTGGATATTTGGGCAGTGGTAGTGGATTTCTCATTTAAACTGCCTGTAGAGTCCTTGTTAGAACTCAGGTACCACCGCAGGACAGACATGGATGTGCAGTCTCCCACAGCACGCAGACCTGCTCCCACCACCAAGTTTTGCATCCAGCTGTACTTATCCCACTAGACTGACTCAGGGAAAAGCAGTATTCAGCCTTTTTTGTGTCAAGGGACCTCAATGAGGACCCCTTTTTCTCCTTTGGCATCTTTGGCATTCTTGTGTAAGAGCAAGTTGAAAGCATTGCAGCCTGATCTTGAACTGAAACTGAATTGGTGAACTCTGTGTTATTTCATTAAGATGCTGCTTCCAGCACCGCAAATGCTATGAGGAAGCAATGGAGATGGAGTGCACATGGGACCCATCAAAGATTTCTACAGATGCTGTCAGTTGCTCTACTGAAAACCTGACCTGTGGTAAGACTAACCTATCACAAGAGCTTAATATTGGAGCCTCACCATGACTAAGAAGTTCATTCTGGTCTATCTACCAAAAGCCATATGTAAATTAAGCAGAAACTATCTCCATCTATGGATTTTTAAGGGATTAAGTGTTCTGCTTAGGGGTGAATGGAAATAGGAATATGTAGAGGAATGAAGCTGGGTTAATTAGCATTGATAATATACAACTGTGGGCTGGCTTCAGGGGCGGTGGGTTGGCCGATATAGATAAGGTGCAGGTGTGGCTGGTTAAGTGAAGGGGTTGAGAGCCAATGAAGGGAGAGCAGCCGAGGAAGAGAGAGAGAACACACACCCCCTGGGTGAGGTAAGACAAGGAGAAAGTGGTGGAGGCACTCTATGAGGAGTGTGCTGGTATGAGATGGTAAAAAGACCTTGTTGCAGCTTGATAGTTTGGAGGGTGCTGTGACAAGAATACACAGAGGCATCAACACTCAACTAGGCAGGAAAACTGAATTCAAATAATTAGAAACTCACCAGGGCTCCTGTAACAGGCAGCCTCTTGCTGAGGTTTCACTGACTGCAGGACCATGAAGCATCACTTGAGGTGTCTCTACGCATCAGAAATGCAGCAGATGCTGGGGACACACTGCGAAAAGTTCCCTTCTGAAGCTCGAAGGCCTGATTTTTGTATACTTTGAGGGATCAAATTCTTTGTTCACAGTGTTGTGTACACTCCTCAGCTACAACCAAAGAGGGCAGGGGCCATGCTGTTGTAACAGGAGCTACTCCAGGCAATACTGGTACAGTCCTGGCAAGTGTGGAGTGGGGCTTTTTGATGCCTAATCATTTTTAATAGAATTTTTCTGCAAGTATTGGCTTTCAGACTGTATGATAGAACATGATTATGGGATACTAGCAAAGAGGAGCAGAATCCCAAAACTAATACCTTTTCAGTTTGACTCAGATTGTTGCTTAAACAATTTCCCTTTCTTGTTTCAAATTAAAAACATTTTTGCTATTTAGGCCAATGTATAAAGATCCAAGAGCATTAAACGTGAATAGTACTTTTTTAGCTCTTTCTATAATCAGATAACATTTTGTTCAAAGCAAAGAAAGGGGGGGGCAGGGGGAGAATAGTCCCCATTAAAAATACAAAACATGAGTATGACAGCTATGGAAAGTCAATGCTTTTTGAAACTCTGGAAGGTAGAAGCTTTTGAAATGGTAAGATGGTATTTCCTGGGAAACTGTTTCATATCCTTTATAAGAAGGAAATCACAGCTTGCATGAAAGGCTTGGGTAGTGGACTGTGATTTCATGAGGTTTGGAGTTTTTTAGACATGTTTTAATGAAGTCTGTGAAATGTCAAAGCTGGTACCAGCTAGATTAAGTTTTCCATGGAAAAACTAGAGGTAGCCAAGTACTGCTCTGTAGTCCTCGATACTCTGTAGAAAAAACAACACAAGCAAGAAGTCTATCACCAGCCATGCCAGGTTGGCGTTTCAGAAACTGGATTGGACTATGAAACTTGACTGTGTTTAACATGAAGCAGCACAGTATCAATAGGTTTGCACTGATGATTATAGACACAGTTCTTGCAGAGATGAAGAAGCAGGACACAGAAAAGATTTTTCAGTAGTACCTTGTTTGGATTTTTGTTTTCTTTCCAGAGTCTGGGGATCCCTGTGAACAGTTTCTCTGCAACTGTGACAAAGATGCCATTGAATGCTTTGTGAATGCGCATATTAACTCTTCCTTGAATGGGCTGGACGTCTCTTTCTGTCCGTCTCTGGTTACAGGTAATAATAAGGATCACATTGACTGCCTCCTCCTGCCAGTTTTTCCACTGGCATCAAATTAGACCCAACAAGAATGAAGCAGCAGCTGGGTGCTTTCCTGCAATAAATCTGGCAGTCTGTCCTGTTCTCAGTTTCATGTGTCCTTTCCATTTACAGCTACTCAAGTGAATACCAAGCGAGAAGAAGAAGGTAGACTAATTGCTGTCCTGGAGCAAGTCCAGGAGAGGTTACTGAGCTGGTGAGGGGGCTGGAGCACATGATGAAAGAGGAGGTGGCTCAGGGGAGATGTTTTTCCTGTCCTCGCTACCTAGTGGGGTTTGTAGAGAAGATGGAGCCAGACTCTTCCTGGAGGTGCACAGGCTGCAACAGGGAAATTCCTGTTAGATATGAATTAAAAAAAAAAATAATAATTGCGGGAAGCTGCTGCCAACCTTGTGAGGCTTCTGCCAACCTGACTGAATGGGTGATCCTTGGGAGGATTAGTGACCCCACGGAGGTCACTAGCAGCAATGTCAAACTGCCAAAATATTGCTAGCTCAAATCCTCACTTCAATCATGCAAACACTAACTGGAAAAGCAAAAATAGACCTACTCCGCTCTGTTACTCGGTTTCCATCTTGGAAGGAGAAATCCTCTCTGAAGCTGAAGGGGGTATTTATCTCCATTGTCATACACTGATCTCTGCTCTGTAGCTGAAATTACAGCCTTGCAAGGCTGAATACCTGTCCTGTGGGAACAGGGCTGGATTAAAAACTTAATTCATATGGATTGCAATCAGAGCATGGCAGCGGGAGGACCTTTGAACTCCCAAGCTGAGACACGTGAAAAAGCAATGCTAGTTTTTCTAATCCTTTGGCTTGTATTCACACATCCCAGTGCTAAGGACAGATATACACATCTATACCATGTGCCGGATGCATGCATCCCCTTGTGAACAGGTCAAGGGAGAAGAAAATGCCAGGGAAAGTTTGCACCAAAGCCAGAAAATTGTTTAATGTAAGCCAGTAATCTCTAACTGGGATCAGATGGCTCTAATATAAAGTATGGCAGTTCCAACGCATCACAAAGAAAGGGGAAATTGTTAGGTGCTAACAGGAAAATCATGCAGGTTTTACCACTGCTGATAAAGGTAGATTCAATTTTAGCTCGCTGAATACCTCTGCTAATTTTAGGCTCCTGATTGTATTAATGGGAAAAAAAATCCTTTGAATGAAACATTTTTATCTAGTGTTCACTCATGTTATTATCTTCCTGTGTAGCTGTTCTGTCCAGCTGAGACTTTGAAAAAGAAATAATAACTCTGACAAATTTCTAGGAAAAAGATTTTGGTAGATTCTTTATTACAGAGAAAAGATTGAATGAAATTGAGATGTATTTCCCTAAATCTTTGCTTTAATAGGAATAAATTCAATGAACTCCTGATTTTTACTATTCAGATTAAAGAGTGACAAACCCCTTTCCTGCCCTTCAGTCTATGAGAGAGCTTTCTTTTTTTCAGAAACAACCAGCAAGAGAGAGCTGACGACACTTCATATGGAGGGTATGTCCTTATCTCTGTAATTCTTTGACTGGAGTGTATTAAATTGAGACCAGTTTATACACAGAAAAATAACCTGAGTATTTCAGAAGCTATGAATTCCTTTCTGAGAAGCAAAGATGTTTTAGCAAGATGTCAAAATATTAAAGGAAGAGAAAAAAAGCCTAATAAATCAAAGCACCATTTTTGTGACAAGCAGTTACTCGGGTGCACGGGAAAATTTCAGCCAAATAACTCCTCTGTCTGAGAAGGAATTCAGAAGAGAACATTGAATCTCATTTAGAAATACTATAAAGAGAAATAACACTAAAAGCAAATTAAAAATATTTTCAGATGGATCCTTTTCTATTTGCATGCACATTTAAGGCCGTGCTTCAACAAGATTCCTAGCCAAGTACCTGGATTTAAACATCTAAGTTTTTTGCTAAAATTTTAATTCTTATATTGATCCTTTCACTATAGGCCATGCATTTAAGTACCTGCTGAAATGGGGATTTAAAGAATGCTGATTGCTAGCCAATTTCTCTTGTTTAGGTTGAAACTCTTTGTGATAGAGACTGAGGGATTTTTGGTTTATTGTACTGTATGTTGCTGAGCAGAATTTAGTATCAGTAGTGAATAAATATACTAAGGCTTTATAGGCTTTTATACCTTTTGCATATTAAGGCTTTAATACTGCTGCCGTAATTATCAATAATTAGGTTTGCTCTTTCTGTATTTATGTCATGTAATAACAGCATAAAAAGCACAATAATAATCCTATTTAGAAGTAAGTTCCATTCTCATGACTCTGGTCATGTTACACCAAGATCCAGTCTAATGAGCATTCTAAGCCATAACTCTCTGCAGTAGGAATGTTTGTATTTTTGCAGAGTTCCTTCATCATGGGACTGACGAAACACAAGCTGCAACTGCATCCGTGGAAGAAGGTTTGCAACTTACAGTGCAAGAAGCACTGGTTTCAGTTCCCAAAAGCTGAAAGAGTAAAATAGAAGAACAAGCTGTTTGCTTTCCTTCTGCCCTTCTAAAAGGGCTGATACAAAAGTAGATAGAATGGTTTGGTGATGAAATTCAAGACTGAATGAGAAGGTGCAATTTTTCAATTTGTGCATGTAATGTGCTTAACCAGTAAGTTTCCCAAGGGCTGAGAAAGAGCACTCTACAACAAAACCCAGGCCTTTTTTCCCCTGGGAACACAGGTTGCAGCAGGTGAGCTGTTTGGCAGAGGTGTCCTGTGTGGGTGCCAGCCACTGGGCCCATAGCCAATTGCATAGTTCTTGTCTTTAAAGAGATGTTTAATTATACAAGATCAAGCAGTAGCATAAGGAAAGATTGAGCACGGTTTATTGCAAAAAAAGCCAGCAGTGTGGTGGTTTATTCACTTGCGAAGCAGAGGTCCAGGTTGAAGTCCCTCTCATTCTGGTGCCTCTTCAGTGAGTTCCTAAACCATGAGACCAAGTGGTTCTTCTGACAAGCTTCATTTTTGTCCTGCTACAATCAATGGTTATCTTGTTCAGGAAGAATGCTTGTAAAATCACATTGCTGTGGGATAAGAAAACTATTCTCTTCCTACATGCGTGGTGGGCACAAGACATGAGGCCATGGACAAAAGTCATCCAAGGCCCTGGGTGGCTCTGGGAGGGCACACATAGTAAGTGAAGGCCAAGTCATACAGTAGTGAAATAGAGAAGGGGACCAGTCTTGGACCACCCGTTGTCCAATGCAGCCAATGCACCCTTGTAATGTGGCCCCATGACAAGCAAAGCCATTGTGTCACGTACGGAGACCCCATGTCTGCCAAGCACACAAGCAATGTGCATGGGATGATGGGATGGGTGCAACCAAGCCACCACCCAACTCGGAGAAACATGGGAGTCATTTTGTGGGAGTGGAGAGAGGTAGAAAGTTGCACTTTTTGAGACATCAAGAACCTGGTTTCAAGCTGTAGTGTCCTCCTCTGTGTTTCTCAAATTGAGCCATTGCCGTAAGTGGGAATCTGGAATAATGAAAAATCATATGGATGTTTTTCTTTCTTTTTTTTTTTTTTTTTTTTAGGAAACAAAGATTCAGACTTTAACAGTTTTTTGAAAAAAATTTAAAAATGTGCTATGGGCACAAGGGTACCTACCTGAAAAGGCTTTATGCCAAGTTAAGTGCTGGCTGTTTCTTCATACCTCTCCTGTATTACTAAGGAGGTCTTTTACCAGATGTTTCTTGTTCTTGCCTAACAACAGCTCCAATATTCGTTCATGTTTTTCTGGCTGCTTCTGGGAGGCTTGGTAACACTAAACTGAGAACGCCTGAAGGAGTGAGTGCACCTGTACTTGCACATCTGTAGCATCTTCTGCTTCCTGAAAAAACGATTACTTGTGTATGGTTCATCATAAGTCTCAAAATATTGCCAAGGGATAAAAATCTGTATTAGAAATTTTAGAAAGCTGACAACATACCACAGATAACACAGCTAGTCAGACTTTGAAGGAGACATTTGGAGAAACCCTTACCATTTAACTAGTTGTTTCCCCATTTTAGCCCAAAGGAGCTTCGCCATTGACAGCTGTGGAAACTGCATTAAACCAAAGCTAAGTGCTACTCAGAAGCTCATTCAAAGGCAAAGACATTCTTCTTCACATCACAAGATCCTAACAACACCCAAAAAGATGCAGAGACAATTTTTTTCATAATTTGATGGCTGTTTATAATTTACAAAAATGTAGCTGACAAATGAATATCATTTTGTCATGCAAAGAAGTATGTTAGAGGTTAGGGAAGTATTTGGCCTTGTAGCTGCTCATCCATACTTGACTTCCAATGCAAGCACAAGGTGTTCAGGAGAAATGTGGCACCCTTCCGTGGGCAATAGTGGGATTCTGGACCTAATCCTCTTCAGTGTATTTGTCTGTCAGATGGATTTAATATTGAGTTTGCCACTTCAGTCACAATTATGCTGCTGCTTTGTTAGCGTAAAGCGCATTATTTGAACACAGCAATGAGAATATCAGGATCACTTTGTCTACAACAATCAGTGAACTGCTGAGAAAAAAGATATACATTAAATGCCTGGGTCTTCCTGCTTTGCTGAAAAAGTTCTTCTCAGCAGCTTAACTTTTCATAAGAGTCTGTGCTGGCAACTTAATTTCCGAGTTTCTATTTTCTGTCTTCATCAGTGATTTCTTTTGAGCCCAGTGAGATGGTCCTGGGGGCTTCCAAAGCCAGAGGTAAGAGACTGATCATATTTTTGTTGATGAATCAGGCACTCTCAACTCCAGATGAAAACTGATTTTGGTTTATGAAGCACTGTGGTGTCACAGCCAAAAATTTGCAGCACAGGATTTCTGGAGATTAATTCTAGTTCTTCTGACTGACCTGCACATCCTTCAGCAAACTGCTCCATTTCTCCCAGTTACCCTCCTTATAAAACAAGTCAAATCATGATATTTATTTAAGCCTTGTGATGTCTTCAGTAAAAGTCACTCCAGAAATGCCTTGCAGAAATACAGCTGGTAGGTCACTACCATGATGCCTCTGGTTTTTGTACAGTTACCACAAGGGACCGCAGAGGTACAGCTCCTGCTCCCTCCGTCCTCTTGATAAAAGGTCAGTGACTCTCAGCTTTCCTTTTGTGTTGACACAGCAATATTTCATCTAAAAGCATCACAGTTAAAATTCCATGCGTGGTGACAACAGGGCTGCCAGAGAATCAAATTTAGATCAGGTCAGAGAGCAGATACACAACCAAGAAAACCAGACTGAGAAGGATTAGCTGTTCACGGCCTCCAGCCACTCATTTGCACTCCGCATCCAGGTATTTGTGAAAATATCTTCATGTAAGGTTTTCTGATATAATAGTTGGTCCTTTAAATTACATTCATAGCCTTTGCTGCCAGAAGGCTTCACTTTGATTTTGCTGCCTCCTTTATTGTATAGAATTTCACAGAATTCTTTCCCACTCTAAAACCTATTCCAGCTTTTGCACTTGTTAGTGCTTTGAGCACAGCCATACCAGTAGCTACAGCTAGAAGTGGAGCACCTTGGTAGACCTGGAAGTTTTCAGCAGCCTCTTTTACGTAGAAAGAATTGTTCAGGTAGACTGAAATACACCAGAAAAAACATCAAGGAACGCTGAATATGGAGAGTAGAAAGCAGTCATTTTTTGACTCTGATCACACTGTCTGAACAGTATCCCTGTCTCCAGCCCTAACACAGATGTTTGGCACTGCTGTACCAAGCATTGGTCAAAATTACCAAGTTTTTTGTTCTCCTCTGTTAAGCTGAATGGATCAGAAAATCTGTGTGTTGTGCTGCAGATCTGCATGGCTCCAGGAAGATTATTTGTAATATCTGTTCTCAGCTAAGCGCAGAATTTCCCAAACTCCAGTTTTATTTTCTACAGCTAGCAGGAATCACTTTCATTTCAACACATCGCTGTCAAGCAAAGTGGCATAAAATGCGCACCTTGCTGAGCTATTAAAACTAGCGTGTTGCTATTGATCCCTTTCTGCAGCCTTTCATGGGCTTCATTGCATTCTTAGCAGTACTTCCATTTTTTAGTCTATTCTCTTATCCTATGGCAGGTTATTTTCAAGACATACTAAAGCCAGAACATCAGAGGGACAAATTTAATGAATTGGGAGTTTAATCCATCTAATAGATTCAGACAAGGAACTCAAAAGGAAAGGCTTTGAACATGTGGAAACACGTGCTCCCTAGTATTTTCAAAATTTTTTGTTTGTGAAATGCCACGTTCTTCATATTGACATTTAGGAAAAAAATGAAACCATTTGATTTCCATTTGATGTGTTTTCTTTTACAAGTTAGCTTATATAAAAAAAGGCTAAAAAAGAAGGATGATGTTAAGTAATGCCCTAATTAAACAAAACGTTCCTGCTCAACAATAAAGCTTCAGATAATCTAAAAACAAATACCCACTTAATTTTTGGGATAAAGAGTCTCCTTAAAGTTATGCTTCTATTCAACCTCAACTTATTTTCCCCTTGATATTTCCTTGTGGTTACAAGATAGTAAATCCTTCAGCTGCCCAGCTCTGCATCCATCAAATCATTTTCTGCCTTCACCAATGCTGCTCTCAGTTTTGGTACTCTCATGTGAACTGACACCTTTTTTAAGCCCTTTACTCACAAAATGACATCTCATAACATCTCACCTGTGCTTCATCTCTCAGTGTGGCCATATTATTTTCAGCAACTGGCACAGCTCTTTACCTCAGTATGCAACATATAAAATTGAAAAAAATAATCAGCAGTTAAACTGGTCCTATTTAACCAGTGTCTTTTCATCTGAAAGGCAAGAGATGTGAATACTCTTTGCTTTTCCAGTTCTCATCTTGAATGTTTTTTCTCTATGACCATCAATTCACACAAGTTCTGCCTGAGGATATTGCTCTGACCAGCTATCTAAAATGAAAATCTTGCTGTTTATTTGTCATGTCTTCTTCTGCTTTCCTCTTCCTGCTTATTCAGAAGAAGATGGATTTATGGAAGCTGTGGTCCCAGCGGAAGAGATAACCACCTCCCCAGCCTCATTCTCAGGAGATATTAACCCAATGCAAGTCAAAATTGTCCCCACCGAGAAGATTCCTGCAGGCACATCTGCAGGGACAAAAGAAAAAGGCAAGTAAAGACTGAATCTAATTTACAGCAATCCCCTGCTCCTGTTCACAGCTATCTGAGAACTCAGCGTTTCTCATAGATATGCAGAATAACAATATTTTCTCCCTAAATCTGGATAGATTACATAGAATATAGGGTGCACAACGCTGAGTGCACTGGAAATGGCAGTCCACTGTCAAACACTGACCAGGAAAGCTTAACCATTAATGAACAGTCTGCCAACTATGAATTAAACAAATGTTAGAAGACTGCCAATTGATTATGGTTCAGAACATGCACTTTTGGGCACGTTAGTGAAATGAGAGTTTATTCTACCTTTGCAAGTCTAATCTATGCATATGTCCTCTCCAGAGACAAGCCCTGCCATGGCTGGCCAGAGCACAGCTTCTTCTGGAATAGCTCCAGAACTGGTACTGTCTGACAGGGGACCTGATGAACCTGCAGGAAAAGGTAAATGAAGTATTTTTTTCACAGTTATATCTCACGGAATGTTCAGCTACCTATGTATTAAAATGTAGGTGTATATTAAATATAGAGATTATAGTTATTCTAAACGAGTTAGACAAGCCCATGTGTATTGGTATTTATAATAACAGCAGGAGATGCAGTCACCTGCAAAAGCTTCCAACAGTTCAATACCTTCCACCAATGTGCTATCATTAACACTTACAGAAACTATTTATGATTAGCTTGTACATAAATTTTTCATTCAGTGCAGGGTCTAAAATGAGCTCAGTGAATGTTTCCCCTTGCTTTTGTTTTTAGGCAGCAATTTAATCATGTATTT
Source organism: Falco cherrug (assembly GCF_023634085.1). NCBI lineage: Eukaryota > Metazoa > Chordata > Aves > Falconiformes > Falconidae > Falco > Falco cherrug. Next base: position 15,471,238 of record NC_073699.1, read on the forward strand.
GAGTTAACTTTATTTTACAAGCAGCAGAAGCAGTAACAGGAACTTCCCCTGCTCCTCACAGACCTCTTGCCAAATTCTTGCTGGAGTTGGCTTTTTTCTCACCATTTCTGATTTTGTTCCAACTCCTGCTCAGAGTTCACAGGGATCCCAAGACATTTCAGACCTGTCACTGCTGTAAATCCACACTCATGGACTGTCCTATCCATCTTGTTAGGCTTCCCAATGGAGAGAAGCAATCCCAGAACTGGAAAAGAGCAGACATGAAGAATCAACCCAGCCTTTCATCAAACTGGAAAATCTCATCGTAAAATACCAGCTTTTGGAAAGCGCCTATCAGTGCATGAACCTGGGGTTCGTTCTTAGTGAACTGAGTAGGCAAAGATCCAAGCAGGCACATGGGCAGAATTTCCTACTCAGGGAAGTAATCCAGGGTTGTCCTTGGAAGAAACAGGGAGAGTCAGTCTAGGGATGCAAAAAAGAAGATGGATTACTTATGGGGGCAAGGAGGATGCACAGGGAACAGCAGCCCTCCTTCTCTCTCCTACTATCCAATCATTAGCCCCTTCAGGTCCTTTCCTTGGTAAAGTCCCAAAAGATGACTCCCTGACTTCTTTTTTTCTTAATATGGAACACAGTTTGCTCTCAAGGAAGCCACAGAGGCATTAGGGTTGGGACAAGGAGATGTCAAAACCTCGTTAAGCACAGCAACCATCACAACAGATCACTCCTGCATTTGGGCTGGGGGCATCACAGCTCAAATTGAACTATATTTCAATTTTTTAAAAAAATAAGTTTATTGTTTCCTCCAGCACTACAAAGTCATAGCCCAGCTATCACTATGCAAGCACAAGAAGTTAGGAGTCTATTTTCTGAATTCTCCAGGACAGAAGCTACTGAATAGTGAGCTAGGTTTGAATATTTTAGAAGGAAAATGTAACTATGAAGGATTAGAAAGGATTGCAAAGTACTCTCATTGCAATCCAATTTGGCTTGTAATTTATATCTTCATAGGGATCTCTCTCCCCTTTAAATATTTTCCCCCTTCTGCTGTCTTGCTCAGTAGCATTCTAAGAGCCACAGTTCATGGACTGGAACAATAATTTACAAATAGTAAAATGTTGTCTTTAAAAGTTTCTGATAGCTCTGAAAATAATTCTATCATCACAAGAGAGCTCCCAAACAGTGGAAACATGATGTGTCAAATAACATTTTTTGCTTTATAGTATGTGAGCGATTAACCTTTCTGCAAGAGAGAGGAAATGGCAGAGTGAAGAGGGAGCTGCCCCAGCTAGGAGAAATGCTGTTCTGTTTGACTGAGCGATGCCCAGAGGAATTTGAGTCTTATGGTTGCTACTGTGGCCAAGAAGGAAGAGGTTATCCTGCTGATGCACTGGACAGGTGGGGGCTCTTCTATGATCTGTCATTAACTGTGGGTATTATTGGGGTGCCTGTGGAGCAACAAGGATCAGAATACTTTTTGTTGGGCCTTATGTAGCTACGTACCAGTAGGCAGACTGCATTCGGGGGGGGTGGGGGTGGGGGTGGGGGAAATCTCCACTTACAAACTTGAAATACTCCATTGTCACCAAGACACATTCTGTTATTGCATCAATGATATGGAGAGGACTTACTAACTCAAAATAAGAAATGAGAATGATGGGAGGTAGGTAGAGCGGAAGGAAGAGTATGTCAAAAGACATGAGGATATAAGGGTTGCCGTGAAACTTGGCTAAGAGGTGGTTTGGAAAGTGATTTATGAAGCAAGAGTTAACATACACCCGTGCCGCACTGTCCTTTAGAACAAAGTAGGGCTGGAGTGAAGCATGGCCCAAGCTGCAGCCAAGAGCCCTGCCATGGCTGAGTGTCACAGCATGGCATGGGTGACAAAGAGGAAGAATTCTGGAGTAATGCAGAGAATTCAACCAAAGCAAAGAAATCTCCTCTGAGAGCATCATATTTACAATGAAAAATCTCTCCCTGTGTGGAAGTTCATAGTAGTTGGGGCCACATCAGGTCTAAGGACAGCACTGACATACAGCACACACCATTTTCCTACACTTGCACACAAGTAAGACTGCTTGAGTATGACAGACTAGATGAAGGCTAGTCAAGGCTCAGGCTCTCACACAATTTTCACATTTTCAGCCAACAATATTTAAACACTTGAAGACGCTTCTCACAGCAGATTAGGTCACAGTCACAATTGTAATTATATGTCTTCAGATGAAAAAAAAAACAAACAACAAACCCAAACCCTAAAAACCTACAGTGTTGTTAAGGGTGGGAGACCAAAAGAATTAGGAAGGAGGCAGTGAAAGTAGGAACAGGTATAGGAGGAAAGTAGGAATGATTTGGGTTGGTTTTCTTCTTCTTTATGAAAAAGATTTTTCCATGATAGGAAAACTAAAAAAAAAAAGTTTAGGAAAACTAAAATTTCTCAGTTTTAATGGGCATTGAAAATAGAGATAAAATAATTGCAAGTACTCTGTGATGCAGGAAGAGTAAGTAATTTTCATTTACATCTGGTATTTATTTTAGCTGCTGCTTCTCTCATCACTGTTGTATGGAACAAATTAAGAAGCTTGGATGTCATGCAGAAAGCAGTTCAAGATCTGAAGTTGTATGCTTTGATCATAAGCCAAAATGTAAGTTTGTATTAGAGGAAATTTTTCGTGTCCTGGCGACAGCGTATCAAAGCATTACAGACTGAATGCCACCAAGCCTGTGAGCTTCTAGAGCCGAGTATAGACCATAGAAAGAAAAATCTGGCTTACAAAATGTTAGCTATGTTTACTATAAACCCAAGCTTTTTTCCTAGTTGAGATAAAGGTTATTATACCACGTGACCAGGTCAGGCTAGAGAAAACTACATTCATACATTTTATGCTTGGAGACAGAAGTCAGCTGTCGGTGTCTTTACATTCACAAATTCAACTAAAGCCAGTCAGACTGTCAGCTGCCCAGCCCCTTGGCGGCAGGCTTCTATTTAGATGACTAAAGGTGAATTTGGAGACTAAAATTCAAGGCAGATTTGAAAATTTTATTTTCAAAAGCTCATCTCTCCATGGCAAATCATACGTTGACTAATTGCAACTGCTTTCACACATTAATTCTAAAACTTCTTTTTAAGGTATTGGTTGGAGCATGTGTGAGAAACTACTATGTGCTTGCGCTAAGACAGCAGCTGAGTGCATGGCTTCTGCCTTCTTCAATGAAAGCCTTAAGTTTCCACACAGGCAAGAATGCCAAGAAGAGAAAGTCTTATGTCACAGTGACCCTTATGAAAGACCTTCAACAGGCACAGAAATAGGCACCGGGATTTCCAGCTCCGAGGAGAGCAGCGAGGAGGAAGGTCCACTGTGGACTGTATTAAGAAGAGCAAAGAGAGACACACACGGTCCCATTGGAAACTCCAGAACCGCGCAGCATGAAGGCAGATAACCAACCACCGCCAGGCGCTTGAGAAACGGCACAGAGACTCTCCCAGCCAGCCCTTGCCTACCTTACTCTTTCTTAGCACTCTACAGGCTGCCTTATGCTTGCCAGCGCACAAACGACATAATCCTAGACTAGGTATTACATGTTAGGCTGTGTAACTCCTTACCGTAGTGAAGCTGGCACTATAGACCATCTATTTAGGTCAGATATTACCTTAAATAATTATTTGACGGTATTCTGTATTATTTCATTCCATTTCTATGTAAAAACTGTTCTGATCAAAGACTGATTTTTGCTAACTGTAGTCAGTTCAGGCTGAATCTTGCTGATGATGGCTAAGTATTTCAGGTTTTTAATTAAACCAATCTGCAACTGCTCCAACTCAGTTTGCAGACATTCTTCCTTTACTGAGCTTAGCAGGAAACACCCAGAAGAAAAGCTAAGGTAATTACATGAAAATGAGTTCCTTCTTCCCTTCCTATCCAATTTTCAGCCTGCAGTTTCTGCTGCTCAGTCAGATCATGACAGCAGAAGGCATGGTCCTTGCCCCAAAGCTGTGTACTACGCACGGTTACCTCCAGTTCTGAGAGATTTCAAGATGTTAAAGGGAATAAATGTAAAAGTTTTGCTTCCTGGGCTCAATTAAAACTAATGTGTTCCAAAGCATGTAATGTAAAGCTGGAATAATGCTTTTTGCCTTTTACTGAGCCCAGATTTGTTTGCTCCCCCTTCCCCCATCCCACCCCAAATTCACCACCCATAAGATTTACCAGTTATCAGACAACACAGTTTAAAAGGGTATGTACATCTTTCTTCATGGTAAGGTGCTAATTTAGACTATGGTTTGATCATAAAATATTGGACAAGTAATAAAATTACTAGAACTTGGCTACTAATAACAAAGCTAAACAACAGCAATCCCAGCTTGGGTCAAAATCACTAGCAACCTTGTTACTTTGATATGAAGGATGCACTAAAAGATACAATCTTTGTAGGTCTTTCTCATTAGATTTCAGTTGTAAAGCACACAACAGCGCAAATATACAGCTTAAACACAGGTGGTGACCTGCCCAAAATGACATATAATGTCTTATTCAATGGGATTACTGATATTTCCATATTTTCTCTGGGCACGTATCTGCAAAATCAAAACTACTAATAAGATACTTCCTCTGTAAGCGCATTAACTGTAAAAGTGAAGGTTTGAATTCTTTACCAGAAGCAATCATATAATTTTAACTTGGTTGGCCATTCATGCGTTGACCTGCCATAATTGACTTCGTGTTGTGTTTGCACCACTTGTGACGTCTTCTAAAAAAGTTAGATCAGTGATTCCCACTCTTTTATTCAGTTCCTTTGTCTTATACTCTTCAGCTGCATCCTTGATGCAGTTGTGCTGTATCTCACTAGGAAGCAGCAACAGCACCTCACTCTCACCAGCAGCTTCCCCAGTGCTGAACACCGAGAGAAACACAAGCCCCACAACTCCCTCACCACCACCACCACCACCACCTTCAGGTTCAGAGTTTGGGTTCAGTTCTGCATTATGTCCCAGCGTAACTTCCCAGGCATCTCAGAAATGAGAACCAGAAATCAAGACAAGATAGTTTTCCTTCCCACTTGAGGTGTCTTCAGATGTTAACTACCATGACAGAATGCAACAGCTCAGGTACCACATTACCTGACACACTTGGGTTCCAAGTTGTATGATTCTGAGCCTGCAAACCTACGGTAGGATGAAAAAACTCAATGTGGCCCAACAATGTGCACTCGCAGCCCAGAAAGCCAACCGTGTCCTGGGCTGCATCAAAAGAAGCGTGGCCAACAGGTTGAGGGAGATGACTCTGCCCCTCTATTCTGCTCTGATGAGACAACCCCCCCACCCCTGGAGTACTGCATCCAGCTCTGGGGTCCTCAGCACGGGGAAGACATGGACCTATTGGAGCGAGTCCAGAGGAGGGCCATGAAAATCATCAGAGGGCTGAAGCACCTCTCCTGTGAGGAAAGACTGGGAGAGTTGGGGTTGCTCAGCCCGGAGAAGAGAAGGCTCCAGGGAGACCTCAAAGCAGCCTTTCAAAACTTAAAGGGGCCTTATAAGAAAAACAGGGACAGACTTTTCAGTAGGGCCTGTAGCAGCAGGACAGATCAGGCATTGAAGAGGTCCCTGCTCATTGCCAGGGGGTTGGACTAAATGACCTTTAAAGGTCCTTTCCAGCACAAACCATTCTATGATTCACTAAGGCTTTTTAGAACAAAACCCATTGCTACAAACTTTCTAGTGATTGAGCTGCTCTGAAAGGTCTGGATTTCTTCTCTATAATCTTCCACAGCCTTGAACCCTGACACAGAAGCATTCCTTTCAGATCAATGACCGTATCCTAATGCTGGATAGGAAACACTACCCATGTTCTTCCAAATCATGAAGCAGTCAACTAAATTGTATCATTTGATCTCCTTGTGCAAACTGAAAGTTGTGAGAACAGCAGGTGAAAATGCCAGTGAATGTGCTCGGATGAGCAGTTGTTTGTATTCTATAAACCACGGGTCCTCAAACTTTCTAACCAGGGGGCCGGCGCGTGGATGCAGCGGCAGGCAGCCATCGGCGGCTGCTTGGTTCCCCCCCCAACCCCCGGCGGGGGGGTCTGTAAATAACCAGGGGCAGGATTGAGGACCCTGGGGGGCCGTATCCAGCCCGCGGGCCGTAGTTTGAGGACTATTTTTCCTACATTAGAACTGCAAAGGATTCGGGCAGTGCAGGAAAAAAAATAAAAAGCAGCACACACACCAGAAAAACCAACCCCAAGATAAAAAAACAAACCAAAAAGGTATTTAGCCACATGAATCTCACTGCCTACGGCGGCTACACCCTTAGCACTAGTGAAAAAAACCCCAAACCGAACAAAAAGGTTTTCTTTAAGGCAAGGCAGACAGGACAGTTAGGTGATGTGAGAAATTCTATCTGCAGACAAGACTTTAATTAACACCCACCCCGCCCCCATTATGCTGTATAGAAAGAAGGCACTCCAGTACTTAAGCAAAATACTACAATTCTGCAAAATGCCCATCTTTGTCCAGTGCCGACAACGAGATCTGCATCGCACTGGTATGTTTACTTGTTTCAGAATTGGAATTTTATCAGCCTTTTATCATAGTGATGAAAAACTATTTTATATTTCACAGCATTTATAAATAAAAATGATAATCAAAGGGCAGCTCGATAATTAGCTGAAATTAATTAGCCAGAAAAACTGGCCTTTAAACAAGTGAATTAAGTGCATTGCTGCTTAACAGCAATACAAGCTTCTTTGATTGACAGTAGCAGTGCTGCTGCTCTGAAGCCTACACTTAAAGTACACAGTTAAGAGAACAAACCCAGCCCTTTCGCTAATTATTAGAAACTAGTATTACATTCGTGGTTATGCAAGTAACGCATGCATATATTCACTCAGAGATGCTGAGCTTTCTGATTGCAGAGATAGAGACGGATCATTTGAATTGCTCAAGTGACAGAGAAATTACAATATAAATATGCTGTCATTCAGGCAATGTTGTCATTACTTCCTTCGGGCTTTTTTCCAGTATCTCTCTTATTTCAGGAAGAATTTAACAGCAAAGTTGTTCTGTAATTAGTACCACATGAATTGTGTTCATAAAGAGAAGTCTTAAATAATCTAGCTATGATTAGCTAGATTCATTCATCCTCTGAAATCAGTGCTGAAAGAATAAAAAAATGGTGAGCAGATCAAGATGACAAATTTTGCACAGCTTTTTTTTTTCCTCCTCTTTTTCCTCTCATTAACTTCACACTGTATTTTTCAAAGATTTGGGGCATAGCTGGCCAAAACCTAGTTAGTTTCCTCAAAGCAAACAAACAACTAATTTATTAAATACTAATCTAAAAAGATTTCCTACTTCATTACATACTAATTTACTTTCAACTTTTTAAGCACTTATTCTTTGACTGTAAAGTGGTAAAAGTATTAAAGATTTGGGAACATGATTTCATAAACAACTTGATATAATTTAAAATGACACGAACTCTGAAAACCAGCACTATTCAGGTGTAGTGGTCATCTTGATCACAGTATCATTAAAATGTCACTGCTTACATGAGTAAAGTCGTTCAAATAAAGACAACATTGTGAAGAAGAAAAGACTTTCAGACAGAAACTCTCCCAGTACCCAGAAAGTAGCTTTTAACAGATCACCTTTGGTTTGTCTTACAGCTGCAGTGGCTGCCACTTCTGTCCCTCCTTGCCTGGTCTCATGTGGTAGGGTGCCAGAATCACTTATTCACCTTTACACCTTCTCTTTAGCTATGATTTAAAATAACCTCGCCAGCGTGGCTACTCTTTTTCTCCCCGCATTGTTCTGAGGTATCCATCATCAAAATCTTGCTCAGACCAACGTGAGCAACAAAAAAAGGTTGCTGTTAAGAGCAACCTCAAGTGATCAGGTTCCGAGATCCATGATAAGTCACAGATCACAGAAAGAAGATGCTTACCCTCTAATATTTCCTAAATATACAGAAAGTTTTAATTAATGCCTGCAAAAATTAAGAACAGTGGAGCAAGGAAAAAAAAGACAATATAATCCTCTATATAGTAGAATGTATCACATGTGAGCGAAAAAGGTCCCAGCTTCCTCAAAATAGAAAAAAAACCCACTGTTCTTCCCTCAGGGTGCATACTATTAAAACCATTTAAATGTCCAGAGACACTGCAGAGTCTCCTCCTGTGGAGCCTCCTTCTCTGGAGACATTCAAAACCTGCCTGGACACGACTCTGTGCAGCCTGCTCCAGGTGAACCTGCTTCAGCAGCGGGTTGGGCTAGACGATCTCCAGAGGGCCCTTCCAATGCTGACCAGTCTGTGAAATAAATGCATGTTATCCAAAAAAAAAAAAAAAAAAGTAACAAACAACAGAACACTCAGCCCCACTAGATGGCATCACTGAAAAAGCTGCCTGTGGGTGAGCTGTGTATCGATCTTCGCACACACCGACAACTTTATTCATCGATACTACAAACTCAGTATGTCTGCTGACCAGGAGGCAGGCCTGAAAAGCACAGCTTATATGTCTTCTTGAAGCTTCTTTGCTATGAGGAAGTGATTTTTGAATTGTTGCATTCTCAAATTTTGGTGCTTTTAGTAATAGTAATAGTTTAATCATAAATAAAAGTAGTAGTTTAATAATGCTGCGATGCAATGACATTTGCGGGGGGGGGGAAGGTGTGTAAAATTAGGTCTATATTACATGCAAAAAAATGTCACTGACATTTTAATTGTAAGCAATAAAAATTAACCGACACCTCAGAAATATTAATTTTAAATTTTAATTTATTTTATTGCTTAAATATAGATTGCACAGTGTGTTCTTACATTTATTGAAAATGGTTCATTACGTACAGTACAGAATATATGACCATCAGAACAACAGACAGATTAGCCCTACTCTGATTTTGGACAACAGGCTATTTCTATCTTTTGAAATTAACAAGGATTTAATTTACTTTAATGTGACCCACTATCAAAAGCTATAATTTTTCAAATGACATAATGGGAAAGAGAACCCAAAGCAAAAGCTGGAATACATTTAAAGGGCTGGATACTGATTTATAAACATTGTGACAGCACTCAATGTGTTGCAGATAACACAGGACCAGTATGCAGATGGAGCTTTTAAGTTCTGCAACTTGTCTCAAGAACATGTAAGTGAAACAAAGCAACTTTATACTGTACAATGGCATTCTTAATCCATTTGGTTTCTTTCTTTAGCTACATATAACAATAGCTACCAAAACAGTACATTTTACAGTCACTCCTATCTCCCAGCTCTCTAGAAAGGCCCGAGTGAAGCAATTATCAACTTACAGACTCCCTGAACTTCCAGAAAGGAAGAAATTAAATATCATGTGAACACAGTGTGTTACAAGCTCTTCATTCCCTGCACAATACCTGCACAACACCTGCATTTCCCAAACAAACTTTGTTTGAACATTGAAAACATGGAAACCTACTATTAGCATAAATGAAAAAATACTTCATAAACAGAAAACGAAATGCTGAATCTAGTTATTTTCACATGCAGCATTCATGCAACAGAATTTAATCACAGAAACAATCCTGTATTTACAGCACAGTCTCCATACTGCAAGAGTGTAAACAGAAGTACATTCTTTCTTAGACTCCTCATTTTCTTTTTGTACAAAAGTGCAGTGTTATTCTTAAAAAATTACAGTGGATAAGTGTTTTACATTGTATCCCTAGGTTAAATTTACGATTTAAAAAATTACACTCTTTATATAGGCCAAAAAACTATTATGTCTTACCTTAAAAAAAAAAAAAAAAAGAAAAAGTGAAAACTAAAAGCTAGAGTCCTATTTATGTGTAGACTGTGGTCTGATCAGGCTGATAACGCTGCAGCAGTAAAAATCACAACGGAATGCTGTAGATAAGGGGCTGTTTCGTCATCCACTAACAGCTGTGATTGCACTGTTAAACTGAAAAGAAGGTCTCAATTACCTTTTGAGTTTTGTGAATGCTTTCTGAAAGTCTCAGCATGTTATCTCATAGGTTTAAGTAGCTGATATTATGTCACATCAGGCTTTTAAAAGTAGTCCAGTGGAATACTGTACTACAGTTCAAAAAAATTAAAATCCTTTTTACAGTGGGCTTGCAAATGCTCAAACCAGCTAATTAGCTGGTCTGATAACCAGATTCACATCTTAGAATTATGCAGTCAAAGATTATTTTAGGCTGGAACTTCTGAAGGTCATCAAAACCAAGCTCCTGCTCAAAGCAGGGCTAAGAGATTGTTAGATCACTTTATTCACGGCCTGATTGCTGTTGATGGAAACTGCTGGCTAACTTAAATGTTTTACATTTATTACACATATTTGAGAACATTCATTCATGTTTGTGTTGCTTCAGTCAGATTCAGAGAGATTAAGGGACTTCAAATGTACTATTCATGGCATCAACAAAAGCTGGTTTTTTTGTCTGCAGAATTTAATGAGTCATAAAGCTAGTTTTGACAACTCTTATCAAGATGTCAGTGATTTGCCATATCAGTTTTACTTCACTTATATTTGAATATATACTCAGATACATAAACCTATGAAAGTTACCATATTTTCCTTATTTCTAGAAAGGTTTGAGAAATGAAACAAAAACGAACACAGAGATGCATCTCTAAAAATGCTTTTGCTTGACAAGATATATAATGAGTTCTGGTCTTTAAATGGTTTCATCCGGTTTTCTTTCAATTTCTAAAATATCATTAAAAAGCTGTATTAAACTACAGAGAAATACCTCAGAGAATATATTTGTAATTTCTGTATTTATGATTTAAAATGCCCTCAGTTTATTTTCTGCTATACTAAATATATCTCTCGTGTATTTATACTAAAGCAGACAGTAAAATACTACTGCATTTTCAAAAGTACAGTTGTAAACCATACACCTTAAGACATGAAAAATATTGCACAATTCAGTGCTTCGAGAGGAGATTTCTCCTCTCTTAGGCAAAGCAGTTAACTTTTAGCAAGAAACACATGACATACACTGGGTGTATACACCTATGTGATGCATCAAAAAAATACTTAAGAAGTGTCCATTAATTCATTTACTGTACTTGAACACATGTAAGGTATTGGTTTTTTCCACATAGTCCAAAATAAACAAGTTGACTAGCTATGACAGCATGAACAAAAGGGAGCTAAGTTAGTGCTCCACTGGTTCCATTTAACGAGATGAAGCAAGCCAAAAGCATTCTATTTGGATATATAGTTGAGATGGAGAGGAGGAAGAAAACACCAACCAAACAAAACCCGAAACAAACCAAACCAAACCCAATTCAGCTTCAACACGTTCTTTAGTTACAATGCCTCAAATAAAGGAATTTACAGAAATACAATATCCTAGAGTAACTGAAATATTCACCTATATGGCAAGACAAGTTTTAAATCTGACTTTTAGATGTACTCAAATATGAAAATGAATAAACATGATCTATGAAAAAACCTAACTACAAATCTGTATTACAGAAGAAAAAAACTCAAGACCATCTCATGAGTTTGGCTAGAGTAACTTGTATTTGGCTCACGACCATCATTATTTTAAAGTTAGCTTAGATGAAATAAACAATAAAATTTGAAAACTCATCTTGTTCTTTCTATTGTACTCTACTCTAAATAATGTCCAGCAGACTTCAGAAGACACTTAATACACACAAAGATCTGGAAACTTCATCTCATAGACTGGAACAGATTGGTAATGAGCATGTCCAGCAGTAATGGTCATCGTTCCTGAGGGGCTAGGTGGAGGACTGTGTGAGAAGAACAATCAATATATATAATTTATAATTATAGACTGCTTTCTTTTTTGTAATGTTATACACTAATAGCTGATAAACAAGAGTAAACTACCAACCCCCAATCATATTTTATCCTATTCCTGAAATTCTAATGAAATTATCATGCCTTGGGTTTTATTTTTTTGTACTTTGATCTAAACCATCAACTTCGCTGATGTTACAGAACTATGAAAATGTATTTTATTACTAACAAATACTATTTATGCTGCACAAAGGATGTTCACAGCTGTCTATAATAACGTCATGCACTATTTTGGGTGTTCAATATCTACATACTTTCTCAAACAGATACAGCAATGGTAAAACAACAGCATTCTTCAGTACTACCAGTATACATAGAAATACTGTAAGTATACTATGACATGTTTTCTGGATATTCTCCACTACCAAAAAGATTCAAAACACCCCCATGAAAATCAAAGTGACTGTTTTAGATGAAGACTACTTTTTTTTCAGCGCGCTGGTTTTAGCTGGGGTAGAGTTCATTTTCTCCATAGTAGCTGGTATGTGGCTGTGCTTTGGATTTGTGATCAGAACAGTGTGGATAACACAGGAATGTTTTTGTTATTGCTGAGCAGCGCTTACACAGAGGCAAGGGCTTTTCTGCTCCTCACCCCACCACACCAGCAAATAGGCTGGGAGGGGCACAAGATGCTGGGAGGGGACACAGCCAGGACAGCTGACCCCAACTGACCAAAGGGATATTCCATACCATACGACATCACGCTCAGCAATAATAGCTTTAAGCGAAGAAGTAGGAAGCAGGGGACATCTGGAGTTACAGCATTTGTCTTGCAAAGTAACCGTTATGTGTGATGGAGCCCTGCTTCCTGGCAGTGGCTGAACATCTGCCTGACGATGGGCAGTAGTGAAGGAATTCCTTGTTTTCTTGCGCGTGCTGCTTTTTCTGTACCTATTAAACTGTTTTTATCTCAACCCATGAGTTTTCTCACTTTTACCCTTTCAATTCTCTTCCCCATCCCACTGAAGGGGAGTGAGTCAGTGGCTGTGTGGGGATGAATTGCCTACCAGGGTTAAACAACAACATTCATCTAAAACAATTCTTTCCTGCCTATTACATGTTTTTAAGAGCACTATGACACGACCCATCTGAAAGCAGTCACAATTAACTTTATAACTAATTTTTCATTTATTATATTCTTCTTGCATAAAGCCTTACCGAATGGTGAGTTCCAGTATCTGTGCAAGTCTATCATGGAGCAAGTTTGCCTAGGGGAAAAATAAAATAAAATAGCAAATTATTAACTGCTATATATTGAACCGCTAAAAGGAATGAGCAAGGCCACACTCAGTGAGCATGTTCCACAACACCACATGGCAAATCTAGGCAGCATTTCTTGTCTTGATTTCTTTTTACACTGCTGCAAGGATTCTGAACCCTGAAGAGGGATGTGAGTTTGCTTAACAAACCTGAAATACATTTAAATTATTCAAAATATATAAAGAGCTAAATACTGCTCCAGTTATTCCAGAATGAAAAAAGAATGGACTGTGAATCTAGATTTCAAAGATAGCAAGGAAAACATTAAGATGAAGAGTGTACAAGACTTCCATTCCTTTTCAAATGGTCTAGGAACAACCAAAAGCACACTTTAAATAACTGGAGTCTCCAAACACTGATATAATAGTGGACACAACAATTGAGGACAAAGATCTGAACTTCTTCAGAAGTAACAGCAGCAGCGACATGATAATATAAATCACCTTTAGCCAGCACATCCCCTTTAATGCTTATACAAGTATCTTCAATGCTGTATAACATTTTTCAGAAACTCACTTTGGTTTCACATTGTGCTGCAATTTCTTCAAATGGTGCTTTTTGAAACTTTTCAATCACAAGACGCCTTTTCTCTTTTTCTTGTTCTTCAAGTCCATTGTTATCTTAAAGTTTAAAAAAAAAAAAAACAAAAAACAAACGTAATCTTTGCCTATCAAGTACAAGTGATATAAACCTTCAAATGTGCACTGAAGAAGCATACACAGTATTTGAAGTGATGCAACCATATGCAAGCAAGCTGTCATCTGTCATTGCTTCTACAGAAAAATGCAGATACAATTCCAGGGAGCTGGTGTGAGGACCCCTTTCTTGCTATGTGCTTTAACTACAAGTACATTCAGGTTTCCTTTTGCTTTATCATCTGGACTCAAGACTGCACTTCTCAGTCACTGCAAACAAGTTCAACAGAAAAGAACGGAGTATCTTCCCTCCCAGTATCATGAAGATAGGTGGGCAGAATTTTCTATTAGAATTTGGGAAAAGTGAGTTCAACCTCCATAGGCTGCGTGAAGCTACAACCAGCTGGAACTTTCCAGCATGTAATGAATTTAAGGAAAACTGTCAAATTTATTTACTGAAAATGTCAGTGCCTATTGTTTAAAACATTAAAGTCTATTCCATATTTTGGACAAGATTTTGGTGGACCGAACAGCATTTATTAGTAATTAGTGATATGAAAGAAGGAACAATGATAATTCTCAGTTCTGGTAACTAGGTCGCTTGTCATAAAAATATTCTTTTTAAAAAAGTAAGTGTTTTTGAAGTCTGCAATGTGTACCTTACAATCTGTTTTCTGAATGCACTGAAAACCTGAAAGTCTTGGTATGCAAAAAATACCTAAGTTGTTTTATAAATAATTACTCAATGGAACTTGAAAATCTCACATTATTTATAGCTTGGACTATAAGGGCAAATTTAATAGATGACAGCCATTTCCAGATGCTTGTCATTCAGTCACACTAGCTTCAGAAACTGAATTCACTAAAATTATCAAGATATCATTTCAGAAATTTAGAAATACATAGCTGGTTTTAAATAAATTTACTAACTGAATAAACCTAAACGTAGTATTTTAATTGTTATTCTGACCATATCTTTTTCTCTAGCAATTTCACAGTAAGCTAGAACTATGCTGCATAAAAACTGTAATAAATCTTACCAATTGCTTTCTTCAAAGCTTCAAAGGTGATTTCTTCAGTATTATCAACCTAAACACAAAGAAACAAAGCCCCTTAAAACCTCACATGTAACATATAAGCTTCTAAAAAATAAGGAATGTGATAAATACAGAAGGCCAAAACAGCCACAGCATTTTCTGCCTTACAATTTTCTAATAGCTTTATCTGGAGGTTCTATTACAGCTGACAGATCACTAATTCATGTTTTTAAGCCACTGCAATTAGTGAGGAAATTGTTATCAAACAAGATCAAGAAAAACTTTCCAAGTTCTAGCCAAGACAGTCTATGGCAACAATACTTTGGAAAAGGACTTAATTTTGGCAGAACAGTCCTTTGGGTCAGGAATATGCTGCGGTGTTTCTATAGTTAAGCGTCAGTACTGGTTCTTGGACAGCTCTTGTGAATAAGAGCAACTGCTTCCTGAGACTAGCTGAGCTACCAGCAATGTGGTACTAAAAGAAGAGATGGTAGCAAAGGGTAGAGTGGAAATTTATTACTGCTTTAGGCTAACTTCATACCAGTACGGGCTCCCAATAATTTGGTGCTTATGCCATAAACGTTGGAGCTAAAAGGCTCTTCTTAACAAGCTCTATTTGATGCACTGAGAAAATCTGTTCATTTAGCAATATGAATATCCATTTGTTGCTGCAGATGTACTTCATTAGGAATTGCTTGGGGCTGCAAAATTACCAAAGATGCATGAACATTTTCTCCGAAGAGCTCCAGCTCATGGATCTTTTGAGTTTCAATTCTTTGTAGACCTAGAGTTTCTGTATCATTAAGTATATTTACAGTGAAACCACTGTGATAGTAGTAGGGGGAGAACGCTTAGGTGGCAGAACAGTGTTCACTTGAATATACACCATGGTTTCTTGCCTTGGACTGCCTTACGTTAATCCTTCAAAACTAACTACATGTAAACTGCCAGCACTTTTATTTTTCCTTATAAACACTAATTGTTTAGAATGGTCTAATATGATTTAAGATAAAAGATCTGTAAGGTAGCAAAAAGTTATTTTACCCTATTCAGAAGACTCTAAACTCCTTCAATTTTTCAATTCATTGATTTGACCTATAGTAAATGGAAAAGCCAGAAGTAACTGTTTCCTTTTTACATCGGTGATGTTCCAGGAGATGGAGCTGTAAATGATACTTTTCTAACAGATTTTACCACATTAGCATTGTATTCTCTACCTCTGAATATATAAAAGGTTAACAAAGACACAGCAAAACACCCTTTATGCCAAATATTTGTGGATGTGGCTAGAGATAGAGTATTCAGGTTTTGAAATAATCACCTTTTACACAATTCATATTTGGGAAATATTACTTGTTTATGGCAGCCTTTCAGATTTCTAATTAACAACCATAGTACTTGCCGATATTAGCCAGCATTTTACTTTGTTATTAATATCAGAAGACCTAGCTACTTTTACAAGTGTTTTCATCTTATAAATGGTGGTAACTATGGAATAAACCATCTTCCTGAACAGGATTCACTAGCAGACTTGCCACAACAAAAAAACGTTTGATTGCATGTACAAAAGAATTTCATTTGTATTGTATACAGTAACAGATATTTTATGAATAAACAGTCTTCTACCTCAGACAGTGTACCAATGATACCATACATCATTAATCCTAAAACTTCCATTAAGTGGTTTATCCTTGCAATCATAAAGCCTCATGGTCCTTTGGATAATGTTATACTTACTAATCTACATAGGAATAAAACAAGATATAATATACTTGAAGTTTTTTCTTTTTTCCTCCTCTTGAGTTACATCCAGTTTATCACCTTATGTGGCAGGTGGCCAAAAATGCACATTACGAAGGCACAAGATTAGCCAAAATTACAGAGCACCATTATTGAAGTGGTTGAGTCACCATCCCTGGAGGTATTTAAAAGACATATAGATGTGGCACTTAGGGACATGGTTTAGTGGTGGACTGGGTAGTGCTGAGTTAACAGTTGGATTCAGTGATCTTAAGGGCAATGAGAAGTTCATTCTTGACTATCTACCAGTTTTTCAGTTGTTCATGATATAGGTATCAAAGGGCAGTTAGTTAATTGGAAAGTACTGGTTTTCCCTTTGCATTGTAAACAAACATTGCAAAGCAACTAAAGGAGGAATGCTTCATTTCATGCATTTCTGATCAATAAAATTCTTGTTTATAAGAAAGATAAACAGTAATTCATTATCCAAGACATTGTACCACATTAAACTGAGAACTCATGCAAAGATTTTGATTTATCTACAACTGCTGTATCATCTTCAAAAAATGTCCATAGATCAATGCTTAACACATCAGCATAATCACCTAAATCTGAAGTGGAAACTTCTATAATTTAACTCTACTTTCATGAGAGATGTTCAATATCATACATATAACACATTATTTTAATATGTAATACATAATACAATAACATATAGTAAAAGATTTTTAAAAAGGATACTAATTGCAAACACCCCCATTCCTATTTAGAGCCTTTACTTCCTTCAGAAAGCTAAAAATTGTGATAATCTGGCTTTTTTTCAAACAGCTTTTCTTCTTTCTTCTTAACTTGTGTCTAGTTTATCTCTATGCTTGCTAAAGCATGACAGCAAATGAACACAAAATACCACCTGAGGTATCATCAGCACAAAGCAGAAAGAAAAAATAACAGTGATGCAAAACCTAAATCACTTCTGTCCATAAGTTCTAAAATGAAACTTGCT
Source organism: Falco cherrug (assembly GCF_023634085.1). Lineage (NCBI taxonomy): Eukaryota > Metazoa > Chordata > Aves > Falconiformes > Falconidae > Falco > Falco cherrug. The sequence continues at coordinate 15,488,748 of NC_073699.1, forward strand.
CCTTTGCAATAGCTTAATATTGCATTTTTAACTAACATTCACTTTGACTCTATCCACACATTGTTTCATATCCCTAGCTGGTTTGTGCTTGAAGATGGCAAAGGTAGGTTTCTTTTGCAGGTCCAAACGCCTCAATTTCAACAGCTAATCTCTATCACAGCCAGGAGAAATCTGGTTAATAAGAATCAGCAGAATCTTGAAAAAGATTCAGCAGAAATAGAAATTTATTTTAAGACATACTTCAAATGAAGTGTCATAAGATGTGGGATCATTTAACTTATAATGCAGTCTTCCTAAGGGGTAATCAGCATCAGCTCCTGTACACTACATATGAACTTTTTATTGCTACCTTATTCTTCCTGTGACTATGAAGCACTGTGTGCTAAACTGTTTTGGTCTATGTATGTAGCCTGCCCAGCCTTTACCTGCCACCCTCAAAGACAGCAGGTGTCCCACTATTCTTCTATCTGTCAGCCCCATGCTGATGAAAAAGATGCTCAAGACACTTCAGATGATGCAGATATACAGATGCAGGACTCCATTTGATCCCTCAAAATCCAAAGAAAATATTTCAGGATATTTACTCACAAAATATTAGTTGTTCAGCATAGATATGTATTACTACCATATTCTGCAGCACTATCTGTAAAAACTATAACAACAAAATGTTTTTTACAGCAAGATCACATTTCTACAAACACAGGAGTAAAAAAAAAAAATCAAAATAACAAAACAATTTATATTGCTAAAACAATTAGATACAAGACTTTCTGGGAAAACTTCATTTGCATCCCCCCCTCCCCTGAATATACTGCTTTAAAATATTCCACCATTTTCATACCTTATCCTCTGTGTTATTGCCAGGCAGAATATCCACCTGAATAGATACTGTGTCCACAATGCTCTTCCTCCTAGAGAGTCTGTCCTCATCTAGAAGAAAAACAACTTATCTCACTTTTGTATAACAGTTGAAACACGATCAATCAAATTTCTACGCATCAGATGCTGATTTGTTTCTATATGCCTATCTAACCAAAGATCATGTATTTTATCATTTGGACTGTTGTGAAAAGTTACCAGTTACTGATCTGAGTTACTAAATATGAAGGAAAATAACCTTTTTGTTGTCCCTTCCCCCTCTGATCCCAGACCTTGCCAACTTTCCCTTAGAACACCAGATTTTTTTTTAAAAAAAAATATGAGATCTTATCAAATGCCTAATAAATAACATAGCACATGATGATATATTGCTGCAGAGTAATTTACAAATATTTTTTTCATTGTGAAAATGAAATATTAAGATCTTAATCTGAAGGTATTCTGAAACAGAAAAGGGCTTCTTAGAAGCTGCCTCATTGACAGAAGAAATGAAGATTTCTGAATGAAATGAACAGCACTCCTTCCTTGTTCTTGTTACTATAAGCACCATATTCAGTCAGAAGTCTAAAAATCTACTTGGAAGAAAAATTTCCGTTTCTAACTTCCTAAAAACATTTTAGCAAGTCCAGCTGGCCTCTTCAGAGTAAGACCAACTGTGCTAATACTAAAAGGAGCACAACAATTTCATTAATGCATAAGCAGATCATCATCAAATGATCCATCAGTTGATGGATTTTCCTTTTGTGATTGCATTCCTGAGACAAACACACCAATAAAATTTTCTCATTTCTGACATTTAATCCATTAACAAAATATTAAAAAAAAAAATCAGTAAAAATACATTTACAGACATGTCATGAGGATCCTCTGACAAATGGAGACTTGAGTGGCCTGACTTCTGTGTATCTCATTTACAAAACCATGAATTGTGATGGCACATTTCATATTTTAGCTGAGATCAAGACTTTTAGACCTGGCCATTATTTTCTGATGACTTGAACTGCACAGTTAGAAGCACCTACAGGCACCTGATACTAAGATAAGGGGAGCAACTGTAAACCCCCCCCCGCCCCCACTGCAAGGTAATTTATGCTGGTTCTTCTGCAGCCTTTGTTTAAACTGCTTCTAGCGAAGCCCTTTTGCAGTGCAAATATTGAGTATGAACAAACAGGATTCATTCCAGCAGAGCTGAACATACTCAGCTTTTGAAAATCAAGAAATAACTTTCACAAGTCACATAAACAAAATGCCATTTTAAGATCAAGAGGCAGTGACAGAACAAGATTAGTGAAAAAACACCTGAATTCTAGCTATCTTTGCCAGGTTCTCAGAGACCCGGAAGCATTTGAAGTGGCATTTTGAAGGATTTACTTAATTTTTAATCCCTGATGGCTCGCTGGTACACGACCCAGTACACACAGTCTGAGGAAAGCACCTTATCCCTCAAGAGTAAACACAAGACAAAACTACATCTTTGCTGCCATCTTGCTGCTCTCTCTGCAATCGACATGCAAACACCAGAAGATACATTTCTGGGACTACTTTGGATAGAATTAATTTTTGCAGTGGATGCCTCACTCTACTTGCCTAATAAAAATGCCCATTTGTCTCTAATTTCAATGTATTAAGTGAGTAAAAATTTGTGAAAATTGCCATTTTTTTCTGTTGTATGATGTAAAGGCCATCTCCACACACACAAAGGAGCCCAGTGGCACCAGGGCAGTGGCGGAGCCCTAATAACCACTGCCCTGTCCCCTGCCAGGGCTGTCCCAGGCACCCACCCATAGGGCAGTGGGAGCAGCTCTCTGGGTCACCTCACTGACTGTGGCGGTATCGGTGACTGGGGTACCGAACACATTGTGGGATGCAGGGGAACAGCATCTTGGGATTGCATAAGGCTCAGTAAGGGATGTTTAGGGGAGGAAGCAAGGGTGGGGAAAAGGAGGACTGAGATGGTTTGAGAAGGAGCAAGCAAGGAAAATACTGGGTGAAGGCATCAGTCCCATGTAAACCAGTTACTGATTGGTACCTGCATCTGGCCCTGCTCTGAGCATCACCAGCACAGCCTGCCCCATCTTCTGATTGAATTCCATTTCTCTTTTCCTGGGGGAGGGACTCTATTCTTTGTGCAGGTGTGCACATGGGGGTCTGAGCGCAGCACCTGGAGTCAGACCACAGGTCAGAAGGCCTGTGTGTCTGGAGCAAGTGATAGTGCACAGTATCAATGTGTGATCACGAGGGAATATCAAGCGGGACCAGCAGGTGAGTGGGTCAAGTGGCCTGGGAGCAAGGGGTGTCTGTGTGCGTCTGGCGCTCTGTGTCTCTGAGGGGGAGGCACCTGGAGCAACCAGGAGGCTCAGGCCAACTGTCCGAAAGACCATGGAGCCTGGGGGGTTTATTGAGACCCACATGTACACACATGTCTGCGCTTCTACGCACAGCTGGGATCTGTATCAGCAGCTGGACTGGGGCTGTGGGCCGTGGGGACTCACATATTCAGGTGCCAGTGACTGGGGAGACTGCGAACCAGGAGACAGCTGGTGAGCAGTATGTAAGCCCAGCTGCTGGTGGGATGCACACAGAACATATGCATGTATACCTGTGCCACTAACAGGCCTTCATCCTGAAAAGCCAGCCAATAAGATGAATCATCATTCTGTGAACAGCTGAGAGCTCCTTCCAACTTTTTACCAAGTTCTTGCAACGTCACTCAGAGGTAATTAGCACTACCACAAAAATGATACCTACAGCCCTACTACCTGCTCTGAAAAAGAAAATCAGAATATAATGTAGAATCCCAAATCAAGAGTAAACACAAAGACAAACCTTGCAGCTGGTAACACTGCTACAGGTATATCAAGGAGATAAAAAAAAAAAAGCAGAAGGAACAAAAAATACACTAAGTACAACACAATTTCTGGCTTAAAGATCTTCTAAAAACATATTGTCTTTTTGACTGTGCACATCCTATACAGACACACTACAGCTAGCAGGAGAGCAGGCTGACTACAGCTCAGTTTTACCTTTTGACTTGTGTCTGCACTTATGAGGTTTTTTGCCTGATGAAAATAGAGCTAAATTAAAAAAAATTATACATTTATAGACAAAAAAATTATTAAATGTGCATTTAAATTATCAGCTTCCCCCCTCCCCAAATAAGGAAGAGAACAAGGTACAGGAAGTTGCAGATATTAATGTCATTCAAACTGGTAAGAAGTCCCAAAACCTAAAACAAAGACAGGATGATGATTTTATGTCTATAAGTCATTGTTAAGCATTATATCATTGATATTCACAAATGCTAGAAATAATTAAGATAAAAGCTTTACTGGCTTTCTGGGTTCAACCATAACTTTCACAGGAATATAGAAAAATTGGATCCATCTTTTACTGAAATTAAATAGTATGTTTTGAGCACTATAGCATTATAATACTAGCAATGAAACATTTCACTTAAGTAAAAAATGAAAAGTTCAAGAATTCCAAGATACTCACTTTGATCTTGATTTAGTTAAATCAAAACCTTGGAAGTTCTATTCCACAGGATCAGAGATTAATGATCTTAATTAGACATGATAACAGACATGGAACCTGTTTTGATTACAGCTCTTTACAAAAAGATTACAAAAGAACTAGAATAATCTGATTCACATATGCTGAGATTTAGTGTTAAATATGGCCATTTCTCATCACCTGAAAAGGCAGTTAATCACATATTTGCAGTTAAACTCACTTAACCTTGATATCAGAACTTGCATTATCTTCCTCTGTAGAAATGCATTTTAATCAAATTATCCATGAAAACCCTAGCAAGGTCATTTGAGTACAAATAAACCTCAGTTTCTAGAGGAGGCTTAACAGAAACTTTACGCTAGGCTCTTTTTCTCGTTCACTCAGTAAAAATTTGAAAACATTTCCTTACTTGCTACCTACCTCTTCTGCCAATACTAAAATGTAACATTAACTATTTTTCTGGACGCTAGAAGAAATAATCCATCAAGTATAGCAACATTTTCCTTTTTTAGAAGACAACAACCAGCAACAGAAAACACAACACACTGCAGTTGTGTCAGAATATATCACTAGTTTGCCTGCTAGCACTTGGGACAAAACCACATCTGCTGTTCTGGAGAACTCATTCCCTCCCATAGCAGCTATCCAAAAAAGCTTATTCAAGAGCAGGCAGCAATGTCTCTGAATCATACTGTAAGTGTGATAGATCTGGTATTCACTGTCCATATGTACTATGTTTCTTTCTATGTGTGTGCTACAAAACATAGGAATCACATTTTCCTGCTAGGTCCTTCTATTTCACAAAAAGGTCATGTTTCAGACAGGGATGCCCCATCATCTATTACAACAGCAACCAGTTACGTACACAGAAAAACAACACATGGTTAATAAAAAAATTCTTCAGAAAATGTTTTTCAGCCCATTTTTCTCAATTGGCTGTTGAAAATACATTAAAACCTGAAAACACACAGTGCCACATACCAGCTAGTCATTCACACACTATGCTTGCATCCCAGGTAGCACAAACTCTCACAAATCTTCCTCAGGCTATTTTCATTGTGTTACCTGACATTAAGCTAGCATAGGTATCTAATGGAGGAAGACATAAAATTCTTGATTAAATCAACATCTGCTCATCAGGAATTTTACAAAAGCCATAACTCAAGTCAGCACAAAGCCATATGGCAGAAGGATGGAATATGTTCCAATCCAGTCTTTACATAAAAAGGATAAACTATGTCAACTTGTGTAATCCTTCCTTACCTTCTAACCAAGTTAATACTGAGTGAGGAACAGTAATAATCACTACTATCTTCTTAGGTATTCTTTCAAAAGCAAAGACTTTAACAAAGAAGTGGGTTCAAGAACTTTCTGCCCCACCTCCTGAATTTAAGGAAAAAATAATCTTAAAGGGCACAGTGTTGAAACTTCTTAGCAATAATACAGCTGCTAATGAGGGGGGAAAAAAAACATCTTGGAAAACGAAATTACACTTAGGATTAAGTTTTGTTGCCAAGTAGGCACATTACATTTCATTGGCACACAACACTTTAAGAGAGCATTCTTAGTAACTGCTACTTAGTAGTCTTGCCACTAATCACCACTCACCTGTTACCTGGGGTACATATGGAACTGACAATCTTTCCACGCTGTATCCACTGCCTCCTAATGATTCTGCAATCTTGTTTGTCAGGAAAAATAAATTTTTTTCATCCTTCTCTAAGGATTTTGGAAGACTGTGAAAATATATATTTGAAGTTATTATCTACCAACAGATATTTGCTCATTACGCAAAGTACTTTTCCAGTGTATGCAAGCAACCAAAAAGGGTCAATGGCAATGATTTGATGGAAATAAAAATTGCTTAGTTTTTTAGGAATAAATATACAGCCCCAAATTGCTCCATTTAATACCTCTGTAACAGTTTAAATTATCTTAACGTTTCTTGGTTATCAGTATGTTCCTCACCTATTCTGCACATCTTGAAAGAATATGGTCTCTACATAGAAAAACCTGCAGAGTAATAGTATTTCCCATTTGCCAGCAACGTGCCATTTCATCAAAAAAGATTAAGGGTATCCTGGGCTGTACCAGGAGTACTGCCAGCAGGTTGAGGGAGGAGATCCTTCCCCTCACCACTGATAAGACCGTACCTGGAGTACTGTGTGAAGTGCTGGGCTCCCCACAACAGTAGAGACAAGAGTTCAACAACGAGTCACTAAGGTAGATTAAGGGACTGGAGCATCTCTCCAATGAAGAAAGACTGAGAGAGCTGGGATGGTTCAGCATGGAGAAGAGAAGGTGGATCTTATCAATGTATACAACTACCTTAAGGGAGTGAGGATGGAAAGACAATAGTCAGGCTCTTTTCAGTGGTGCCCAGTGACAGGACGAGAAGCAACAGGCACAAACTGAAACACAGAAGGTTCTGCTTGAACATCAGGAAACACTTTTTTACTGTGAGAGTGACCAAGCACTGGCACAGGTCGCCCAGGGAAGTTGTGGAGTCTCCATCCTTGGAGATATTTCAAAGCCATCTGGATGTGGTCCTGGGCAGCCTGCTCCAGGTGACCCTACTTGAGCAGCAGCATTGGACCAGGTGATCTCCAGAGGTCCCTTCCAACCTCACCCATTCTGTGATTCAGTGAAAATGCATTTTGCTGTGTTAGCACTTACACCAAGCATCATACTGGGCGGATGTAAATGCCTCTCACTACAGTAAAAAAAGTCTGAAAAACATATTTTTTCCATATATGCTTTTAATGCTTGGTTTTCTTCTGCCTATTCTGTACGCTATTAATCCTCTAAATTATTTTTCACATATGCAATGTATTTCAGTAATGTGTGATTTTTAATGGTAAAATAGGTACTTCACTGTTCCTTATTTCACATTCTATATGTACTTACTTGCATTTGTCCTTGAAAATTGTTTCTGGCAGAAAATAAGATGCTTCCAAACTTCTAGTTTCGATGACCTGAAAAAAAACCCAAGACAAACAGCAGAAATGGAGTAGTTCCATAGCTGTTTTCTCCAATGACTAAATTGCCTAAAGAGGTTTTACTGTAGCAGATTACCAACCCTTCACTAACATCTACCTCAGCAGAAATTAGGCCTTTAGAATTTATTTTAACCAGAGAAAGATTGTGGCACTCACCCTTTAGACTAAAAATCTAGTTCTCAGGTCTTATGCATGTCAGTACTGTTACCAAAACCAGGGAGGTTGTAAAGTCTTATACCAGATGGGGATTTAGCCCATTATATATGGTACCATAAACAAAATACAAATGCTATACCCTGAGAGAAGAATATTCTGTGCATAATTTTTAGAGTCTGCAAGTAATGCCATTGGAGACTGAAGACAAAGAGCAATGTTTGTGGACACAAGTACAGGAGATCAACACCACAAGCAATTACTTGACAAGTTATTTACCCATTTTACAGTAGGATATGTACTGTTCTAAACTGACTTAAATGACTTAATTATGTGTTACCTTGCTGACATGCTGACAAAAAGCAGGAACTGCAATCATCTGACTCAGAAAGTTTAAATATGCTGCAACCAATGCCATTACACCACAACGATTGAACATTGGCAGATTATCCTCATTGATGATGGCAATGTCCTGAAATATAAAGGATAGCATCATACTTTTCAAGTTAACAGGCTGTCCTGAATATATGAAAGTTGAAATTATTGTTAGTAACACTAGCTGACATATGATGACTATCTGGTATTAGTTAGCATTTCATACCTCTTATCTTAAAATCCTAATCTTTTAGCTCACTCCTGAATTACATCTATATATTGATCCAGAGTTAAAAGAACTTGAAGGATTCAACCCCCATGAAGAGAAATAAATCTACTCAACTCAAACCTCTGTTTCTCAGAGAGTACAGGTTAATGACTGTAAAGTCTCTTGTCCTTACCACCTGCTGATCCTAACTTTTTAAAGGAAAATTAGAAATTAGAAACAGTAGTTTAATAATAAAAAACACTCTTGTGAGTCACAGATACATAGTACCATAAAGGGAATTATTTAATGCTTATTAGCATTTCTATGTTTATTCAGATTGTATTATTTTTGCTCTAGTAAAACTCACAATGTCATTTTCATCAAGTAAGGATTTGGTTCAGTGACATGTTAAAACTGAGGATGCACTCTGCGTTTCAGAGGTTTCATAATGCAGGTGCACACTAGGGAATAAGGTTAATGACAGCAAGTGAACTGGGGATACAGGACAACTTCAAATTTCTATGGCACATACTAGCACAATTTTTTTTGGAATGCTTTAATTTCAACACAGATAAATCTACTAAGTTACACTGTTTCACTGAGTACTGTATGCAAGTATGAAATAATGTTTGATCCTGTAAAGGAAATGTAAAGGAATAAAGGCTGTCAATACATTCATACAATTTTACCCCAAAGTAAGATTAAATAGCCTGTTTCAACAAATATTTCCAATCGATCAATTAACAAAAAGCTTTCTCCCAAAGTGAGGACAACCCACACAATGTATATGGAATACTGATTCATGATCACAGGTTGTAAGAAAACCTTGTCAATTTGTTAAATAATATCAGTCATTCTAGGGAATATTTCAACAAATATCACTTCTCCTATATTTCCTGAAGAGAACACGCTGTAGAAGTTTGTAACAAATCTGATTAGTTGAAGCTTCCCTATTAATAGTGGCAAGAACAAAGTACACTTCCTTAATGGATTGATCAAATTCAAACTGAATTATGTGAATTCCAATCTGAAGATCAATATACAAACAAAAAAAAAGTTATCCACATCTCCAATTAAAAATTCAAATTATCCCTCAATGAATGCAACACTGATTTAGACTCGTACCTGCAAAGCAATAGCTAATCGAATGAGATCAATAACCACTTCTTCATTGGCTAGTTCAATTGTGGTAAGAGCTAGAGATGTAAACAGTAGCTCAAAGTTTTTTTGGACATTGTCTTCTTCTTTACAGCCTAAGTAGATGTGTCTGTACAACTGCTGACCATGCTATAAAAGACAAAATAGGGAAAATGAGTACTAAAATCACAGAATACTTTAGGTTAGAAAGGCTATTTAAAGGTCCTCTATTCCTATCCCTACTCCAGGCAGGGCCAACTTTGATGTTATTTTAGATAAAGAATTAATAAAAAAGGATAAAATAAAATACATGTATATACATATACACACAAAAAAGTACGATTAATCAAGACTACTATAACAACAGCTTCTGTATAAATACAGTACTATTTAATGTAGAACTATACAGGTGGGGAATATACAGAGAACTGCATGTGAATATTGCACTGCGTGTCAGACATTGGCATTCATTTCCTATTGAAATATTCAGAAATAAATCTGCCCATTTATGAAAAGGAGGGGGGAAAAAGAAGATCTTGAAACATCCACAAGAACATTCAAGTAACTGAAGAGCTTTCAAGGGTTATCCTTGTGAAGATATCACTTTTATTCACTAAGCAAGTCTCCTTGAATAGCAAACTAAGAAAAAATTCTTCTAGAGGATGTTTCAGAAGATGAGTAGGGCTCTCTAATGTACATAGAGGCCTCCACTAACTGTAGTGATGAACGCTGATTATCTAATGAAGGACCCTCAAATTAAAAGTGACTTTCCCTTCCTTGTAACACTGTGCCTAACCAATCTTCGTAAAGAAACTATTATCTTAACACAAAAAAACCCCAAAACAAACAAACAAAAACCCCAAAACAAAAGAAACCACAGAAAGGCAGGATAAGCAGCAGGTTTTGCATGCAACAACCCAGTACCACTCCAGCATTCTTAGTCTGTAGAGGATACAGGTCTGTATCAGTTGACCCAGTTGATTTTCAAGATCTAAGGACTGATGCTTTATCTCTGGAAGAAGTAGATCAGCTCCAGAAGGAGAAAACTCGTTTTTAACACCTGCTTTTCAAGCAGGACATATACACGTAAGAAATAATAAAGATGGCATTGTTTATTTTATTACTTCTAAAATCAAATATATAGATGTTCAAATATATGTTTTATTTACAAAAGTGGGAAACCAAGCTACTAGCAAAGCACAGAAGCCATTATGAAATAAGCATTGTAAGAGTTTGCTATTTAAAGACAAGGCATATTTGGAAAATAAAGGCATATTTGGAAAATAAAAGTAATGAAATTATTCATCTCACTGATAAAGAATTAAACTTGCACATGAAAATAGATTAATACATGGATCTTCTCAACACACAGTATCTTCCCAGAAGATGGCAAAATGCAAGAATTGCCAATGTTGAAGTAATCTTTACGTTTGCATAATTCTAGTATTAACCAAAACAGGTGTAAATTTACTACAAGGAGTATTAACTGTACTAATTTAGCAAGAACATTTATCTTGCAATATTACTTTAAAGTTGCACAACTCTAGTTTGCATGTTATTACATATGTAGTATTTTTGCCTCTGGACAACTTAAAGTGCAATTATTCTGTTTTATAATTAGAATATTAAGTTAGCACTCTGAAGACAATTTTTTTTATTTCACAGCTAACAGGAAACAAAGTAGCATGGGATAGCTGGAAGAAGTCAATATATTTTCTCAGCTAACAGTGATATATGTTCTAGCCTGCTTTAGAGGTGACTTCAGTAATTTGTATTTTTTTGTTTACAAACCTATCTACACACATAAACCACAGTCAAGAATGACAGACCACACTAAATAACTGTAAGTATATTTCCCACAAAGAAAATAAGGTGTTTACTATAAAGAATTTCACCCTACATTATCATCATCTAAAAAAAAAAACCACCTGTTTTTCTTTAGAACCAAACATACTCAAAAGTCAACTGGCATAATGTCCTGTAAAAACAAACTTGTAAGGAGATGCATTTTTTCTTCAAAGTTAAATTTCTTTAATCTCTTTACCTAAAAGGTAAGACACAAGTCCCTGTACAAAGGCTTTTTTAAAAAGATTTATAAATAAAAATTAATCTGAAAATACAACAAAATAAAAGCTATACAAACGAGAAACTACTACCAAGCATAAATAAAATGCTGCATAGGGATCTAACTATAGGGAAGGTTTTTTTCAAAATAATGGTTTAGATATACACTGTTCTAATTTCATACATGCAAAAATTTTCACTGAAGATATAAATGAAAATTTCATTCCACAGAACCACCTCTCAAGTCTAGGGCACCTCAACAGTGAAGTCACTCTAATTTGAATTAAAGTTGCTCGACAGTGATCTTTGCAACCTGTTGCACAAACAGAGTTACAGAAGAAAAGCAAATCAACTGATTCAGTTATTGTGGCACTGTGCTCCCCCCCCCATCCCGACCTAACAACGAACAACTGTATTTGGCCCAAAGTGGATTTGGGAGCTTGACTCCAGCAGCATGCCTATCCCACAAAACAGGTAATGGATGTGGTCTAACAAATAACTGAGGGACACCCGGGCTGAGGTGGGGGCCTCACAGCCTGCTGTCCAGGAAGGCTCCCACACATCTCTAACTGTGAATCTGTACCACAGGTCGGTCTGTACAGAATCCTCCCTGCTCCAGCACACCCTGCTGACCTTCCAGAACTGATACCTCCTTAAGGGCCAGTCAGCACACAATAATTGACTTAGTCCCATCTCACCATGAGTATAAAATCTGGCACTGTAGACTTTTTTTTTAAGGACAAGAACTCAAACTACCGGGTCAGGGTCAACGGGCCTGGACCTCTCCTCACCAAGAAGGGATGTCTCTTTACTAAGATTTGTGCCTTTGACTACATCAGATGTCACCTGGGACAATACTGTTAACAGAAGTGCTGAACTCTTAACTCCAGGTCGATTTTTGCAGGAAGTGCTTTTATAAGCAGCAATGCTGAACTTGTCATATCTGTCACCTTAGGAAAGCATCAATTTTTTTCAACTTTGTGAAACTGTTTCAGTGAAAGGCCTTAAACTGGGCTCTGACAGGCAAATATTGACTCTGATGAGTGGCTCCACATATAAATCCTTTTGACTTAAAACAGTTGACAGTCTGAGACTAGGATGATCTAGCCGCACCTAGACTACTCTCTGAGAAGGAGTTTAGAAAGCAATGGGATACCTTCCAAACCTTGTGACTCAACAGGAGGGCTGCCTCCCCCACAACCCCACTGACTCAAACTAATTTAACAGTTACTTTATCTTCTTTCCAGATAGGAAAGTTCACTTTTTCATCCTATTACCTTTTTCATGAAGCTCACGTCTTGCCTTGAAATTTTGTCTCGTTTTATCTTTAGATCAGAAACATCTGGTATTATTCTACAAAGGAAACAAAAACGTTGTTTTAGCAAAAAGTAGCTGCGGAAGAGGATGTGAAATACATGAACTATTCAACCAAATCTTGAAGTAATTTCCATTTTAATTATATCAATGTTTAACAATGACATTCACATTTCATTTGAAGAAGGAGAAACATACACAGAATTATGACAATCACTTTTTTTTTTCTCTCTACATAAAATACCACATTCTGTCTTCCGGTTAAACTAGCCGATATTGGCAATGGTCATTTAAGGTATCATGCACTGAGGCTTACCTGTAAAGCTCTTGCCATCAATAAATGATGCTGAGCACTGTGCATTTATCAGAACCGTACATTAACATTTCAAATGAGGAAAAAAATTTAAAAACCAACAGTACTTATCAATTCAGATATTAAATTAGAATTTCAAGTAGGCCAAAGCAAAGAGAAAGAACTACCGTATCCCTCTGAGCTTTGCTCTGTTGTCATGCCGATCAATGAGATTATGCAATATTTCCAAGACCAGCTGCCTTAGCTCAGAGTCTTCCATGAGTGAAGGAGACAATAATGGGTCCAGAAATGGGGGAGGAAGTGCATTAGTTATCATCGTTGCTTTGTATCCTGAAGTCACCTGTTCATTGTTGGAAGTAAAATTAGTGTGTGTCATTATTGCATTGTAAGAATTACTTGCAGCTGTCACTCACCTTTTAGAGGGCTTGCTTTGGCACCTGAAAGGTGGATTCATACTCTAGTATTGTATTAGTTTTGAAAATTCCTAAACTCACTATGAATTTGGAAAGACTTTTATACTCATGTTCAAATGAACTCCCTCATCTGTTTTGAAGTGGTACTTCTCAGGAACCTTCTTCTACCAACACACCCGAAAGAAAAAACAAATTGAAATTCTTTCAAAAAATGACCTATGAAAAGTTGCAGGGCATAAAATGAAGATGGTAATAATTCCAAGAGATTTTTCTATTTCAGGGTCCGAGCTGCTCATACACGGTACCAAGTATGTTCATGTGAAGAAAAAAAGATAAATCAGGGCTTTTATGTACAACTTGAACATTCATGGATATTACTTTATTGCAAAAAAGCAAGCAGCAAACATAATTTTCTTAAAAATCTGTTACCATGGTGTTTGGTTTTTTTTGGTTTTTTTTTTTTTTTTTAACCTAATACTACCTTGACTTGCCTCATTCAATGACCTTTATTTAAAGCAAGCTCTGTAGGTACATAAGGAAAAGTTAACTTCTGACAATTTAAACATTAATTTGCTAAAAATTTACAGCAGTCAGAAATGTTTAGAATTTACTGTCTCTTAAATGGAGGTTACCAGAATTTTACAATCTCAAAACCAAAACAGAATTCAGAAAAACTGACAAGCATAAACTGTTGAGGATGACAAAGCAAAATTATTCAAAATTTAATTATTAAAAAAGCAATCATATTTTTATCTAAGACTTTACATAATAATTATATCTTCATTATACATATCTCAAACCATTACAGATTTTACAAGTGAACTGTGTTGTGCTGTTTTTTGCTGGGACAGTGTTACTCTTCCTCATAGTAGCTGGTATGTGACTGTGTTTCGGACTTGTGCTGGAAACAGTGCTGACAACACAGGGATGTTTTCCTTATTGCCAAGCAGTGCTTACACAGCGCCAAGGGCTTTTCTGCTTCCACCCCACAAGCAAGGAGGCTGAGGGTCTGGGGGTGAGCAAGAAGTTGGGAGGGGACACAGCCAGGACAGCTGACCCCAACAGACCCAAAGGATATCCCAGATCACATGACATCATGCTCAGCAAGGGCTGCTGTTGCCCAGGGACTGGCCGGGTATCAGTTGGCTGGTGGTGACCAAATGGGTTGTGGGCAGCATTTTTTATGTTGTGTGGGTGGGCGTTGTGTTTGATTTTGTTTTATTTACCACTAATTTTTCTTTTTCTCCCCCCCCCCCCCTCCCCCCGCCTTGTTTCCCTTTTTCACTTATTAATCTGTTTTAATCTCAACCCACTTTTCTCAGTTGTACCCTTTCAATTCTCTTCTCCATCCCACTGTGGAAGAGTGAGCAAGTGACTGGATGGTGCCTTACTGCCTGCTGGGGTTAAACCACACTGTGTGAGCAAGTGCTATTCCTATAGCATAACTCAACAGGCTGAAAGGAAGCTAGCTGGCAGAGGATACATGAAGGTATTTAATCAATCATTTTGAAAATGGAAAATTACTAATATTACAAACAGTAAGATTGCAAATAGAAGTGCATGCTTTTAATGAAGTGCCAGATTTTAATTGCATATACCACATTGTCTGCCTGTGTGTATGCATGACAACAGGCTAATTATATTGTGAAGTATTATGCTTTTGTAAAGAATACGTGATGTGCAATGCTCCATTCCGTACACAGAACAGGCAGGGTTTAGTAGTTTCTAGTTCTTTATTATGTGTGTAGACTAAGCCTTATATGCCACAACAAAAGCTTTGCTCTGAACACAAACCCTTCCCACATTTTTTCCATGATATTTATCAATGTCTGAGTAATTCATTAAGCATCAAAACATTCACTTTCACATCTTTGTGCCGTAATGGGATTTTTACTTCCATATTCTGAGAGGATCAAAAGCAAAAATCACTATCAAAAATGTTAAATTCATTCCACATGCATAATTTGAATCCCTTAAAGCATATTTAAGACTGTGCAGCACCCTGAATAATTAGAACAATTCCTACCAACTTCAATGGAAATTTTTAAGATTGGTGAGATGAATATTGTCAGGAAAAGTTTATGCATAGCTGAGTCTACCTTTAATGAAGGCAATGTGCAAAATGACCCCCTGAGGTCCTTTCTAATGTGTTTTCTCTCCTTAAATTGCAACTGTCAATACTCAGGTCTTCTGCAAGCCAGAATCTAGAATTCTATATTCTGACAAAGAAAGAACAGTTTTAACTGATTTGCCTAACACCACACAACAATTTCATGTCAGAGCAGGGACAGAAATTCATTTTCCAGGAAGGCACTCTTCTGCTTTAGTCATGAAATCATTCTTCATGCTATTTCCCCTACTTCAGTCACTAATTTTTGGTTTCTGCAACAAAACAGGCCAGAATTCTACAGGCAAGGGCCTCCTTTACTACCAACTTCTGATTTGTACCATCAGGATGTATTTCCAGAAAAACTCCTTGAAGGCTCACAGTTGAAAAATGTACTGGTGATAGAATATTTAACCATACCTTACAATAAACTTGAGAAATACTAGGAAGGAAAGAACAATGGTGCCTGAAGCTTTAAGGGCTTTGAAGTAGGCATCCATTCCTACAGTTTTAAAATATTACCCATTTTGACTAATTACAGGTTTTCTGGTGTCAAGAGACAAAAGTGATTTCACTTCAATGTTGCCAGCATTGCTGGCAGAACTAGTCAACTCAACCTCTTGATGATGTTCTTTTGGATCTGCAGATCCATTTATAAATGGTAAAGTGCTCTAAGAGATGAACAAATATTTCTTGAACTTCTTGTAATGTTAAGTTGGGAAAACGCTGTCACAATTTTATGCAGTAGAACTGCGGATCTAAGTAATATGAAGGTATGTTTAATTTCATAATGCAGAGTTGTAATACTGTACTTATATGTATAGATATATAAAGTGAAGCATTTATAACATAGTATACTGAACACAGAAGGCTTACCATAAGTAGAGATCTCAGCAACATGATTTGAATCCTCCTAGTTCCCAAATCCCTACAATTGGAAAAAAGTTGAAAATTAGTTTCTTTGCATATTTTCAAAATATTATTCTACTTCAAACGTCGTTCTAACACCTCCATTTTTGACAAGGGAATACAGCAGTCTTGGAAGGGATGCTAGCCGACCACAAATAAGGGGCAAATCTCTCTAAACGAGGTGCAATAACTAAATGTTTTTGAACAAGACATTTAAAGGAAGGCTTAAAAATCAAAGGCACATACAATTAAAAAATACAGTAAGTGATATATGGGAAGTTGATCTAAATCTTCGTGTTTCATTCCAAAACCTCTTTGTATCTTGAACTCTTCAACTGCTACATGCTTGACTTAATTTTCACAAGCATCAGCGCTCAGCATTTCTTCTGAATTAAATTTGAGTCTTTTTAAGAAACCAGAACACTTCTTGTTTAAATCAGACCCCAAAACTTTGAGACTAGGAAAAAGTTATCTGCAAAATCAGTAGGAAAAACTGAAAGAACCCTCAGTTTTCAGATCACAGGAAGGAACACAGAACACCACTTAACCTTTCTTCATCTGTTCTCATTTCCATCTGCTAGTACAAAAAGAGGTTAAATACCTATTGGTATATAGTCACATATGCACTGTTCTTGCAAGATCTTACAAGATAAAAGTGCACTTGGAATAAATTGGCCCAAAGAGACTCTTTCAAGAAAGTTAAAAAGGTACAAACCCTTTTGTCTACCAAACAGTATAAGGAAAGAGCAAGCCTCTTCACAAAAGTTATCCCTTGCATAACAGTGGAAATTTCCACCTTCGCAGGCTATAATCCTGGCTATATTCCGTTGGCAGTATCATTCATGTCTTTTGTGTAACGGAGACCAAATTTTCAGGCAGGTAACACAAGACTGTATCAGCAGTCAGAAAGCCTGCTTTATTTGGAATGACATACACGCATCATACTAACATACTACTCAGTCCCATAGTTACATAAAATCCCACGAAGGAAAACTGTATAGTTAAAAAAACAAACAAAAACCCCTACACCAGCTGGTAATCCAAATAAATCCAAATCCAAAGGGATTAGTATTTTCAAATACCACTTTAACACGTGACAACTGCCTGGCACAGACAGATTCCTGTCTTCCATGGAACAGTGTCCTGTACTGCAGGGACCCAATACTCTATGAAAAGCTACCAAGCAGCCAGGAGAATGACAATGACTTCCTACTGAAGACAGCAGGTGATCGGACATATGCGGCACAAAGTATCCATGCATACCTGCAAAGAATAGCTGCAACCTTCCCACTGACTTTCCCCATACTGAGAAAAATGAGTCATTAATCATAATTATTCATGTTACAGGGAAAAACATTACTTTGGTGCATGGCTGCTTTTTCATTATGGGTTTATTACAGAAATCTGCCCACCTATATCGTTTTCCTATTTCTACACAAACAGGGAAAATCTAAACCAAAACAAATTCACTGGAATTTCTGTGGTTGATTTCTTAATCTGAAGTCATCTTGTATAGAATTAAGAAAACGCAAAAAACATTAGTAAATTATGCACCTACTTGAAGAAATGTAGTCACAGTTCAATTTCCCTCACTCACAAAATACACATATAAGTAGTTATGGAATTAACCACCATTAAGTGGATAATTTTAGAAATGTTTGTACAGATGTGGAGAGAAAAAATGTTGTAGTGCAAAAAAATAAACTGCATTCCAATTGCTATTTTCTACCGGTAATGTGTTTGGCAACTGCTTTCATTTGTTGACACTGTGCAAATCTCTATTCTGCACAGTATTTAATACAGACCTTAATGAGTGAGAATTTGAATTTCACTTTTCCTAATGCTTTTCACTTCTTATCAGCATTCTAAAATCTAAATTTTTAATTAGAAATTAAAAAACGCAGGATATACAAACCCAAGGTGACTGGTATCCAGTGATTGTGTAGTTGTCCCCAAAACAGGTACTTTCCCCATAATGAACATCATAATCTCTGATCTCTGGTAATCTGGGAGATTGCTTCCAAAAAATCCTAAATAAAAGTTGAAGGAAATTACAGAAGGAAAGAGATATAGGGCCCTTCCCTTCCTAAGAAAAGCCTTATGAATACAAGGAATGTATTAACAAGGTCAAAATAGATGAAGTATAAACCCATGATTTGTTTTAGGGTGTAATACTCACATTTCAAGCATTGGAACAGGCTGTCCAGGGAAGTGGTTGAGTCACCATCACTGGGGGTATTTAAAAGACATGTAGCTGTGGCAGTTAGGGACATGGTTTAGTGGTAGCCTTGGCAGTGCTAGACTATGACATTGAAGGTCTTTTCCAACCAAAACAACTCTATGATTGTATGTTCATTTCTGCTGAATGGCTTGACAGTGTCTTTTCATGACACTCACTTTCTTCTTTGAATCCTGAAACTTTCTAATTTTATCTTCCTTTAAATATATAATTTAAAATTAAGTATGTGACATCTGTTAACTTGTAACTAGTGAGGCATTGGAAGTTCTTCTAATAGAAAAACAGTGTTGTTACTTTTGTCTGTTCTGAAGTCATCATTAAATATTACAGGTCTGCAAACAGGAATCTCAGACATATTTACTTAAGAGACTACCATGCTGAGCAGCTCTAGTGCCAGCACAGTTGCAGCAGAACACTCCAGCACAGTGCACAGGGCTTTCCAAAAGTGGGGGAACCTTAGGGGAGTGGAGAGACTCACCAGAAGCCTACATTTGGTGCCACAGCAGCTGAGGAGATCTGGGCAGGGCCAGGAGCAACAGCAGGCAAGCACCTTTATCTATAAAAGAAGCCCCTGGGGAGCACTAGTGACCAGGAGCAGCATGGCAGCTGGCATGCAAGGAGGGTGCTGTAGCTCTGCCAGCTCAACCAGGGAGCAATGTTATCCACCCGGCAGAAAGCCGCAGCCTCTAAGCTCTGCACCCACCATGACGGATGCAGCCACCCAGACAGAGCTGCGGTGGGAACGCGCAGCCACCCAGGTGCCGGGCTGCGCTCCTGTGGGAGATGTGCCCGGGGAGGGGAACTGCTCCGATTAGTGACAGAGCTCCAGAGGAGGCAAGTAGGCTGAGGAGTGTTGGAAGAGTGCAAGAGAGAGAGAGAGAGAGAGGCTACTGGAACGGCACCCTACCTTCCCTGGGACAGGCCAGTCAGCCCACAGGATGCATTATGGAGGATTCCCTACCCTCTCTCCACCCGGCAGAACACGGTGACTTAAGGAACTGGGGGCCATGGTGACAAGTTCCTGCCTGGTGCAGCAGGAAGTACTAATGCGCACAGCATGAAGAATAAACAAGAGGAGCTAGAAGCTTTGGCCTAGTCCCAGAGGTACATCATCGTTGGCATAAACAAAATTTGGTGGGATGTCCTATGCCTGGTGTGCTGCGATGGACCGTTATAGGCTCTTCAGGAGGTATAGGCAGGGCAAGTGAGGAGGGGGGCTGCCACTGTATACAAGAGAGAGGCTGGATTCTATAGTGCTCACAGATGGTGATGACACGGTTGGGAGCCTCTGGGTAAGGGTGAAGGTGAAAGCAAATAAAGTAGATGTTGCTGCGGAAGACTGGTATCGATCACCAAGCCAGGATGACAGGAACAATAAATTGTTCTACAAGGAATTGGGGGATTTCTGTAGATCAACTGCCCTTGTCTTTATGGGTGATTTTAACTTCTCAGACAATACTGTACAGCGGACACAAAACAGAAAATTTCTGAAGCACGTTGAAGATAAGTTGGTGCAGATACTAAGGAAGCTGGCTGGGAAAGGTACCCTCTTTAGATCTGTTGTTTGTAAACAGAGGTGATTGGTGGCTGTCTCCGCCATAGTCACCACGAAGTAGCTGAGTTTCAAATCATTGGCAATAGCAGAAAAACTGCCGACAAAACTTCAACCCTGAATATGGGGTCAGCAGCCTTTGGGCTGCTGAAGGAGCTAGTTAGTAAGGTCCCCTGGGTATCTGCTTTTGAAGGTATTAGGGTCCATGAATACTGGTCACTTTTTAAGAGCCATCTCTTAAGAGTGCAGAAGCAAGCCATTCCAAAGTGTTGGAAGTCAAGCAAGCAGGGCAGAAAACCAGATTGGCTGAGGCAGGGATCTTCTTCTATAATTAGGTGGAAAAGGAAAGTGTATGGATATTGGAAGCAAGGACAGGAGACACAGACCACAGAGAAGCTGCTTGACACAGTAAGGAGAAAATTTGTGTGGCCAAAGCTCAATTAAGTTTAAGCTGGCCAGCACTGTTAAGGACAACAAAATCAGCTTTTTAAAATATGTTAACAGCAAAAGGAGGATCAGAGATAACATTGGTCTGTTGCTTGATGAGGTTGGTCACCTCACAAGTAAGGTCATAGGCAAACCAGAGAAGTTTAATGTCTTTTCCACCTCTGTCTAACACTGATGATGATGGGACCCCTGGAGCCCTGTGTTGGAAGACCATGACTGGGGGGGGTGGGGTGGGTGATAAACCCCCAGCTGACCCTGAACTTGTTTAAGACTTGCTGCTCCAGCTGGATGAACCTAAGTCTCAGGGGCCCGATGGGATTTAGCTCAGGTTCCAATGTCATTGCAGAACCTCTCTCCATTATTTTTCAAAGGTCTTGGGAGTCCAGGGACCTCTCTGGACTGAAAGCCGGCAAATGTCCCAGTTTTCAAGATGGGTAAGAAGGAAGACCCTGGTCATTACAGGTCTGTCGGTCTCACTTCAGTGCCTGATTACAGAGAAGGCTGTTTCGGGAGTTAACGAAAAAAACGTCAGACAACATAGTCATTGGTCATAGCCAGTGAAGGTTCACAAGTAGAAGGTCCTACTTAGCCAACTCAATTTCCTTTTTTGACAAGATCACCCATCTAGTTGACCAAGAGAAGCCAGTAGATGTGGTTTTAGATTTTAGCAAAGCTTTTGATACTATCTCTCACGGTATCCTTCTGGACAAAGTGTCCAGCACACAGCTAAACAAGTCCATAATACACTGAGTGAGCAACTGGCAGAGGAGTCAGTCTCAAAAACTTTTGGTAAATTGGTTACATCAGGCTGGCGCCGGTCACCAGTGGTGTTTCCCAGGGCTCAGTTTTAGGGCCAGTGCTCTTCAATGTTTTTATAAATGACCTGGACACAGGAATCTAACGTACATTAAGTACATTTCTTGACAATACTTGAACTAGGAGGAGCTGTGAACTCCCTTGAGGGTAGAGAGGCCTTACAGAGAGATCTGCATTGACTACAGAGCTGGGCAACCGTATGAAATTTAGTAAGAGCAAGTGCTGGATTCTCATCTAGGATGCGGTAATCCTGGTTCTGTATACAAACCGGGGGACAAGGGCCTCGAAATCAGCCCTGTGGGAAGAGATCTGGGGGTTTGAGTTGATGGCAAGTTGAATACGAGTCAACAGTGAGCCCTGGCAGCCAAAAGGGTAAACTGTATCCTGGGGTGCATGAAGCACAGCACAGTGAGCTGGTCAAGGGAGGTGACTGTCCCACTCTACACTGCACTGGTGCAGCCCCCCCCTCAACTATGGTGTGCAGTTTTAGATGCCTCAATATAAGAGGGACAAACTATTAGAGCATATCTACAGGAGGGCAACGAAGACGGTTAAAGGCCTCTAGTACAAGACTTCTGAGGAGCACCTGAGGTCACTTGGTTTGTCCAGCCTGGAGAACAGAAGGCTGAGGGGTGACCTCATGGCAGTCTACAACTTCCTCAAAGGGGGCAGTGGAGGGGGAGATACTGATCTCCTCTTTTTGGTGACCAGCAACAGGACATGAGGAAATAGAATGAAGCTGCATCACAGGAAGTTCAGATTGGACATTAGGAAAAGGTTCTTCGCTGAGAGGTTGGTCAGTCTCTGGAACAGTCTCCCCAGGGAAGTGGTCAAGCACCAAGCCTTTCAAGAGTTCAAAGAGTGTCTGAGTGATGCTTTTAGTCATATGGTTTAGTTTTAGGTAGTGCTGTGAGGAGTAGGGAGCTGGGACTTGATCATTATGAGTCCCTTCCAACTTGAGATATTCCATTCTATTGCTATGCAATAGTACAAAAATGTAACTTTGATAGAAGCTTTACTTTCAAAGGTTGGGTTCTGGGGTTTGGGTGATTTTTTATTTTTTTTGGGGGGGGGATAGTTGTTTAACATCTTAACTTGGGAGTTTTATTGTCATGGTGAGAAATAATCTACTACATATTTGCTACTTCTTTAGAAAGCTTTAAGCCATAAGCAATGGTACAGATAAATGTTGTTCACTAATGTAAGTTACATTCCCCCTTGTTCTTTAAGTAGAGGAATACACTTCATAAATGCACTGCATTTGTCACTACCATAAAGAGAAAATTTGAAAAAAGGGGATAGGGTATTTCAATGAAATAATTTACACAAGTTGTTGCTCATTTTCAGCATCATACTGAAAAGTACTGAAGTTGTGGTAGCACAACTGGCCATCAGGTGTCATTGTTGCTACTGTGTTTAACATTGGTTTCTACAAATTTCCAAGTAGTACCTACTGAAACATACTACTGCATATGATGGCAATATGATTTTCATAAAAGGACTAACAGTAGTTCTGTACTAGAAGGTACAGAATGATGTCTGTATTTCAAGGGCCATATAATAATATAAACAACAAATTTATTGTAAGTTCACCAGCATTTTCAATTTTAATTAAGCTATTTGACTATCTTCTCAGTTAACAATTAAAAGAACAGTCTTTCAAAGTCAAGTAAAGTGAGCCTGAGATTTATTTAGAGGCAAGCACAAGCAGAGATACCACATTTGCCACAATTCCTTTTTGCTTCAAGCTGTTTTAATACTATCTGATTAAGGAAGAAGGAGAAGGGGAGGAATTTTAAATGAGCCTATATTACTATCATTACTCACCAATTGTTTGAATAATAGCATTCTGAACAATCCTCTCATCACTCTCCTTGGAGCTTGTGCTGAAAGTGGCACTCCCTGCTGAACTACGCCTGTCACCCAGCTCAAAGTCAACACTGATGCGCAAGTGCTTCAACAAGGTGTTAAAAACCTCCAGAACTGTTGGGCCTGGAAACAACACACAACAAGGACTGCACATCTCAAAGGGAAAGATGCCATAAGAAAAGGAAAACTAACATTTTCAATCCCTTTTCAGAATAAATCAGATTAAGCTGAAAAGAACAAGTGAAATTCACTGTTCAAGGGATAAACTTTTGAAGTGTGCCTATACCTTGATATTTTAGAAATTAATTTGGAATCAGGAAATGCAATCAGTTAAGCGTAATCCATTACTATCGAGTTGTACTGGGTCTGGCTGGGATGGAGTTAACTTTCTTCCCAGCAGCCTGGGTGGTGCTGTGCTTTGGATCTGTGACTAGAACAGTGTTGACAACACACCAGTGTTTTGGCTGTTGCTGAACAGTGCTAGCAAGTGTCAAGGCTTTTTCTTTTTCCCACTCTGTCCCTACAGATTAGGCTGGGGTGTGCAAGAAACTGGGAGGAGACACCGACTGGGCCAGCTGACCCAAACTGACCAAAGGACTATTCTATAAGATATAACATAATGCTCAGCAATAAAAACTCAAGGAAAGGAGGAAGAAGTGGAGGACATTTGCCTTCCCAAATAACCTTTATGCATGCTGAGGCCCTGCTTTCCAGGAAGCAGCTAAACATCTGCCTGTCAACAGGAAGTTCTGAATAAATTCCTTTGCTTTCCTTGTGCATGCAGGTTTTGCTCCACACATTAAATTGTCTTTATCTTGATCCATGAGACTTCTCACCTTCCTTCTACCTTCTCCCTGTCCTGTGGAAGAGGGGAATGAGCAAAAGCTGTTGGCCAGAGTCAACCCGCCATGCAAGTTTTGCATAGAAAATATGAGTGGTCGCTGAAATTAAGCATCAACAATGGGTTAAACTGCAGGTACTTGCACCTGAATTTCAGTTATTTCAAAACCTGCTACTAAAATCTAGTTATATATATATATTTATAACAATGAATGAGCTCTTTTAATAACATAGTAAAAGACTTCACAAGTCTGTGTATGCAAGTGGGTTTTGTATAAAGAGAAAGGACAGGTTCAGATTCAAACTAATGAAGCAATGCAATTAGTTTCAGCCGTAGACCAAAAGAAAACAGCAGAGCACATCTGTGTACACATCTTCATAACTACTTGTACTTCAAGGAACTATGCTACCCTACATGACATAATTCACCTTATTTCAGCTGCTTCACTGTTACTAAAATTTCTCAAAGATCATTCTACTCGACTCCCATATTACCACTCATCTCACAGTAGCTGCACCACAAAGCAACAGTGCTCTTGTTTGTAGAGTCACACAAGGTTCTAAGGCTTTGTGACTTCCTACCAAACAGGAATTCCTGCCTTCTACAAGGCTGTAAAAACACATCTACTAATTTTTTTCAATGTAAAGAACTATAAAACAGTCAAATGGCCAAGTAAGTAAATTTGAATAATTGTAAACCAAGTAAGATTTCAAGTGTTTTATCAGCACAGATGAGAAAAAACTAATAAATCAAACCTTCTCAAAATATATGCTTTAATTCAGTCTGAAAACAAGGCAAAACTGAGCACCACTCTTCAGATCTATTCTTTGACTTGATGCCTTTTATTTAAGATGACTTACCTATTGATCCTTTAGCTGCTATTGCAACTGCTTCCAAAAGAACCTGAATAATGCCAGCACGAACTCGTGGCGAGTCCCTTTTGCGAACATCAAGGTGCCCAAGAATTTCTTGTATTACATGATGGGAATATTGTGCCTATTAAAAAAAAAAAAGAACAAAAAAAAACAGGAAGAAAAGCTTAATCTGTGACTTTAAGAAGAATAAACTCTTACACCATGAAGTGTCAGTCATTACCATGTTCCTATTCTGCAATATTCTTACTTATAAATTAATGTAAATTTCAATCAATTCATTATTAGATACAAATTTTTAAAAAAACACCATGACAGATGAAGCCACCCGGGTCCATCCAGCCCCATATACAAAAGCTCACAGTATTAAAATATCCAGGAACATTTACAAGAACAGAGGAAGCATGAAGTGGTACTTCATTCAGCTAACTGCAGTTCAAGGAATTTAGTTGGTCTTACAAAAAAGCGCCATTGATATAAATGCTGAGAAAACTCACCTTTCTTCCACAAACCTGGAATTTTAAGACTTTATCTTTTGGGCGTCTGCTCTTGACGCAATCCAAGAACCAGACTTTGACCATGTTTACAACAGAGGTTGCCCACTAGTAAAAACCAATTAGCACAACACAGTTCCACATGAAGTTGGTTTCTTGGGTTGTAAAAGCAGTACAGCTGTATTGGCATCGAGAAATTACGAACTTAAGAGAGATCTATTTAAGTAGCACAATGTCAGATCAGTAGGGCTATCCTGCTCCTTGTTCTGGAGCTTGCTGGAGGAACTCTGCCACTACCTTCCACTGAGAATACCTTAGTATCTTTTTTCCCTCATACAAATGTATAGTAATTACAAGTAAATCAGATAACACAAACCACAATTAGGTTATTATTTGAAAAGCTTAAAGGATAGGGCTAAGGAGTTTGGATTCTTTGACTTCATCTGTCTATTACTACCATGGCGAGGTAAGCACTTAGACCCCTCTCATGTGCTTGAAACATTTTATGCGAGGAAAAAAAACCCTCGAGAAAATCCTACCTGTATAGAATACATGATGATTTTGAAGCAGGAAACAGCAAATTCATTGGGATCCCATAGTCTGTGATGGTCTAAATGCCTGTAACCAAAAATTAAGGGAACTCAAATAATGACATTCCACAGATACAATAAATGGCATCTTATACTCAAAATTCACCTCAAAGGGATTATTTCCTTACAGAAAGCTTCCAAACAATGACTTACTAACTAGGTAAGAAAATCAGAACTTTAGCAAAGCCTTTGTTTCCAAGGTTTAGGATGTGATCTCAAAACATTTGGCTGGAACAGAAAGTCCTGACCTTCTAGTTCCAGAATTTAAGGAACGTAGTCATATCAAAGATACACAGTTAAGAATATACCATTTCCATACAAAGTGCATACATAAAAATGGCTGTGACATTATATGCTTATTTAGATGAAAAAGATATACTGAAGAGGATGGTTGTAATACCTTGCCAAACTTCCACTCTAAATAAGATAAATCACTTGTTTTGAATCAGGAGCTACAAAATAATTATGTCTGAATGTTACATTCAGAATAGAGACTCTAAGGAGTATCTTCATTTTGACAGTAGTTTAATGAATAATATATATGGAAAACAAAGAAGAGCTACTCTTTGTGTATATAATCCTTTATCACTCTGAAGCATTTCAACACTTTCTGTAAGAAATATCAAAACAGAATCAGAAGAATGCATGCATCAATTTCTCCTTAAATGGGATAGGAACCATGGATGAAAAACTGTCAGTTTCAAGCAAAGACAATAAATTTGGCTTAAGCACTATGCTGAATGCCATGAACAGGGCACACACAAAATTTTCCACAAAGGAGATCCGAGTACCTGGAAAAGCATGACAAAAATAAATGCATTTTCAAATCTCTAAGATTGAAAAACGTAATTTTGGATGCCTTTTAATTGGTATGACTTAGGTTAAAAAAACCAAAACCCAAAACCCACACAGAAACCCACCAAGCAACAAAAAAAAATCACCCCAAAACCCACAAAGAAATCTTACAGAAACTGAATTTAGATAGTATCCAAATACGTACCTCAGCTACAGAATCACTACTGGACTGCCCTTTCTCAAAGAACGTAGTAAACATACAAAGATGCTTTAAATAACAAACTTGAAAACACACAAGTGAAAAGTCAGTACTCTGAACACAGGAGGACTGACTGGATGCTTTAACCTACTTTGCCTAGAACCTGGAGGTCTCAATTAACTCACTGGCCAGCTGCTACCAGCCTAGTGACCTAGCTGAGTACACAGGTCTCCTTCAAGATTGATTAAACCAGCTGGCATAAAGCTACCCTCTCCTGTGCCGTGAATTATGATGCAGCCTATTGCAGAGCTTAAAATTTTGACACTTACATACTCTAATAGAAATCCCTACAGGAAAGAATTTCAGGAAATTTAAAGGTGTTTTTCTGCCAAGATAACAGCAAATTTACACTACTAAATATCAAACTGGACTACCTGTTGAGGATAGCTGCCTTTCTTGTCCACATTCCAAACACACAGGTATATTTAATCCTGCCTTCAGGTAGAAAGACAGACAAAATTACCTCTATAAATCTTTCAAGGCTTATCAGTTCATGATTTATTTATTCATGTCTTCTTTCTCCCTAATATCACTCCAGCACAGTCCATCATTTCTTGTACATGATAGCTTATTTTAGCTAACTTATTTTCTTTTTGTCTCATCAAATACAAAAAAAATCATGCTCTCCACTATCTTCTCCCAATTAGAACTGATCCTTTAATCTGTCAGAGTAGCATGTGTTCTCTGTTACCCTTGACAGTTCCTCTTTATCTGCCCCAAAGATCCATTTAGGCAGATTATGGTCAACAATCACATATCAGGATTTTTTAAAAAAACCTTTCCTCCCAAAACAAGACATAGTTTTCTTTTTCCAGAAAGGCTAGGTATTAGCTGCTTCTGGTAGCTGAACTGATGGAAAGACAGCAGGGGGAAGATGACAGCCTAGGTTAACGTTTTGTGTAATAGCTCCATGGACAGCATACTTTGCACAGTGGTACTTTCCTCCTAAGAAAAGGAGTATTAGATTACTGTAGGTGATATATTTTACTTGTCATAATGCAGGCAGTGTATTCAATGTAGTTTTGTTTTTGTAAAAGACTGTAAATGGTATTTTCACCATGGCACATTTAGTTTCTTTAAAATCAAGTCACAACTTGCCTGTTGTTTTTTCCAATTATATTTCTTTTAATAAAGAATATCTAAGTAAGATTGCAAAACATTCTATTGCTGGATTAATAAATGCCAAACTCTGCCTTTCATTAAGATCTGCTGTATATACATAGTAAATGTGCACAATTAGGTTTCTCAAATTAAAAGGAACAGCAGAACCAATGCTGCAAATTACTACTTTATGGAGCGAGAGCCACTAACGGTCCCTGGATTTGCTCACATTGTCACACATGCAAGCAATCCTTTACAGTACAAAACAATAAATTGATACTGATGATTGGAAAGCAGAAACAAAACATATATGGGAATATAAAATCTTCTCATGTATCATGTTTGCTGATACATGTCTTTTGATAATCAAATCAATACACCAGTCTTTTGATAATCAAAACACTTGCACAGATGATGTAATAACTCACAAGAATGGAAATATAGCAAGATGAATAAGGCGTAACTTGTTATACTTGGGAAGTTGTTTATATACGCTAGACTCCTGTATCCCTCTGGACTTGCCTGATCTATTCACCACTGAAAACTCATGCTAAGAAATCTAAATAGCTTGTGACTGCTGACATGAAATAAAAAAAAAAAATCATAGCATATATTAATATAAATTTTTTTACTTTCATTAAGCACTTTTCCAGATTGATCTGTCAGTTTTCATTAAAAATGAGAATTTGAGAGTTTCTACCTGCTACATGTCGACACTTAAAACCATGGAGACCTTCTGCCAAAGACAAGGAGAATTAAGGTCAATCCAAACCCACATCAGAAGACCAACTTTAGATTTCAACTGTCATCATTATAGTTAAATCCCTCAATCAGTGAACGTACTCGGCCTCATGATCCAAGAAGCACTATTCTCTCAGTTTTGCACAAGGAGTGATACAGCATTGACCGATACACCAATGCCATATGACTAAGCCTTCAAGTGGGGAACTGAACCTGCATCTTCAGTGTTAGCACTGTAATAAGCGGCCTTACCTTTACTTCCAGAGCTTGCTTAAAAGCTGTGAAATTGTTGAATAATGTTAGGAGATCCTCTTTTCTAATCAAGTATACATAAACTAAGTCAGGTTTTTCAATCAGATAAAGTGCAATGGATTCACTGTCTCAAACTTTCTTTCTAACATTTCTGCCCATTCACAAAGTGAGGCTGATTAGAGCGAGCACTCACTTTTTGCTCAGGAAAATCAGTTTGGAAATTGCATTTTTTGCATCTCTTGTTCTTCAGAAATATTAAACATTTCCAGTAGTTCTTTATAAAAAGATAAATTTATCTGGCAATTCTTCCTTAAAATGGAACACAAAAAAGGTGACCACAAAGACTCTCTATTCATAGAAGAGATGGTATATTCTGAGCAACTGGTCATTATCTAATGACTTCAGCTCACAAATGCAGCATGTGGCACCACTGGGATGCCCAAAGACTCAAGTGGTTCCTTATGATCATAGCAACCAAGAAAAGAAACTAGGCTGGAAATATCACTTTGAATACATAAAGCTTTGGCTCTACCACAGGCAGGTGTGACACCACCTCAAATCCCAAACCAAGCACTAATTCTAATCTAGAGAATCTGGAATTATTTGCGGAAAATTTCCCTGATACTGAAATCATTCAAAAGACTGAAGTAACTGCATATGCTGATGAAGTTTTGAGATAAGCCTATAAAAGGAACTGAAAAGCGGTAAGAAAGCACTGCAATAGTTCCAAATAGTCCATACAGACTGTTTAGTACCTAAACATTCACTCTAGTGGCAGGTATTTCGGAGGAATATATTTTTTTTTGTTAAGTAAAACACTCAACTTTGCAACAGTTAAACTCCTATCAGATCTGTATAATAGGTATACTTGGAAAGTAACATAACAGCACAACTCTTTGTATTTAATGGTTTTGGGTGAAAAAACAAGGGGCTACAGTATTTTCTGCCCTCAGTATCTACCCCACCTTATTTTTGCATTTTTGTTCTTACTTCACAGTGGTAACTTGAAAATGGCTTTTGGTAACTTGAGTGTCTTTCAGTGTATGAATAGAATACTTAAGTCTTTGTGGGAAGCATGAGGCCATCTAAACCAAGATATTCCCATAGCCGGTGGGTATCTTGAAAATCTACAATAAGGAGCAAGCAGCTCTCCTCATCAACAGCAAAAGCCCGGGTTTAAAAGTAGTATTACCAAGTCTAAAGCTTCCTGCAAAGATTTGTCCTGAAAACATGTCTAATTTCTAGACAATAGCAGAGGTGAAAGAAGCATATTTAAGTTATCTCAATGCTTGTAGCTTTTTTTCACATCACATTTTTTTAAGGAAGCAAGTGGGGCAATGCAGAGAACTGAAAAATGCTGCTCATGGTTGTTTATACACCAGCTATAATTTGTACTGCGTACATTTGTACATAATGTGCACACAGTGTGCACACCTGCCATTCACTAATAAATGAGCTGTAAAAAGATATTCCTCACAGAATACCAAAACGGGTCTTGGAAGAAAACTGCAAGAAAATAGAATTCTTAACTTTATGTATTAATCTGGGCAGAGTATTCATTTGTGCTACTTGCATTTTATTTAGCTTGTCTCTACTGACTGCAACAGTCATCTATGGGACATTAATATCTTGAATAAACAGTTTCACGCTCAAAAGAAAGACTAGCTGAGGCAATAACCCATGCAAATCATTATATTACACTTCTAAACCCCAATAAAATGGAACACATTTCTCAATAACTATCTTCAAGTTAACAGAAAGGCAACAAAGAGGTGAGATTAAAAGAGATGCAATTTTTTGAAGAAACATGAATGGAATCCTTTGGGTTGTAAAGAGCAAGGAATTTAATGCAAGACAGCTGGATAATGAAATAAAAAAAAATATAATTCCCTTAAGATAAGACCTTTCCATGAATTTTCAACTTACGCGAAAACTGGTCTGACAGCATTATTCATATTTCCATACGTTGCTCGTCCTAGTAGCTCCCTGAAACAATTCTCAGCTAGCAGAGCAGGGTTTTCCTCTTTCTCTCCTCCTGTAGGAGAGGATGGAGGGCCGGTTCTGCTGAAATAAGACAAAAATACATTTATTTTACTACTGATTAATATTCATCTTCCTTACTGTACTCAGCCTTGGTTCTTCAACATTCATCAGTCATACTCTCGATCTTCTAGGCCAGGGGTCCTCAAACTTTTTAACCAGTGGGCCAGCGTGCGGATGAAGTGGCAGGCAGTCATCTGCGGCTGCTTGGCTTCTCCCCCAACCCCCGGCGGGGGGTTCTGTAAATACTGGGGGCCAGATTGAGGACCCTGGGGGGCCGTATCCAGCCCGCGGGCTGCAGTTTGAGGACCCCTGATCTAGGCAATATTGGTATCTCAAATATGCATCAACCCAGAATTCTGAAAAAAATATTTTATTCTTTTATAGCAGTACTACAGGTCACCATTTGCTCACTCAGTACTGACCACTGTATTAGTGAATATTTACATGACAAAAGCAATGGCTGTTAACATTGATTTAACTTAATACCCACTCCATTTTGACAAATTACTACCCATTGCTAACAATGAATGAAAGCTACGAAACCATGCAAAAAGTTAGGCAGAATCTTAGTCATTTTGTTCAGACTAATGATCTCATTCACCTGCCCATTACTGAATCCACCCTGTGTGGGTGAGTATTAAATAAAACTCCAATAGTTATGCAGAAACAGATGGCTTGTGACTTCAAAAGAAGTCTGACTGAACTAATTAGAACATTATCACCCACATAGAAGGTGAGCAACTTCTACACTATCTGGTTAGAGGTAACTAACTGATTGTCTCCCAACATTACTATGGAGAGCATTGTATGGGGTGCCCAGGTGCTGGTTGTGAGGCTGTGGGGTAGCTTCTGCAGGACGTACGTGTGTGTGTGTGTGTGCGCACGTGCATACGCATGTGCTCAGTTTGGCTTTCAGCCAGGGCTAATCAACCACAAGGACTGCAAAGTTAAGCATAGTACCTATTATAATGTCTGCATCAGTACACACAAACCTCGCATTTTAACCTTATTATAATATAATCCTTTGTCAAGTTGGTTTTTTGTCCTATAGTATTCTATGATACTGCTGGGCAACTGGACTCCCATATTTATCACATAGTATGTTACAAATAACTTGGGGGGGGAACCCTAATAAACTCCTTTCAGATTTGCAAATATATTTTTAAGACATAGATATTGATATTAATTTCCCCATACCATATTTACAAAGGTGGTCCCTGTTGAAGAAGGACTCTTCTTTCACTAAAGGCATTACTCAGAAACACCAACTGATTTCTTCAGTCAGAAAACAGTAACAGTGAAAACATACACTGTTAAACCTTGTATCAGATAAAGACACCATTAGGAGTGTTAAACTGCCTAAGTTTTGCTTAATTGCCTAAGCTACTACTTCTTCAGTTGCTAAAATATCCCAATGAATGACTTAAACTAAAATGAATATTATTTTATAGTAAGAAGGAATTAAAATCAGCATTTAAATATCAGCTTCATTTCATATGGAAATGTTAACTTATGAGTTAATATATCTTTCAGTGCAAAGCAAGGCTTTAATGTTTCATCCTCATCACAGCAGCAATGACCAATCTTTTGTAAAATTCAAATACTGGCATTTTCATTTCTTTCTTTTCTCTCTCTGACTAGGAATTAGACTATTTAAAATCAACATGGTACAAAAAGGAAGCAAGAGTACTGAATTAAAGACTGAATTCAGATACAAGAGAACTACAGAAACTCCACACTATTTTGGACAACCTAAAAGCTGCTCAAGCCCAAATTCTATCACCAAGTTTTGAAGGGAATAGCCTGTTCCTCACCTTGGCATAACTCAAATCAGCACCTGCACTGTGAACAGTGAAGGGCAGAGCCTTTCCTGAAGAGTTTCCAGTTCTCATTTTTGATGCAGGTCTTGGTAATGTTTTTTGGTTCATATTTTGGGTTGTGGGTTTTTGTTTGGTTTTCTTCCTTTGCCCGAAGTTACCTCCTTAGAGCAAATTAAAGGCATTTGAAATTTATTTCTGAAGTGCTTCACACATCATACCATTAAGCTGTTACTAGTATTTCATGTAAATTGAGCACTTGACAGGTGGAAGACTGAGAAAGAAAGAAAACTGTTTCTTCTAAGGTATCAAGAAGTACTGTTCCTACAGGTGTCAAGTATTTTTTTTGCACAAAAAACAGAAACTTAAGTGAGAATTCATTCACCTACATTAACATTATGCATGTATGCATTAGGAGACTTTAAGACTGCAGAAATCAGTACACTAAAACGGTAAACATACTTTCAGTTCTGCAGAACAAGCTTGTGCGTTAAATATGTTTTTAAAAGTGTTCACGAAGAGCATCAACTTTAATTAATGTTCACTCTTCAGCACCATAAAACCATAGCTTTAGAGCATTATAAAAAGTCAAATACTGAAATGCCAGAGTTAAATGGACACATTAGCATCATAGTTGTAGTATCTTCTGACAGCAAGAGATCTTCTAGTGTTTCAAGACTACTACAGTCTTAAAAGTTCCAATATAAAAATCCTGTTGCCTCTGGTAACACCGGTGTCTCAGAAGTTACCATAAAATCTGATAAGTTAGCAATGTTAATAATAAAAAAGCCCCAGGCACCCTGTTAGATAAGTAAAGAGAAATAGTTTTATAAATGCACAATGATTAGAATTCTAAAAGGCATGACAATTTGTATATAATCCACCATGAGTACCACTAAACTGCAGCTTTACTCAGCTGCTGTGCCCCTCAATCTCCCCATTTTTTTCCCTGTACTGCCTAGACTGATGTAGGCAGATGGGCATCCTTCTCAGTGCAGAGAAGGTATAAAAGACAGTGCAGTTCTGTCATTCTCATTGCCTTTTTGACAGATTCCCTAGAACACAGCAGCATTAAAGGTGGGTGTTGGAGGGCAGGGGAAAGCAAGCAGAACACACAAGAGTTCGTCTATCTGGAAGAATTCTAGTTAAATGTAGTAAAAATAAGTTATGTTTTAAGTGTTTGTATATGCAATCCTACAAGAAGGTGACTTCTCAGCATTGCTAGGAATCTCATTTTAGAATAGGTTAAAGAAAGAAATTGCAATTCAGTCTTACTAGTCTAAAATATTAGTCTTAGATCGCATCAGAATGTTCAAAATTATTTCTCATAGGATAGGAATGTAGGAATATGTCTGTAGGAATCACATTTTTATTTTGAACTTTAATAGTACCTACCTCCAAGTATTCCTCATTACGTATTTCTCAGCATTATCAGATGAAAAACAATGAACACAAAACTATTCTTTTAATGTTTTAGTTTTAAAGGAAAGCTTTGTACAGCCCCTCAAGTTTCTAAATTCAAATCAGCAACTCATTACTTATTTTGTTTCACTGACTTGGTTTTTAAGCAGAGGTTACAAAACCTCTGACAAATCCAACTGCAACACTGCAGTTGGATTTGCATCCTCTGCATCCAGACTTTCTGTACTACCTCAAGCCCAGAGGAGTGAAGCATGAAATGCATTTTGCAATGAAATGGGCAAGAAGCACTCCCTTTAGCTGTTCTACCAGCTTTCTGGTGGGTAATCTGTATCAGAAAAAGTGGCAACAAGGAATGGAAGGAGGGACATTTTGAGGTACAGTAGTTTCCACAGCAAACATCTAATCACAGGCTTAAACTGGCTCAGAGCAATTTTAAAACCACAAAACCAGGACTGGCCAAAAAATATGATGGGGCAGACGAAGACTTAACCACTACTTTTGAGCAGAGCAGCCACAGGAAAGTTTGACTGTGACTCACTCACTCTGAGAAAGAAATATATTCTGATCTACCTCTAAAACAGAATTTATATGAACACTATAGATCCATTAGAAGGATTTGAAGTCAAGTCCACAAATGCTCGATGTCCTTCTGCCTTAAATAAGGCTTTCACATTTAGGTTTGCAGTTATCACGAGGAGTATGTTACAAACTAAGTGAATTTCCGATTTCATACATCCCCTTCCCATTTTAGAGATGCATGTAAATTGACATACATGATCAACTCTTCTGAATTTTCTTCCAGAAACTTGAAGGAGATAGGCAGAGTCTTTCAGGCAATGCCTTATACTATACTGAAGTACACATGACAATTACTTTGTCATACAGAATCATAGTGAAGTACAGCTTAAGAAAAAACCCAATCTGATTTTTAGAATATGTTACACTTGCAGATTTGTCTGATAGTCACATAACTAGAATGTGCATTCAGATATATGGATAAATAATGACATCCACAATTACAATTATCTTTTAAAAATGTTGTTTAAATATTAATTTCTTTACTCCAAAAAATTGTCTCATCTGACATGTACTCAGAAGAATCTTAAATTAAGCTAGTAAGGTTCTACAAGTAAAAATTACACTGATCTTTAAGGTAAGCTTTACCTATGTGTACTTCAGCTTTAACTAAAAATGGTTATTTTCTATGGACTTTAGTTGAGGGTATTTTCTGGAACTTCTGCTCTTTCTCAAATAATGCTTTGATTCCATCTGCCAGAACAATATGCTTCTTACTCCTACTCTTCAATATGCCTCTGTTTGTGCTCCGCAAATATGAAGTCGCATATAAAACAAGATGAGAAATTTTCTATAACATCATTTAAGGCCAGCAGATCAACAATTTATAAATACTGTTTTCAGCTTTTCTCTCATATGCGCTTCACACAAAGCCCCTACTTGCCTCTTGGAAAGTCATTAGTCTTTTTTTCTGGTGAATGTGCATTATAGAAAAAGTTTCAAGCAGCCAGTTCAGATATTTAATTAACAGTTTCTTTGTGACAGATTTGTTTTTCTACCACCACTACTGCATTGCTCAACAAACGGTAAAAATTCTTTCAGTACATATAAACTGATCTTCTTTAAGTGGTTGATCCAAATCCTATTTCAGTCAGTTTTTCCATCAGTAGTTTAATTTTGCTACATAAAGGACAGCATATGCTTGAGGGCACTGTAAAAAGTAGCAAAGGAAAGAGCTCACCTACATCTAGAAGCTCTGCAAGAGCAAGCAAAAGCTAACTAGGCTCTCGTTCAAACAGCAGTTTCAGAAACCTTTGTTTCTTATTGAGATCACTCTTCAGATGTAACATGTGAGAGAATATTTCTGCCCATACTGTGTGGGCCCTCAGTTATATGCAGTGAATAGATAAAGCATGGACAGATAGACAATGAGTGATTTTAGTAATTTAGTCTGAAATTTTGCCTTGGAGAAGGGACAGGTACTAGCAGTCAGAAATAAGTGAAGACAAATAAGGGTGAGGAATGGAAAAAACCACCCCCAAAATCCAACAAACCAAAAGAGAATCCTGTCAGATTTAGCAACAGCATCATGTGGAAGCATGAGAAGCGTGTTGTTATGGGAAGGCTGCTGAGCCTACTTACCAAGCAAGTTTTAAAGCAGCTAGAGTTGGGCGTGAAACAAACATTTAACCTTGTTTGCACAGCTGAAGTTGGTTTTAAGGAAGTTTCCCAGTTCTAGCAATAAAGACTTTTTATACCTACATAGTGCTTAGCCACAAATAAAGACACGGACCAGAAAAAGCGACTTTTCAACTGCAAGGTGACTGGCATATCCTCAACATCAGTTATCACAGAGATCTTTTCTGAAGGCATACCTGGCAGGTAATATGCCCAAGAGTCATTGAAAGCAAAAAAAGAGAAGGGTGTCTACATATAAATAGATTTTAAGTTCTCAGTTTAAGTACTGTTGCAGACAGGACAGACACTTGTTACTAATTGCTAAATGGGAATTAAACCCTCAATTTTTAACAAACAACTAGCAAAATCATTTGAGTCACCTAAAAGCCTGTGCACTTACTAATCTCTGCATCTGATGTTACAAAACACAGATTTTACAATTTTTAAGAAGTCTAAACATGATTATACAATTTTTGGAGCAATTTTTAGGCCAATAAAATCTAGAACAAGTGAAATGAAGGTGGTTGAAAAGACTCCAAGGCAAGAAACATTAAAGACAGATAAGCAGAGCTGTTTCAAGGAGACTTAGCTAATAAATGTCCGCAGTTGTTTCCACTAAAGGGAAGAAAAAGGTATGTACCATAAAAAACAAGCATAAAGATTGCTTAAAAAAACATTCCGGTGACCAGGAATATCAATACCTGTCAATATCTTCTATTTTCTGCATATTAAACAGCAATGATGGTACTATCTTGTCCATGTGTTGAGGTTCCCATATAGTTGCTCGAAGTTCATCATTAACTGTTTTTCGAACCACTCCCTGAATGCCCCTGATTCCAGCAATTCGTATCCTAAGGAAGGGAAAAAAGGAATTACTGAAAAGGAGAAACACAGCACCTCACAGTATGGTCCTCTACCTTTTGGGCAGTAGTAATTATGTAGTATGGAATCCCATTACATTCTCACAAATAGTAATTTGGAAATCTGGCCAATTCGTTAAGTTTGCCCATATTGTTTTTAAATGCCCTTAAAACTCATAATGAAGCTGACAAAACAACTGAACAGATGATCTGTAAGGATAGTGTTGACACTGATCAATGAATACTCAAAACTGTGTACGCCACTTCCAACAGAAGTCACATGGGTAAAACCCCACCAACTCCACATGATTTACTACCCATTAGTTGAAACCGTGTGCAATCTCAACCTACTCCAGTGCTGAAGAAAAATATTGTGAAGTTACCATAGTAGAGCTGAAGCAATATCGTAACAAATCTTTAAAGATTTGTGCAAGATTCACAAGATTTAAAGCAAAGGATAATTCTATCAACCAAAGTGTGACACACAAAAGGAACCATCACTCTTAAGCTAAAACTGTTTGAATGAAATTGAGAACTAATCAACAATAATAAACCCATAAAAATAAAAAATTAATGTACGTTCTAAAAAAGACTTAGTCTAGCTGTTAGCTATTGTCATTATTTTGTTAAACAAATAGTTTGCAGGAGGACCTGTGCAATGAAACAAATGGCAAAATATTATTTTTTGAAGTGGTAATACCAAATTAGTTGTTATAATAAATGGCAGGAATAGAATTTTACTTACTGAAAACAAGTAGAAGAAAGGGTGGTAGAGCCATCAAGAGAAATAAACGCAAGCCTCTCTAAACTATTTCTATTAAAATCTATCCCTCATTTTTTAAATCTTAATTTCAGTATGGACAACACATAACTATATTTTGTTCAGTCAAGTTCGCTAAATTAAAACGTCTGCTAGATGAACTAGCCAAACTCTATAATTAATATTTTTGGTTAGAATTCAATTTGTAAAAGCTTAGATCTGTAGCCTCCTGTTTTTCAGCTATTTCTGAACAAAGCCATGTGCCTTCCAATATGGATACAATACCATTCTAGAACTTTCAGGACAGTTTTAACAGGATTAAATACAAAACAGGGAAGAAGAGTGATGCACAAACAGCTAGAAAAGCACTTGGTATTACTGCACTAAAACTGCAGTGCAGTATTCCAACATTAAGTTTTCAATATAAGGATCTAAGAATGACTTTTAAGAAACAGGGCTTCCAAACTTCCATCACTGAAACATTTTTTTTCTTTTTAATTATTAGTTCTTAAGGTAATCAAGTTTTGCTGATATTTGGCTTCAGATACATTCAATACTAGCACTTAATTCCCCTGCTGAAAGGGAAATCTTACTTAACAGGTGATATTCAGTTTCAGACTCTGAAGCCTAAATGACCTGACTATGTGTGCAGAAGATGTTCAAGCTCCCATTCAAGCCAGTCAGTTCAGTGGAACCTCAAGCTATGCAGGTGAACAGTGACTCCAGATGGTCTTTAGCATCAGCTGAATCACACCCTAGCCCCATCAACTGCATTGACTACTTGTGATATCTGCATTTAGAATTGTAACCTGTAGTCATAGCTTCTCTGTTTTGTTGAATTACCTGTGCCTACAGCAAATCTGTTATGACAACTCCAAGAATGATTGCTGTTCACAAACATCTCTTTCAAAAGCGATGCATTTAAACTATCTAGGATGATGTGGAAGAAGTTGCATTTCTATGCATTTGGTTAACCCGATTAAAAAATTGATTCACATGGGGAAAAAAGGCTACACTTTTGTTTAATGGAGCGCCACTAGCACTAATTTTACATTCTTACTGTTGTATAGGAGGTTGAAAAATGATGATTAAAGAACTGAGGATGGAGTAGCATCAAATTCCAGCACATACAGGAGAGGTTTCATTCCACTAAAGAATAAAAGGTATTAAAGCAGAGATTACATTTAAATCAAGGTCATATACAGTCTTATGTCACTAGGATGAAATTCCTCCTTGTCTAAGGGTACATCAACATTGCAGACTGAAGCACAGGTAATGGTGCAGGCTGACAATTTGAAGAGCAAAAGATTAACACAATTCTCTTGCTCCTACAGCAATCAGTTCGAGGTATTTTACTTTGAGGCATCCTTGTGAGTGGTAGATCATACTTGATAGATGAAATCAGGGATGTACTGATTTCTTAATTCATTCCATGTTCTAGTTCATTATTAATATAACCACCCATTAGCAAGGGGCAATGAAGGCAAAAGTACTACTAAAAATCCTGACCTGAGCTTCGTATCCTAACCTCTTACGAAATGTTTTATGGTAAGTAGTTTAACATGTCTGTTTTAATTTCACTAAGCCCAGAAAGGCAAAATCTTAAAAAGCTCATTAAAACATGAATACAATTTGCAACCATCAGCTTCAGGTAAATAAGACTGTACCTGGCAGAAGCCTAAGTTATGAGTTAATTCCATGACACAATGGCTTCACTAGTGACACCTGCTTAAGAAGTTTCCATGCCATTTGCCTTTTGGTCCCCAAGTACAATCCAGTTCTTCCCCAAACAATTTTACAGGGTCATCCTGTAAAACCATTCACTGGAATAAATGTTCCTAAGGAAAATGGGTGGGGGCAAGGGAAAAGTATGGGAGAAGCAGGCAAACTTAATCCTTACGCTTTCAGAGACAGTTTACAGCAGAACCGTATGCAGCAGCAATAGGGCACACAAGTAAGATGGCAGCAAATTACAGAAAATAAGGAGGAATGACTTTTTGGGGGTTTGTTGGGTTTTTTTCTCCTAACCAATGTACAGAGCATTCATCTTTTTTGAAAATACAGTTCACAGATTTTTGAAACTGCAAACTTTAAGAAAAGTCCTTATGCGTTGCAGCTAACGTAACAACAGTACACCCAAAGGGTTGCGTAAGTGTTCAGCACGTGGATTTTTTTACAGTTGACTAAACAATTTAATGCATAGAAATAGAAAAGATGAGTACAACAGAGATGCAAATAATCTAAGCTGAAAAGCTTTCAGTTTTCTAAAATGCTCAGGAGTGGAACACGCACTACCGCTGCAGGTACAGAATCCCGCTAGGGGGAGCCGAAGTTAAACAAACCTGTGGTACTTACATAATCATGTGAAAATCTGTAATACTAATTCATGAAGGCATTTCAGTTTCATACACAGTATCGTACTGCAGACATCTAAGAAAATTCAGTTCTAATGAGTAATTCTCAAACAGCAGACTCAAAATATGCTTTTGCTATTCATATAAGTAGCCCCATTAATTTCTCAAATGAGTTATGCAACTTGCACACATTTAAAGTAGTAAGTAGTGCCTTTCTGGAGAAAATCCATGCAATCTGGCAGGCGTTATTCAGGTAAAATTCCACTTAAGTATTCTAGGAGTTCTAGACATGTAGGATTTGTAATATTCAGTGCTGTTTAAAACATCAAGACTTTCATTTTCTTCCTATGGAATAACCTATTCCACTAAATGTCATAATACAAGCTGTATTACAGACTGTATTAACGTGTTAAGACCGTTTTCTGTAATGCATACAGAATGACACTTACTCAGTTTGTATTTCTGGATCATGGTCACATGAATGACACATGGCACTGAATCGAGACACAAAGAAGTCATAGCGTCTGTGGTAAGAAGGTGTGTCTTCTTCAATGTTGGCAAATTTGACAAACTGGAAAATGAAATACATTAAAAAAAGCTTTTGATACCAATTTCCCCCAAAAGAATAATGAATACTAAGCTTCATTTAGAAAGTAACATAAAATATTGCATAGGAGAAAATCCAGATTTGACAATACTCAAGTATTTAACTTCAGAGAAGAAAAAGTTAAATTGGAGACTTTTCTTTTTAAAGCCTTTCCACTAGAACTTCATTTAGACCATTATGAAAGGGTACAACTGCATGAAATACAACATACTATGCAATATAGTGAATGTCATTAATTCATAGAATATTAAGAGTCATTTAGGTCAGAAAAGACCCTACGCATCATTGGGTCCAACTGTTAACCTACCACTACCAAGTCCACCACTAAACTATGTCCCTACCTGTCACATCTACACACCTTTTAAATACCTCCAGGGATGGTGACTCACGTACTTCCCTGGACAGCCTGTTCCAATGCTCAACAAACCTTTCGGTGAAGAAATTTCTCCTAATATCTATTCTAAACCTCCCCTGGCACAACTTGAGACCATTTCCTATTCTCCTATTGCTTCTTACTTGGGAGGAGACTGACCCCCACCTTGCTACAGCCTCCTTTCAGGTAGTTGCAGAGAGCAGCCCAAGCAATCAAAGGGTACACTCTCACTAGCAGGTTAACTAGCAACATCCTGACTTACCAAAATTCAAAGCGAATAAACTTGGAGGCATTCTGTCAATTCTGCCTATCTTTACAAAAGGGAAAAAAGAAGGAGTCATAGAATTATACCCAGTCAACTTAAATTCCATTCGCAGAGACACACTGAAAAAAAAAAGTTCCAATTTGCAAACATCTACAACACAACAAAGGGGTAAATACAGTCAACGTGTATTTGTCAAGAACAAATCACATCAACACAGCCTAAATTATTCCTGTGACAAGGAAATAGATTTTGTGAATCCAGACCAAGCAGAATCTGTCATATTTTTTCAGTGATGCTGTTGACAAAAAAACCACAAAAAATTCTCAAACGGGAGCTAGAAAAACACTGTCAAAAGAACATTCCTCATAAGATAGATGCAAAAGTGTTTGGAAAAAATACTGAAACACTTGTAAATCATCAAACTACAATAACACACCAAATGAACTTCTGAAGGGGCCTGTCTGGAATACAGTAGGTGTGTGAGTTTCACTGCAGACTTAGATAAGAGAGTGAGCTCATCAAATTTGCAAAGAACACTAAGCTGACCAGAGCTGTAGGCACATTTGATGCCCAGTTCTTGAGAACCTGAAAAATCACAGCTGCAATTTATGAATGGCAAGCGCAACGTACCATTTTAAGACATCTGTACAAATACAATCCAGACACAGCTGAATGCAGAAAAGCAATCTGGGGTTATAATGAACTGCACATTCAACAAAAGTCAATGCCGTTATAATGGCATGAAAAAGAAAATATATCGTGATACATCTGTATTACCCATGACACCTATATGGAAATTTTGGCCATCTAGTTGGCATTAATAAGTTCCGAGATGAAGTACTGCATCCAGTTGAAGCATCACAGCTGAAGATGGTGATTAACTGGTACAGTCCTTCAGTTATTCAAGGGATGAACAAAGCTTTATATAAACACCTGTTAATAAAAACTAAAAGACATTAAATTATCTGGTCTAGAGCTGCCTAAAAAATATTTATCTTACAATATACAGAAGACAGCTATAAAAGGAGAAAAGAAATAAATAGTTTTCTTTGTTCAGTAGTAATAGGAAAAGCAATAATGGCCTTACACAGAAGCAAAGGTCCCCTAAGTTAGACATTTTAAAAACCCTCTTCTAAAGCAAGATGACTGCCTAAAGACCTTTTGGACTCTACAACACTGACAGTTTTAAGAACAGGCTATAGAGGGAAGAAAAAAGGGAAATGAAAGGTGTCAGGAAAGGTTGGGTATAGTGCTGGTTTTGCCCTGAAGCAGAGAAGTGCCCCATTAATATCCCTCTGCTTTTTCACACCCCAGTATTCTTCATACCAATTGCTAAGCACAGGCTGAGGCACTTCTTGTATACTTTGCGATGCAGAACCTGCTTTTATCAGCACAATACCCATAGACATTTAGACAAGCCCAAAGCACTTCAGCATAACCTACACCATATTGATTTGTGGAGGTTTTGAGGTAGTTTTCAAACTGAAAGTAAAAACTTTATTTCAGGAAAAAAACACACTACTTTTTAGTGTTTTTTCTAGTCCTTTTTCTGTTCTATCTAGAACACATCCCTTTCAACTGCGCCAGCAGTTCACACATGGAAAGCTACAGGCGCAGCTGAGAACGATACAGTTTGTAAAATCATATTCTCAGCCAATACTGAAAACGGAGCAAAATTGTATAGTACTAGTCCATTTTAAGTGTCCTTCAGCAGAGAATATTCTGTATAGTCTGGTGATAAGAAAGTGACATACTGTAAAAAAATTCTGTTTAGTCTATTACCACAGTTTGAAAGACAATCCACAAACAGCAACCATACTTCTTTTCCATACAGTGAGTTACAAGAACGTTCATTCCCCTCCCATGAGATCCTGGAAAATGCTTTAAATGTCTTATATCTCGCTGGTTTGTTTCATGGAGTCGTTAATTACAAAACAGAAATAGGTTTTCTGAAGCTTTTTGAGGACAGGAACCTAATTAGTCCCTACAATACAGGATAAAGTGCAGAGTTTGTTTTTTTTTAAAAAAAAAAAAAAAAACCACAAAAAACCCACACACACACAACAAAAAAAACCCCACCCCAAAATCAATATGATCTTAGTAGTTTCCAGACATTCAAGTATTCAAGGCTACAATTGTTTCACCTAGCAAACTTCCATATAAGCATGTAAAAAAATAGAAGCAAAATGATTAAAGAACACAGAACACTATGGGAGCAGCCATGAGAATATTAACCCATTTACCATTTAGTATTAGCATCTTAGTATTATCTATAATATAAAATTATTTGATTGACAAGATCTTCCAACATGAAAACTTAATAGAACTCTAATAACTGTTTTGTCAGAAGAAAGATTTATTGTACCAAGACATTGCTTTGTAAGAATAAATAATTAATTTAGGCCAAGAAAAGTGTCAGGGACTCTCTCATGCTGGACATTTCTCCTGCACCACAACGTAGCTTCATAGCAGGGAAGCAAGTAATCAGCTCAGAAGTTCTACCTCTCAAAATGGTGCACACAGTTAAATGTCCAGAAAAGGCAATTTTTTTTTTTATTTCCTCATGTGCCTAACAAAACAATTTCACCCACTGCACATAAAGCGTTTCTGAAACATATTCCAGGATTAGCATTCAGATGACTGAACATTTAGGCCACAGGGAAGCTGTGTGCTAACACTTCTGACATGTACTGCAAGTATACAGTTCCACTTCATTACAGAAATTTTAAGTTTTTACAGTACATGTTAGCCTACGCTTTCTCCTTGCTTAGCAGTGGTGGTATTAAGCCATTATTGTTGTTAAATAAAGAATATTTTACTCCTAAGCACCTCAGATATTTTCAAGTATACTTCAAATATAAAAATTATTCAACGTAAAAAAGGACAAAACTTATGAAAGTCCAAGTACTTGCCTAAGGTATAC
This sequence comes from Falco cherrug, assembly GCF_023634085.1. Taxonomy (NCBI): domain Eukaryota; kingdom Metazoa; phylum Chordata; class Aves; order Falconiformes; family Falconidae; genus Falco; species Falco cherrug. The sequence continues at coordinate 15,533,617 of NC_073699.1, forward strand.
TTACAAACTTTTTACAGATATAAACATGTCATTCAGTTATAGTAAATGTTTGAATCTCACACTGGTAATTTATGGAACTTTTGTCAGTACAAGCATCCTCTATATTTGTAAAATACAGAAGGTACAAAAGGTACAAAAAGGTACTTACATTGGTAATATTTCATTTCCAATAATTTTGAAACCAATAAAATTCAATCAGTATAAAAACATATAAATCTAACACAAAATAAAGAAGGTACATATTATCTATTCAGAAGATGTTTGTTCCAGACTGAGTCAAGAAAGTTGGATCATATTACAAGGGAGAGAGAGAGATTGTGTGAGTCCTGTAAGTAGATCATGCAAGTTCTCAAATTAAATTCTTAAGGACATAATTTCTTGTACATATATATAAGAAATGCTGTCTTATCACTCTTATGTAGCAAGTACAGTAGGAGAAAAATCGTAACTTTTAATGGACTCTGAATGGCTTTAAAGAAGGTCAGGTTTTTGCAGCAATTCAAGAACAAGCAATCAACATGCATCACATCTAAGTTTGAGTTACATTATTTAAAGTAGCTTCCTGTAAAAACAGCAGGCTGGATCTGAGCAGCATGGGCTTTTATATTTGAGCTCCACAGTCTGTCTTTTACAGCCTGCATTTTCTCAGTTTTCAGACCAGGGAAAGGAGGTGCTGATGACTAAGAGTTACCATCTTTTATAGACAAAGCTACTGTATTTCATTATTAGGAAACTACCACATAGGAAGACATGATATCCTATAAGCATAAGACTTATAAACTACACAGTACCATAAAGATGGTGAAGGGTCTAGAGAACAAGTCTTATGAGGAACAGCTGAGGGAATTGGGGCTGATTAGCCTGGAGAAAAGGAGGCTCAGGGAAGACCTTATCTCTGTCTACAGCTACCTGCATGGAGGCTGTAGGCAGCTAGGGCGGCAGTCTCTTTCCCAGGTAACAAGGGACAGGAGAATAGGAAAGTTGTTCCGGGGGAGGCTTAGATTGGATATTAGGAAAAATTTCTTCACCAAAAGATTTGTCAAGCTTGGAATAGGCTGCCCAGGGAAGTGCTTGAGTCACCATCCCTGGAGGCATTTATGAGACATGTAGATGTGGCACTTAGGGACACGGTTTAGTGGTGGACTTGGCAGTGCTAGGTTAATGGTTAGACTCGATCTTAAAGGTCTTTTCCAATCTAAACAATTCTATGAATTAATGAGAAGTGTGTGAATGTATATATGGACTTTGCAAAAAAAAAAAAAAAAAAAAAAGAAAAAAGAGCAATGTCAGCTTTTCTAAATAGAAAAGTTTCTGACATTGGATTGATACATTAACTGCACAAACAGTATTAAAATTATCATAATACATAATAAAATAAGGTTCTCAGCAACAGAAATTAGTGATTTAGTTTAGTTATTAATAGTTAAGGTCACCTGACACTTTTCTTCGAGTTTTACCTGAATGGGATGAATAGTTTCACATTCTACTTCATGCAACTTGTATGAAAATTATCCTGACTGCCACGTGTGCAGTTGTGTAACAGTCAGCAATGGTATGTTAGCCTACAGGGCCATATTAGTGTGGCTATGAAACTGCAAGACCAGAAACTGTAAGCATGAGGTGGAGGAAGCAATATTTAACTGTAAATGACCCTAAAAGGACTGGCTAATGTGATGTACTCAGTATCACTCAAATTCTAGTAGATGCAGGCATAGAATTTAGAAGATAGTTTTATAACCAACAGGATAAGAAAGAGTGCTCTGTATAATTCTGTCTTTCTGTAGCTTTAAGTGCTATATAAAAAAAAGATCAAGTGGGGAACCTGGAGATAAAATAGTTGCGTTGTATATTAAATCACTACTAGCACATAATTCTGTATTGGTACATGGAATGAAAGAAGCATCTTGTAACAAAGATAAGTTTCCATCACATGCTTCCAGATTAGCATGCTGCAGACAAGCAAAAGTAGTACTCTGCTGGGAATGTTAATTCTGACATTCCTTACTTTCACAGCCTTGACATTTTATACTATTTTTACATTTACATGCACTTCAATTCTGCCAAAACCAACTGCTTTTATAAGCCAACACTAACAAATATAAAAATCTTGTTGTAATATCAGGCAATGACCGGTCAACTTTCCACTTGGGGGTACTGCTTGTCTTCTTGTGCTGCCGATGACAACCAGCAATAACAGTTACTTAATCATGCACAGGAAGCCCAGCACTGTCACTGATGGCATCATTATTTCACTGGTCCTAAGACAACATTGCCCTTCTAAAATGAAGCACCCCATCAACTAAAGAAAGCATTTGTGGAAATAATTGAAAATGTGGTGATACTGGATTCCACATTTATCTGCTGTTTTGCAGATGAAAAAACCCACAGTATTTCACTGCCAAAAATACAAGAATAATTCTCCCTGTCAGCATCCCAGATTAGCTCAAAATGTTTTTTATTCAACTGGGTTTTGTCAACATAATTTAAAATGAAAGTTTTACTAAATTATGCACCCCATTGGTTTTGATCAGCTGCTTATTAAAGAAATTTTCTGGAGCATCTCCAAATAAAAATGACAGAAAGTTTGATATTTTTTAAAAAAATCATCATCTCTTGTCCAAAAAATTTCTGAACAGAATTTCAAAGATTTTAAAGCCTTTCACCCCTAGACAGGAAGAACAAGCTTAATTAATTAATTCATTCTATCCTAGTAATAACCACTATGTATCTAAGTAATACATTTAATTATTTGTAGATGAGAGATAAGATGTTTTACATGGTCTTCCAAGTTACTGAAATTCTGCAAAATGGTTAGAGAGAAATTCAGTATTGCCATAAGTTTTTAAGTAAAAGTTTATTGCAGTCAGCCTTCAGTTTCTGTAATACTTAAGCCAAGGAAATCTTACTTTCTCCCCCCACATTTTTCCAGTTTTCTCACCACCATATGCTATCCTAGCACGTTGTTAATAAAAATATCTTCCATGATAGAAAAAACTATTTTGAACTTCATAGACACTGCCAATTTGAAACGTGGCCTACATTAAAAAGAAAAGTAAAAAACTATTGAACATATCCACTACTGAATTCACCAGTTTTCAAGTATCTGCCTATATAAGTAGATTTAAAATTATGTTATAAAAAAAAAAATCATTGCTGCTGTAGCAAATAAGTGAACTTAAATTACAAATGCAACATATAAAAAAAAGTCATAGGAATTAATTATATGTATCCTGATGATCAGGCATAAAAGTATATAAATTAAAAGCAAACAATTATCTAAAATGGTAATCTTCAGGTTTGGTTTTTAGAAATAAATTAAAAAATGAAATTTAATTTCAAAATGAAATGGCTGAATGAAACTTTCATTTTTTTGTAAGATACAGAGCACCAAGTAGAATTACTTCTGCATTTAAAAGCAGATATTGGGAAGTCAGGGAAAGAAACCTGAAAAACAGTGGGAGCTTCCAGATGTTTCCAAGACTTTAAACTAAGTCATTCAGTAAAGATTTGTTTCATTTGAAACCCTGACTTCTGAGCAATCACAAGAGTCCCCACAGCTGAAGCAAAATCTGTTTGTGAGGCTGCAAAAAAAAGCCTACAACATAAAACAGACAGTTGAATCTCACTCAAAAGACATCACTGCCTTTGTATCCCAGTTAAGCTTTGAAAGTCAGCTTTTGGGATAGAAAATAATCAAGATCTACTTATGGACACAATCATATTCCATATCTTTCTAAGTCTAAGCGGACTACAAATTTCTTTTGGCCTGAAATTGAGTTTAACCTAAAAGTATTACGGAAACTTTCCCAACCAGTTTAGAGACATTTACTTCACATGCAATTTATTCTTCTTTCCCAGACAATACCAGTTTCCACTCCAAAGGGGTACTATCAGAAGAACTAAAGCACATGGAACATTATACAGTCACTTTACCATCTCTACTCCTCTGGGGTTTTTGCTTGTTTGTTTATTTTTTTCCTTCAGGAGGAGAGGAAAAGCTATTAAAGGCTAAATGTGATGGCGGACTTTCTCCGTGTCTAACAAAATTTATTTAAGAACACAGTAGGTCAAGTGATCTTGGTAACAGACAAGCTGTCAGTGCCAATACACTTTGTTCCTTTGGAGTCAACACAAAAAGACTCTATCTTTTCTCTTCATTGACTACAGAAGGCACCTAGGGAAATTAGCATAATTAGGTTAAAATTAGCTTTTGGAATACTGTTGGAAGAGCCATACATATTCACTCCCTTCACAGAATCTGACATCTTATTTAGGAAAATATAATTATTTTTGGCTACTGAGTTTTACAACAGACAAACACAAATTATCTCCTAATTTAGGAAGTCCATTAATCTGCTTTGCTTATGGAAGACTTCATTAGGAACTGACAGGGACATCAAACAGATTACTGTAAGGTGGAGTTCTGTTCAATAACATTCATTTGGAAGTGACGTGTGTCCTGTACATCAAAGTGGAGGGTGGCAGTAACCATTTGCCACCAAGGATTTTAAACAACTGGGAAAAAATACACATCTTGCTATTTTGCAGCCCAGGAAATAAGTTCCAAAGCTATTTCCCTAAGAGGTCTCCCCCAGACTTTATTATACAAACAAATCAAAAGAAGCAGGATAGTCTGGCTCAAATATATTAAGGTAAATAAACATCATAATTCATAGAATATATTTAAATTTTTTTTACACATATATATACATATCTCATTACTCTCTGTAAAGCTGTCCTGTTAGTTTGGGGCACAAGGGAACACTACTCCCCAACATCAGAACAAGAACTCTGCATTCTACTGTAACAAGAAATTCTACTCAGGAACAGCAGCACTCTACTATACCCTCCTCTCTCCCTGAACTGCAACTCCATTTAATTCCATCAGCCAGGAATCAGGCCCAAAGGAAAGCCGAACAGTTTTACAGAATCCACATGCAGCTAACAATGGCAGTATACACAAAAAGCAAGCATTACTTCTTTACTCATGTAAAACCAACCACTCTCAAGTGAAAACAGTCCACATCACAATCCTGGAATTTAAGAGATTCCTATTGCATGCACAAGCTGGGAAACACAATGGCTGAAGGGAAATATGGCAGAACCATAACACAGATTGCACCCATCACTCTATTTGGAAAACTGCATCTCCAAATCTTCATTTTGACACTTCTAGTTATGTCCTCCAAGCATGGATCCCAATCCTGAAATATTTAAGCTAGTAAAATGGTGAGGTTGTTAATACTGAAAGCTTTTGACTTCTGGCTACTTTTCAGCTAACAGGAATCTTTCTGTGTAGTGTCAATGCTGCGGAGAAGGATGTTGAATCCTTCCTCTCACACCATCGCTCTCGTTGCTGGACAGCAAACAAACACTGTCTTAACTATACAATGGCTCCAAGAGGTCTGTTTAAAGATTCAAAATATGAACTCACAGAACGGCTTTGCTGTTCCTTCCAGAAGTTCTTTCTGCAGGGGACAAGCCCAGACATCAAAAAAACTTGAGACTGAAAGGAAACAGTTTTTCTGCCTCCAGCCACTATCTGCTCTGTGTTTAGACCCAAATGGTGTATACCCTGTCACATACAGAATCTTCTCAACTCATGTTAACTGGCAGATCCTTTGTAACTTCTGAAACTACTTTTCCACAGCAAATAAAGATTTATTATGATTTGATTTAGTATCCGAGTTTACTCACAGAATTAGTTCCAAGAACTTGAAGCTTTGGTTCGCCCGATTCCAGAAGCTTGGCCACCATATGAAGAAAACTTTCCACGAATGGTTTTATGCTTTGAGAATGGCAAGCCATTAGGAGTTGGTCCAATGCCTCCATGGCAATTAAAACATACCTGAAAATTAATCAGAATCACATAAAGACATGCTACATTTTATGATTATCTTAATCAGTTTAGGTACTTATCACTATAAAAATTAGAAAAGAAAGAATGGAAGGCATATATTTCCCACTGTCTAAAAATTAAAGTTATTGGTATTTCTTACAATTAATTGGCAATAAATTAATCTTCCCCAAATTGAGTCATTTTTGCCCATGATTGTGGTTGCTGAGTGATCTCCCTGCCCTTATCTCTTGACCCATGAGCTTTTCATCTGATTTTCTCCCCCACCTGGTTGAAGAGGAAGGGCAAAAGAGTGGCTGGGTGGGCACCTGGCAGCCAGACAAGGCTAACTCACCACAAAGGGACTGGGTCTGTCTTGCCTTCTAAACTTGATTAGAACAACCATGACGAAATACTGCTACATGTTGGCATCCATATATAATTCTGTGGCTTATTTCCTTACCCATAGCGATGTCTGACCACATCTCTGCTCAGTCTCTCTGCTAGGTAAGCACCAATGCGATCCAGCTTTTCTGGTGCAGAAACTGCATAGAAAGTCAGCTTCTCCATATCAGCCTTAACAAGACCATCCTAAAAACAGCCATGCAAAATATAAAATAAAAAATTCACAGCATGTATAAAGATTTTGAAGTCTTTTTCCTTTTGTCTACTCAACATTTAAAGATCTGAGCCATACAGATAGGTATAAGATACTGAAAGAAAACCCAAACCCCAAAATCCACAAATTTTGTGCAAAATTACTAGCTAAGTTCTGAAACCAGCAACATAAAATTCAGTAAAATATCTTTTAAAGAAATGAAGCAATTGTCTGAACTGTCTTCCCCAATGTTTTGGGCAGAGGGCCGGGTATTCCAAAAGAAAGTATTTAGAACAGGTGACACACCTTACTAAGACACGCTTTTTCCCTACTGGTACAATGTAATTTTTTTCTTTTCCCACTCCCCCCAGAAATGTGTATTTGATGCTCAATTTTGACACTATATACAAACAAGACTGTAATTTAAATACTTTAGACTGTAGTTTAAATATTTTATTTCTTCAGTATCACATCTTGGACAAGGCTGACATACAGGGTACCTGAAACCTAATTGTTACAACAAGATAAAAGATTTACATATTAGTTCCAACATGAAAAATCTGATATGGATCTCCTCAGGTGAGGTTATAATTAAACAATCTGGTAAGAAGGATAAGTCTTTTTTTTTTTTTTTTTCCCTAGAAGTTCAGCAGAAATTATCTGTTTCAAATAAATTATTTTGAAGCTTTTAACACACTCAGTTAGTGGATTTCATCAAGCAAGTCTTATAGTTTAGAAAAGGTCTGTAACTTAATGAAACATCATGGACTGGCTCATGTCCTGCACTGAGCCACAGAACATAAACAAAAGCAGAGACGAAGGAGTGCCAGCTCAGAGTTACTGAGTGAGATTAAAGCTGTAAGCCTACAACTGTAGCAATTCTGAGTGTTTCTACACCTGTACCAAATAAGTAGATTAAAACAAATAGATCTATAAAACCGTATTCTTCCATGCTTTCAACATACTGTATACACAGAAACCACTTCCTTTAAAAGCCAGTAACTAAAACTTATAAATGGTAAATAGCACTCAGTAACAACACAGTTTAAAGAAAAGCCCATGTCCTTTGTAAGATAGAAGCCAAACATTATACAAATGCTGACTGTTCTGCTTACTTTTACTGTAACACAAGACAACAAATTCTGGTAACACATTTAAAAAAAATACTGCAGCAGAAACATAAACTCTTGATCAGTCTGAACCGTCACCATTATATAGGCGTTACTAAATGGTAACAAAGTGATTTTCACAGAGCTTAAGAGCAAAGCTTTAATATAGCTCCAAGACTGTTCCAGTGAATAGAAAAAACTCTGTATGAATAACTGGAGAAATTAAAAATCAACAACAACAAAAAAATCTGTTGCACCACAACAGTCCACCAGAACTATAGAAACTTACAGTCAATGCATCAAGAGCTAGAAAATAAAAATCTTGTAGAAAACCAGAAATTGTTGACATCTGCAACTATAATAAAACAAGTGCCTATGGCTCTAAGCAATTATGAAGTTGTATTACCTCTGCTGCAGAATACCCTGTTTAATTAAATCTCTGTTCCTCTGAATGAAACTTACTAATTTTTCTTTTCAATATGCACAGCCCTGCTTTGAAAAGGGAATTAGACCAGATGATCTGTAGAGATCCACTTCCAGCTAAATTATTCTGCTACCTGCTTTTAAAGCTATCAAGTGCTAAAGCAGAATTTTCCATAAAATCTTAAAATAGAAAAGAAAAAAAATTGCTAAAGCATTAGTTACTATTAGAATTTTTCAAATGCCAATCCCTTAAAATTTTAAAATCATCACTCACTTTTGGATCTTCAGGAAATATGTTATCTACCAGACGCTTGTAGCGAGGTCGCAAAGCAGCACAGCAACAGCACACTCCTGCAGAGAGATTTACCCAACAGCATTTAGAATTAAGTTTTAGGAACTCCAGTATTTTCATTTGAAGCAAACAGTTGACAAGCAAGGAGGAAAAAGATAGTGAATTCAGCTGCTTGTTACTAGCAGCATAAAGCAAAATGAAGGTAACTGAAAATGACTGACAAGTCAAGTAAGCAGAACTACTGTTATAACGTAACACATGACAAAATATGCAAGCATCTTGGGCACTAGAAATGCACCTCTCATCCAGCCACACTCAAAAACATGTAGAAAAATCAAGACATTTAAAACTTTAGTATTAATAAAACCCAGGGTACTTCACGTGCTGTTTTATCTTCATTCTGAACAATCATTTCAAGACGTATCTATACATGCATTATGTTCACTCTTCTACCGAAAAAGTCAACTGCAAAATCTTCTGTTTTACAGGCACCCATGTAAAGCAACATAAACCACATTATACTAAACAAGCTCTCCCTTCCTTCTCCCACTATTCTACTAGGCATTGGACAAGAGACTGTCACTTGAAATAGAGAAAAGAATTTTCCTCATTTCCACTCTACTACTAATACCATACTCATACAAAGATAATCAGAACCATACATGTAACTTGCATTTTTGTTCATTTAAAGAGTCATACTGCCTGGTCTAAAAAGATAGAAACCTACAAAGTATGGTTTGATTTTCCTAGCACTCAGGACTGCTAAAACTTTAGAGGAATTCCAGTTTATACCAAAAAATAGCACCCGAAACTAAAACTCAGCACACAAAGAAAATAAAAAAGTTTCTAGATATCAGTCCAACTGTTTTTAAGTACAGATTTATTCCCAAGGAATTTAAATGTTTTGACAAATGAGTTTTTACATGTTTCAGTGGACATATTATTAGAGTAACTCACAGGTTAGGTCTCAGATCAACATTAAAGCAGCTCTGATGTACAAGAGCCACTATGTAGAAAATAGTAAACTGAATAATAATATTCAGTATGCATGCAGATCAGTGGCTTTCTGGTCTTTCAAATCTCAATACGTAGAGCATTCAGAGTAACTAAATATCTTACAAACACTGTATTAAAAGTATTCATTTATGTACTCCAAAAAATCCTAAAACACTCTGCTAAAAATAGTAAAAGCTGCAGCAGCTTTTATTGTTAATCAAAACAGGGAAAAGAATAAAGGGTATCTTGCCAGTGACTTTGATGATTGCAATTTATCTGCAAATTTCTCAGGCTGTGAAGAAGTATTAGACAAATATATCAGGATTTGTATTTCTTTACTTAAGATATAACCTGAGTTGGTTTTAATCATATTTATCAGAACATCTGGGAGATTCAAGACAAAGACTTCCCCTGCTGTACTTGTTTTTATTACAAGACGCTACACGAGCACATTCTCCCTCCATTCCACCTGTTTTCTGACACTACTTGTCTTTTGGACAAAAAAATTAATTCTGCTCATAGTCTGACAACTTAATTCTTGCAATTTATTTAATCAAAAACAATTATTGAATAGAGTATGATTTTAAAATCACACTTTAAGTTCTCAGTGGTCTTTTAGCTCAGTTCATTAGAGACATATCACCAATAAGAGGAACACAGACATACAACTTCAATATGTAACTATGAAAACAGAAACATTCAAGGAATAAACAACTGTAAATACTAAGAATTTTTGTGTGAAACAGTAATTTGTTACTACTGTCAAGTTCTTCATATGACTCCTGTTGACATCCCCTACTCACAGAGGTCTAACCAATGTAAAAATCTATGTTTACATAAAAGGTGCAGGTACAAAGTAGCTAAAATCAAAGCTATTTTGTATGTCTTGGGAAAACATAGGTATCAAGAGGTTAAAAACCTACTTGATTTAAAACTGAAGTAATTTAGACACTTGTACAAAAATATTCTTTAGAGAGCAACATTGTGTAACTTTTTAAAAGTAAATAAAATCATAGTAAGAAAGGAGTACTTCATTAGTGTCTAGTATATCACTCAGGATTGAGACACTCAAGACAAACCATCAAAACCCAAGAAAACAAGACCTAATATTGTGAAATGTTTCTTCAGTTATGTACGCAGCTCTGTACCTGGCTCAACACTCTTTGTACTTGTGTCTTCCTACTTGATTTTCAACCTTCTGAACCTCTAACACTGGTCCAAAGTAAACAGTATATTTGATTACTACTAAGTACACAAAGTATTCTTACAATAACTGCAGTAAATTATTTTGCTACAGCTATCACATACTAAGAGTAAAAAATATGTAAAATATTATAGGCAAGACAGAGGCAAGTAAAATACTTTTAGAGTTAGTTTCTGTTTCTTTAAGTGATAGAAGAAAAAAATCCTTGCAAAGAACCATTTAGATCTTCAAACACTGTTTTAGAACCTTGTTAATTACATAAATTCAACCTAAACCCTGGATACAGTTGCTCCTTTGAGAAGGATAAAAGAATATCAGGTAACAGCACCAATTCATCCAGGCAGCCTCACCAGATGGTTTCAGTTAATGGAAACTCAGTATCATTCAAATACTGCTCTTCAAACATAAGGCACACAGTGAATTTTGACATTAAAAAAAAAAGCCTAACAATAAGTACATTGCGTAAGATTCAAAAATTTTCTCTTCTCCCCATCCTGGATTTTCAGTAGTATCTTTGCATTGCTATGTACTTCATTACAGCACAGTTTATATGGAAAAGAAAAAAAAAAAAAGAAAAAACCCCAAACATACCAAACTTTTCAAAGAATTCTCTTATCATCAAAATACAAAAATAAAATTAATGTGTATGTTAATGTAATTAAAATAATTTCCTAAATTAAACAGAATATTCAAGTATCAGACAGCAAGAGTTAATCTGTTAAAGCTTTCAGCCATCAAAGATATTTTAAGTAGAGAAATTTAAGTAGAACACTGTCAGAAAAAAACCCCAAACTGACAGGCTCTCCAAAGAACACAGAAAAAAAGAAAACCAAAAGCAAAACCCAAACAATTAACAGCCACAAGACAGGTTGTGGAAAAAACTACAGATCATTGCTCAGTGTTTTGATATAACCAGGAAAGATAAATAAAAACATAGGAATAGCATTTTTATTAAAAATATAAATATTGAAAACACCACACAAAAATCAAGTCTTAACAACAAACATTAGAAATAGATCAGACTTAAAAAACCAAACCAAAATCAAGGAACATATCACTATATAGACCAGAAAAGATGAATGTTGTAAAAGATGGTTAAAAGCTGAGCAATTGAAAACAGATACATTCTTGGATACAAACCTAACCCAGATAAAAGCTGATCCAAATAAATACATTCAATTCAGAGAAACAACCTGTTTTGCAGGTCTAAAGAATGCAGTCACTAAGCCAGGTAAAAAATAACTTGTTCCATTTTGTGCAGATTTATCGACCAAAAACCCAACGACAATTCCCTTTCAGTGTCAGGCAAAATTTCCAGTTTAATGGTTTCCCCATGAAGACATCTTCATGTCATTTTATACAAGAAAATATAAAGGTTAAAGCAGTATCTACAGAGAAGTACATACTGTTAACATGTCAATCAAGGTAAAAGGTTTAAAATCCTTATTATTTATTTCTCCAATAGCGGAACTTTATAAGTTTAAACATGTATATTCTCTTTTGCTAAAATCATCCTGTAATCTGCATTTTATACATCAAGACCATGCATATTTACCAGCTGTACACGTACTTCTTTTTACACACATTTATTCTACACAATAGCAGTAAGAAGAAACAGTTCACATTATCAGAAAATGGTAATTTCACCTACCCAAACACATACATGGTCTTGGTTCAAAAGCAGAATTATAATCATAGGCTTTTTCTTGCTCAACAGTTGGAACTTGAACATACTGCCTCATCCTGGATATGATTTCACTCCCCAGGTACTCTATCCTTTTTCAGAAATTTGCTCTCTCACACTAGCACAGAAGCAGTTCCTTCGCATGAGGGCTCTGCAATACTGTACGCTTATCTGATTAGCTCTGTGACATCTACATAAAGCTACCAAACACGTGAAAAACTTCAGTATCAAATTCTGTTAACAAGGCCAGGCACAAGAAAAAAGCATAAAAAGATACATTGTCAACATGGGGTCACAGCTCAAGGAATGAAACTGCTCGGAGTCAATTTCATTACTTCAACTTCCTCTGAACCACAGTTCATTATTTCTGTGACCAGAAGAAAAAAAATCAGTATGGTTTCAGAAAAAACTGTGCTCAGTCAGCTGCCACATATCACCATAGAGTTATAAATATTTTAGCAAAACATTCTCACTTGATCTTACTGAAGAACAGCCAGAAAAAAAATTGCTTAGTGCAAGCTGCTGACCAAAAAGGCTTTTTAAACAGAAGGGATTCGCCCTCCTAAGATTAGAGAAGCACTTTGAAAATTATTAGATTAATGAAATTAACATTATCTCTACTAATACTTCAGGATTTAAGAAGCAAGGATCACAGAATTTAAATCTTCAACATCCTAACTCACAAGGATTGTGACATATCAGGTAGAAATTATTTTCAGTTAAGCAATTCTCAAGTTACTTTCTAGCTTCTCATTACTTCTCATCACTTTATTGTTCTGCTTCCTGCATTACATCCAGTTGGGTAACACAAATACAGGGGTTTCATATCTATATTTTTATAAGCCCTGGAAATTAAAAGGCACTGTTTTTAATAAAATTCACAACTAATAATTTCCACTAAATAACAAATACCACACCAATTCTAAACTTAAGAGACCAGGGCTAATAAACTAGCATTCACTGCAAATAAATTCAGAGAAAACACCGAGCTGCTCAGAAACTGTCACCACATAGTTTACTAAAGAAACCCTATGGTGCAAATTAGAAAAATACACATTACAAGAAAGTTTTATGTCAAATGAGTTTGCCTGATTATTAACTGCTACTTCTTAGTCATACAAAACTACAGAAAAAAAACCACCTTCAAGCTGACTTTAAGCATAAATCACCAAGTTCTGCCCACCAAGTTTAAAACTTCCAGATTATTTTCCTCTTCATCAGAAACTAGCAAAACAGGAAACAAGTGGATTGCATTACTTATCTAATGCTAGAATGTCTTCCAAAAATTTGTAATGCTGTCTAATATTGTTGTCAACTGTTTGCAGAACATTAACGACCTGAACCAAGATTCCACGTTCACTCACTAAATATTTTTGTTACATCCCAAGCTTGGATCTGATAGTCCATATCTTTATTGTCTGTCTTCCAGGATTTTTAAAACAATCTTGTTCTATCAAAAAAATTAATTAATACAAAAGTTTGAATCTACAGATAAACACATTTTTTGCTAATATCAAGAAACAATATTAAAATTGCATTTGGTTGCTCAATGTACTTGAATATAACTGTAAAAATTGAGTACTTCACTTTTACATGTTAAACTTTCATTTTACTTATTTTTCTATATCTGAGATGAGGAATGTAAACAAAGAGAAATTTATTTCAAATACCCAAAGTGCATAAAATAATACCCAGTTAGTTTTGAACTGTTAATATCAGCTGATGCATTAATTCAGAACTAAAACTATTTTCAAGGGCATTCCTCTTCCACTATGAAAAACACATCAAATGTTTTAGAACAGGTAAATTATTCTGGCCATATAAGGGAGTTAATTAAAAATATTCTTCAACCTGCTATAAAAAGAACAACTGCTGTAAGGACACACTCATCAGCCACTGCAATGTCCCTGTAATGCACTCCCAGAGAGAACAGAGGGCTCTCATCACTTAGGATGAAGTCCCATCCTCCAGATAAGCCTCTCCTCCACCTCTCACCCTACTGCTACATGACTTCTGAACAGCTGGGTTTTAGCCTCCACCAAAACGCAGCAAAGAAAATGTCCAACATGCAGATGAAATTTCTGTCTTGACAACACAATATTCATCTTGACATGAACTTCTGAGCCCTAAGACAGCAAAAGCTAAGTAACAGCTAACATGGAAAATTCCATCCACTACCTAAGTCTGACAATTTTACATTTATTTTCAAAATTATTTTGGTGCTCAATTTGAAACAAATGAAAAAAACAAACAACTTTATCCCTATAACTTAATTCTTACAGTGAAGCTGTAATAATTCTCGTGTCATAGGACTTTAAGGTATGTTCTTCTATATTTGAATCATGAAACATGGAGATGCAGAGCATGTTACAGTGGAAAGCATGCAAAAATAATCTGAATATAAACTTTTTGTAAAAAGGAGGAATGACAATGCATGTCAAGCTACATGAAGTAGGGGCGGGGGGAGGGGAACCAAAGCTTACCACTAAGCTTCTTCAATGAAGTATTCTTTTCAGAACCAGTAGCAATTATCCCCAGGGAAGGTATTATCTTTGGGATGGTGCCTTTTGAAGGCCTCTAATCCATTAAAAGGAAGTTCTTCATTACATCAAGTTCTCTGGTTGCATTCTTTTTCACAAGCTCCACCGCCTGCAGTGTTTCCATACTGTCTCTTCTTCCTTGCACCTTTGTTGTTCTCACATAGCAACTTTGTTTTACTTGCTCACTTCTGTTCTCTTCAACACCACCTCCTCCTTTCCTACTCTGAGACAGTAAACAGCACTATTTTTAATACAGCATTAAGAATATCTAAAATTAATCTGGTTCCAGTGAAAGAAGTTCTACGGCTTATGAATTTTGCTTCTTAGTTCTTGTCCTTACTTATCTTCCTATTAAGCCGGCTATAACAAGGTCATTTACTTCTCATCACTAAAGCAATACAAAAAGGAAATTTTGTCACTCCAATTTCAGAAGACACTTGGAAAGACACATCTCCGTAAATCTCCCTGACCCCTCTCCATCACAGCTGGCACTGATAACCTGTTCATGGTAAAAAAAAAATGGGGTAAACTCCAACTTCCATTCCTGCTTTCAATACTGGATTCACAGTCAGTAAATGAATTCTAGGTGATAAACCCAGAGGAGAGAAAAAATAAAAAAAAAAGAGAGAGGTTTTGTGTCATAATACTCCTGTTTCTAAATAAATACTGATTTCATAGCAAGGTGTTTCAAGATGGGGACATGAGCAAACTACTGGACTAAAGAAGAAGGGGAGGGAAAAGGAGGCTCATAGTGTTTTGCGTAATCTCTGAAGTACATGAACTGGCATTATTCTTCCATCCAGACAAGCAGTAGAGCATGGAGCAGGTTTATAACAAACACTGACAGAATAACCACTATACTTAAGGCCTCACCCAGTAACACACTGAGCCAGAAGGATATTGTTTACCTACTATTTAATTCAGAATGAAAAAGTAAGGAAGGATTGACATTATCACAGCAGCTCCCTACTCCCACTGCTTAACAGGAATACTTTCATCTGTCCCACCTTGTCCAAATGCCTGGCTCCTCCCAAGATCAGTAGGTACAGGTGAACAGAATCTCCCCAGTACACTGATGACCCTGGCATAGAAGTAAGCTCCCAGTACCAGACAGTCTATTTTGTTCAAAGCCTGGCTTCACCTTGACCCCAAACTATTCTCTAACCTAGATAAACAATTTTCAGAATACTGCATCCTTGAACACCTCACAGCTGCAGGTGACAGGTAAGCATGCTGTAACCTTTGTAGGCAAAGGCCGACAAACTTGCTTTACTGAGGAAGGGGGCTGCAACATTTGCACTTCCCCTACCACCTCGTTCCCACTTTGTTGAAGGTAGGGAACAACACGTATCATGGAAGATTGTCCTACACAAGATGCCGCAGCACTTCAGGATTGAGATGGACACTGTGCTTGAAGGAAATACACTATGGAAGGCATGGGTGAAAGGTAATAGAACAAATACCACACGGCCGATCTCCAGGGAGGCCAGAGGTCAGTAACAAGCAGCTCTTGAGGGGTGCCAGGGGCAAAACTATTCCAAAAGGGTCACTGTTTCCCTCTGGAGCTTTCAAACCATACCTCTGATCTGGTAGGCCAACTACAAGTAAAAATACACATACTTGACTAAATACCTTGGTAAGCTTTGGTGACTGCTACTTAAGCATAGGCTACAGAATCCCTGCCAGATGCTCAAGCTGGTCATACCTTTTCTTCCCAGTCCCAGCTCCAGCTAGCAAGGCAGACAGCCAACAGGGACTTTCTCCATGCCACTCTTCCCATGCCCAGTTCTAGTTTTAAAAGTTCTAAACTACATTGTCCACACTCCCTGTTCCAGTGCATTTCCTCATAGATTACTGGACACAGCCCTCTTTCTCAGAAAGGAAGAAAGTTATTTTAACACTTGCTGCTCGCTTCTGTTTCCCTACAGGATTTCATGTGGATTAAGCCATTGCTTTTAAAGCAACACCCCTTGTATACATGTGTATTTTGAGGATGAGAGGGGAGAGGAAGAGGAAGGCATCAACAGGAAGCTGGGACAAGAGCATGGGTATGGACAAAACTCTAGGCAGAACATTACGACATGGTACATTGGTAGTCTGTTAAGGAGGGGCCAAAGCAAAGCCAACCATCTCCCAGTGATACTGCAGATTACACAAGCTCCCATTGTAAATGTGGCAACGTTACAATTAATGGTACATTTAAAGTCTCAAGCTTATGCAAGTAGCACACATGGATTACTTAGCATCTCTTCGAACACAAATGGTCACCCAAACACCATGAAAAGTTCTGCCTTTCAGCAGATGTTTTGATTCCAAGGTCAGAGTCAGGAAAGAAACTGGAATGACTCCCGATACATGGGAAAGTTTCCAAAATATCTAAAGATCTACCCTGCTGATCAACTGAAATCTGTATTACATAGCAGCCTCTTCTGGTTTTGAACCTGTGGCTTCCCTACACAAAGCAACAGACGGAACAGTGTCAAACACTCCCTGCTTTTGGAAGGTCACGAAGATTTTGTCAATACTACACATTTACACTATTTGCAGAGAGCTTGAAGGATGACACTGGTAAACTTTGACCACCTTCCACCCTACAGAAGACAAGCTCACTTCAAACTAATGAGTAAATGGTCACCAAGTGCTCAGGGCTGCAAGTCTTCTCAGGGTGATAAACACCGGAAACTTTGTGCAATGAAAAATCTCAATGTAGAGAAGGATGATGAAGTTTCCTGACTACTGCTACTTTTTCAACTTTAAGATGATGCAGCTTGTTTTCTTCCAATCCATGAGGGAGGAACACAGCTGCACTGGTAATGCTTATGCTGCTGCCCGTCTTCTTCCTCAGTGGAAAAGGATGCTTGGAACAGTTACGTCACCTCTTTATCACAGGTATCCTATGACAGCAGTATCTAGGCTGGAAGATTAAATTCCCCACTCCTGCCCAATGGTGCCGTGCCCAAATGCACAGTGCTGAAACAGATCAGGGAACAGGTACCACATTGTCACTTGAATTGCATGAAGAAAAACAATGCATGAGAAGCTTTCTGGGAGCGAAAACAGCATTTGTGTGATGATTAAAAGCCCTGAAGATGAGGAAGCAAAGGTTCACAGGCTGCCTTTCTGGCAGCGTCAAAGCTAATGCAGTGGGAAGGTTTAGCCCAGGGAACTAGATTTTAGCTAGTTCAGAGTAAACCACTGAACTATATATAGGGCACATAAGAGTATGTTGCTCTACATTATTCCTTTTTTCTGTTAAAAAAAACCCCAAATGCCAACATAAGCATGCCCAGAGCTTCAAAAACAAGCTTTACCCTCATTTGAGCACACTCAGCTATAGACCTCAGTACATATACACGATTTTTGAAAAACATTTCCTAATTAAACAGAAAACTTTCTGTGTACAAGTAGTTCAATACTACCTTACATAATTTTGATTTCCCCCACAGTTACATGTTGTGCATAGAAAGCAATATAAGAAAGGGAATGAATGAAAACTCTTCTGTGAATCTGGAACCATAGTGTGGTATCTGCTTTGAGAAAACCAAGTGCAGCAATTCTTCTGAGGCACATACACAGGGCTCAAAACAGAACAAAACATCCATTACTGTCCAGCAACAGTGTTTAAATTGTATTGACATTACTGAAAAATAAAATGCTGAACAAAAATGTTGTAATGTTACTTTGAAAAAAGAGTCACAGAAGATAGATAAGCTTAAGAACTCAAAATTCTTGTACAAGTCTCACCAATCAAGTACCCTGTTTGTGTCTATACCTACCTGTTTGAATTTCCCAGAAAGTATTTACAAAATGGAATATTGCATACCAGCTCATTGATTTCTAGCGCAAGCCAAGTACCCTTCCCCACAACCAGCACTTCTCACCATGCTGCAACTCCAACATCAGATTCAATTTGTAAAAATAATGTTCTGGCAGTTCTGAAGAACTTTAAGCTCACATCTAAACTAGCGTCAATAACAGATCACAAACTCATTCAAAAAAATCCACACACAGAAAAAATCTTGGATACAGCTTGCCCTGCATTTATTACAGGGCGAGAACTCGCTAGCTCAAACACATCAGACAAATTATAATTTAGTAACTATTCATATTTTATTACCTATGAAGTTCAAAAGTAGGGTATCAGCATCTTTAAGTCCTTTTCTAATCATTAACCAGTTATGTCCTATTTTAATGAAAATTTGATAATCTGTTTTAATTGTATAAATTATTCTGTATGTTAGAACTACAGAAATACACCAACAAAATATCTGTGAAGATTTATCTTCACATATTTCCTTACCTATTAACAGCTTTACGAAAGTATCAGGGAGGAGTACTGATTTAGTATGATGATATAGCTAACTTGAAATTTCCTTATTCATGCTCTTACTAAAGCATGAGTAAGCATTCTCAACCACAATTAAAGACACAGGGTATCCATTTCAAGACAAAGTACAGACTTTAATCAGCAAAATACCGTACCCTGTTCAAGTACAACATTGAATTACAATTGTGCTCTTGAAAAATGAAGGACTGAGAAGTTTAACAGATCTCGTTGGACGTGAAAAGAAAGGCTGAGTTATACAGGCACTATCTTTTTTTTAAAATCTTAGGATCTAGTATTCTATTCAGACTTTACACTTTACAAATTTATTTTTTAAAAAGCCACTGAATTTAAAAAGAACTAAAAAAGTTTATTTTGAAATCAAATATTTACCTTTTCGCACATAATTGTTGGGGATTTTGCACATCTTTACAAAAGATTCTTACTACCATGTTTCCAGTTTAGGAAAACAGTTCAATATTTTGAAAGAAGCTAAAGTTCTTAAACACAAAATACCAGTACTTCAGTAGCATTCACTTCATGAGCTAAGTTATTTCCACATGCAAATTATCAAAGGCTAGACAGTTCCTTACTGCCAATGAAACCTCTGCTCTCAATTAAAAGCATGCAAGTCAGACCACTGCAATATTCACTCTACACAAATACATTTACTGATTTAAACTTCTGTTCAAGAAAACAGCAAGTACACCATCAACAGATCTAATTAATTTGCTTTTTATATCTTGACCTTAGGCAAAGTGTTACGTTTTCTAGATTACAAATGACTTGCTAGTCTCAAGATTCTTAAATATATCTGTCAAGACAACAATTCTGTAACTGTTTTAACTTCTGAAATGTAAACAATTATGATGTCGCTTATGTTAGAAAACTTCATGCTCACCTCTACATGGGTACCAAAAGGCTTGTACTATTTGAGCCAGCTGGGTAACCAGTAAAAGTCATAGGTCATTCCCTTGAACACATCAGCTACAAATTTGCTAGTATACTTCATAGATACAAACTCCAGAATACAGAATCAAGCAGAACTTTGGCTGTACAGCTAAACATCTTCAAAACAGCAAAATCTGGAACTGCTCATCTTTGGATGCGATCATTAGCTGAAATCTACAAGTTAGTAGATAAGGAAGAGTCTCATTCATCTACCAACCCCAACTTTCTACTCATTCATGTCTTAATTCCTGCACAAATCAATCCTGAATAATGTAACTTTCTAGAAATGAAACAGCACTCTTTGAAAGCCAAGAGTTATGTACACAGCTAACTTCCAACTTCAGCAATTCACAAGGTACCCAATTCTCTAGAAAGCCACTGAGGATCCCTAAATGACAGGAAAGAAAGTCCATATACCATGTAAAAGGAAGGCCAAAATATTTTTAAAAGCAGCTTACCCTGGTATTTCCATAGAGACATGCATTTCCACATAGGGGAAAACTTAATCCCCCCCAACAAATCAATATATCTTTCTTGTCATGCACAAAAAAATAGGACACTTGCATGCATAATCAGCATGAGCCTTACCCTTTCGTCCCATGATTGAGAAATCAATAGCAAACAATGCTGCACATGAAGGTTAATCGACTGATAGGAAAACCAGTTGCAAAGTGATTTCTGTAAATAACAATGATAGCCATATTTTAATAAAACCTGAAAAAATTATTAAACTACATTTGAACATTCAGTGAACTGTCCACGTACAGTTTAAAAGCACACAAAAGCTTTGATGGGGACAGAATTAAATTAATTTCTAAACCATCTGATTTTCTATGTTATATATCCAGATTGCGCACACATAAATATGACAACAGCTGAAAAAATAAACTCTTCAGGTTTTGACAAGGAATGGTTGAAACAAAGTTGTTCATTTCTTGGCCACACAGAAGAGTGTTCCAAAACAAATGGAAGGAATGAAAGAAAGAACAATGTTAATGATGTTACTAGGAATTATTTGCAACATGTTTAGACTGGTGATTTTCACTTTCTACAAAACTGCTCCTAAACATTAACTTTCCCAAATGGGGTTAGAATGATGTGTACATAGAATGAATTAGCAGCTAACAGAACACAAAAGAACGAACACTTGTTCAAAATTAAGAAGTCTTAAAGAAACCCATGCGGATTCATTAAAGAATGTGGAAGCAGCCACCCCACTGGCACACGAAGTTGCTTAGAGTATCACGAGTGAAATAAATATCTACAAAGACCTACAGTTTTCTAGCTAAAAGTTCCAGTGGTTTGTTTTTTTCTTAGCTTAATCAAAGGATACATTTAGAGAAGTTACTACTTTTTCTTTTCATTGTAGAAAAAAGAATCACCTAAAAATCAGGTGGAAAAAAAATAGATCTGTGTTTACATATTGAAAGCATTTATTGTATATTAATTCGTAAAGAATCCATTACATATTTTGTAACCACAGTGTTACAGGAGTTACAGATACACTGAAATAGTTATTTTTCTTTACTGGCCAAGGTCTAACAAATGGCAAACAGCCAAAGGAAGCCCAACTATGACATACCCTTGGCAGCTGTTTTTCAAGTTCCTGCAGTAGTTAGGATAGTATTCAAAAGATGGACTTGATACAGGGCTGCTTGTGTTTCTCATCCTCCTAAGGTACTAGGATCAAGCAGCAGACAATGATTTGAGATACTCCCCCATGTAACTCTTCTATAACAGCCAAAATTTGAAAATTCTATAGGATTATAATGTATTTAATTTAACACTGTCCTAAGTAGTCAACAATACTGTCAGAAAAATAATAGGGTTTCACCTGCCTACAAAAGAAATTAAAGCATATATGAAAAATGCTTCATGAAGTGGAAGGTTCCATTTAGGGTTTTAAAGCATCAAGGGTACGTGAGAAACACTCCAGATGAGGAAAAAGAGTGCATTAGATAAAAAACACTGGAGAAAGTTATTAATTGGAACTATGGCTTAATTTTCACTTAAAAAACATTAGGATGCTTAGCCCATGAAATATTTAGGTAAACAGATTTGGGACTAAATCTCCAGCCACCATGGGTGTTTTAGAAATGTATTTCACAGGGAAATAAATCTTCCCTTTTCATTAACAATGTTGTTATTACTTACTTATTATATACAGAATACAAAAATAGAATTACAAAAGGCAAATAAATGAATTTCCCAAAACTGTTTTGAGGGCAAAATGAGGAGATTATCTGCCTGTTAAAACGTGTTAAGAACATTAAACAGGAGTTAAGTATTCACTCATTTCAAATTCCATTTCAAGTGCTGTTTTCCTTCCTACACTTGGTAAGGAACCTCTATTTAAAAAGAAAATTGTAATTTTAAAAGTTTGTTGGGTTTTTTTGGTTGGGGGCGGGGTGGGCGAGTTGTTTATTTGTTTAAAGACCATGAAGCAACTTAACTGAAAGTAGTAACATTCAAGGACAATGAAGACTGACAATCACTATTCAATTGTTCCATTTACTTTCATCTAGCTCAAACTAGGGGAGCCACCAGTACACACCAACTGCAGACTAGCTGTCTCTGCTAAGACAACTGGCAAAAAGACACAAGGTGTTTGGAAAGCTGAGGAAACCAAATGTTACATACTTTAATGAGAAGCAATCAATGCATTGAGCATACTTGGAGAAGCATTCTGAAGTTAACAAAACAGTCACTTCACTGTAACAAGAGGAGGATATGCCATGGAAGATTTTCTATATAACACATGTATCTCTTAAGTCAGAATGGTCCCTTTCTAACTAGCAAATATTTGACAGAATAGCACAGGAGATGTTCATATTACCACATTTCACAGCAGTACTTCAAGGGAAGAATGTGGGAAAATTATGTTTGTCAAAATCCTTATTTTTATTTGTTTGTTCTCCTAATTTGCCCATTTAGTCAGTCATATAAAGACCTGCTAATCAGCAGTTAAAACCAGTTTAACATAACGATCATTATTAACAAAACCTTGAAAAGCAAAGATACATTTATGTTAATGGCATAAGTAATAACAAGAGAAAAGAATGAGAATAAAGAAGAAAAAAAAAAAAATCAGAGTTACCAAAAGTATGTACATTCTTATAGTGAACAGGTGGTCTCACCTGTATCACACAATTTTTCTAGTCCAAGCAATCCCATTTTATACAAAATCTGCCTTTAATTTAAATAATTAATTGAAGTCAGGGAATACAGCCAGTAAGTAGGTTAGCTGTTTCAGAAAAAACTCATTATCTACCAAACTGTTTCAGGCATCTGATTAAGTGTGAATATCTGGAACATAATGTCCAAAAAGAAAAGTGTCTTAAACAAATGTTTTGATACCTGATTTAGCTATGCTTTTTTCCTCTAACAGAAGCATTTGTAACATTTCAACCCAAATGCAGCCAAGAAAACCTATCAAAACCACACATGCTCCATAACAGAAGTACATTCACTGAAAGTATCTGGACAAATTATTGGATAGGGAAACAGAGCACACTTGTGACAAATGAAAAATACACAGTCTGTACTGCAAAGGCTATCTGTTTACAAGTTCTTTGGTTTTGTTCTTAAATAAAAGGGCCAATTAATCTTTTAATGCACCATTTCTTTGTGATAAGTCACAGCTAAATCAGTTAAAGCAGCCATGACTCAAACCAGTCTACTCCTACTGTATCATAACAGCAATGAGGAAGCACATTTGCTTTCTCAACAGTTTAGAACTTGCATTTCAACTTCAGATAAAGACACCATGTTTGTAAGTACACCCTGCATCAATGCCCACATTATTTGCACAAAACGAACTATAAAGTCATAGCTACAATGAATATAGGGAAAAGCAATGCTTTGGCAAGGCTGTGCACGTACTGCAGCAAGTATATAGTGTTACACCTCCACTACAGACTAGATGTCAACACAAATGCCCTGCCATGGCTAGTCAAAACCAAGCACTTCTACACCTTAAGATTAAGGGAGCAGATAGAAATTTTTCTCTTTATGGCCTGTTACTGTATTGAGACTAAAACCTTATTTCAGTAAGGACTCAATGCAGTACTATATCCTCATATTCTTAAATGGGATCACTAAACAGCAACATCAACAGAAAATCTGATAATCCAATATGTAACAAACAACTAGTGCAGAGATCAGAACACGACTGAGATGAGTGTAAATAAAACATTACCTTTGCTTAACTATGTTCATCTCTCCCTCTCAATACCACATCCCAGTTCTGACGGCATGCCTATTTTCTGAACAGTTAATATTGAGGGAGATTAAAAGTATACAGTCATGTGAACATTTCATGTACAATAACTTCAAGACTGACTTCTAAAATGTCTCTAGGAACAGCTGAAATCCCCAGAAAGACTAGGTCTCTTTGTCCAGTCTTGCCATAAAACCATATCTTGGCCTCTCCTGACCTTCAAAACCACCTTTAGACCTAGACATTCCCTAACTACTGCACTGCAAAAAAGGGGTAAAATATTACCTGGAACTGATACAGAGACTCAGGAAAGCAATGAGGATAAGACTGGAAGAGGGAGTTGGTAAGTTTGACCCAAGAAGTCCATCAAACTTTCCTTTTAACTAGATATTATTGTTTTACTTTGTGGAATCAGACCGGTTGGGGTTGGAAGGGACCTCTGGAGGTGATATAGTCCAACTCCCTGCTAAAGCAGGTTGCACAGTCATGTCCAGGCAGGTTTTGAATGTCTCCAGAGGAGACCCCACAGCCTCTCTGGGCAGCCTGTGCCACAGCTCGTCCACCCTCAAGTCAAAGAAGTTCTTCCTCATATTCAGAGGAACTTTCTGTGCTGCAGTTTGTGCCCACTGCCCCTTGCCCTGTCGCTGGACACTACTGAAAAGATCCTGGCCCTGTCCTCTTGGCACTTGCCCTTAATATATTTTGTAGACATTAATGAGATCCCCCCCTCTCAGTCTTCTCTGCTCCAGGCTAAACAGGCCCAGCTCTCTCAGCCTTTCCTCATCAGGGAGATGCTCTAGTCCTCTAAATCATCTTCACAGCCCTCCGCAGGACCCTCTCCAGTAGCTCTCTGTCTCTCTTGACCTGGGGAGCCCAGAACTGGACACAGCACTCCAGATGTGGCCCCACCAGAGCAGAGCAGAGAGGGAGGATCGCTCCCTCGACCTGCTGGGCACCGTCCTCCTAATGTACCCCAGGATCCCATTGGCCTTTTTGGCCTTCTTTGCAGAGCTGCCTTCCAGCAGGTCAGCCCCAGCCTGTACTGGTGCATGGGCTTGTTCCTCCCTAGGTGCATGACCCTACAACTGTCTTTGTTAATGAAGAACTTCATTTATAAAGAACTCATTGAAGCATGACAGAAAAATTTTTTGGGGGAAAAAAAAAAAATCCAAAAGATGCTCAATACACTTCTTGTGTGGGATGAGAGAACTCCATGTTAAAGGAAAAAAAAAAATTAAAAATCCCAGTCTTTACAAACAACTTTGTTTTTCACACTTCAAGGACAAATACTTTAAGATTTCAAACTAAATAGTAGCAACCTGTTTCATCACTATGCTCTGAAAAGAATCCTGTCCAATCTCTACTGAAGCCTAAATAAGCAGGCAGAAGCTTTCCCTTTTCACATGCAACAAAGTTGAAGTCTTGAAGACTATTGCTATGCTCACTGATAAACACAGCTAGCCACAAAGTAATCGTTGCTTGCATTAAAATCTAATCATAGCTTATCAACACAATTTTTTTGAAAGAAACTATAAAGAAAGTACTGTTATTTTGTAAGAATTGGAATACACATGCATCTGTTAGGTTACCTTCCCTTCACCCATACACTTAAAAAGCCCATTAATACACACAGAGGAAAAATAAATGGCTGCGTAGTTCTTAATGTCTCTACAGGTAAGTATTGCAATTAGTTCTTTTGGTCTCCTTTACATTCCATCCGACTGTAGTAATGCAGATACTATAAGCAGTAGGGTAAACAGTGTTAATAATGACTCTAAACATAAGCATACCTGGTTTAGAAAGAACAAGTCTTACTTCTCCAGTTTAATTGTTTAAAAAAGCCACACACTCCTTCACAGCAAAAGTAAGTCCCATGTTAGAGGCCTTAATAATACTAAACACTGCAATCGAAACAGCAGCAGTTCACCGTGTTACAAAAGTTGAACCACAGTAATCGGAACAGTTTGTGCCAGCTGCTTCTCACGCAAATATACAACATAATACATACATATTGCCACCTTTTTGTTAAAAAACCTCATGTCTCTGGAGAGAAATAATTTCAACTATTTACCACAAAAGCAGAAAACACCTAAATACTTACAGTAAGGGTATTTTACATGACAGTGGTTCAAACAACACAACACAGAATTACTGTAAGACACTTTTAGTACCCAGTAGCCACAGCTTATTACAAATCTTATGTCACTGCAAAAGAAAATACTTAAGCATTCCCTCATGAAAACTAAACATTTGTGAAATTCATTACAAACCTATAAATAAAGTGCACTCAGTATGATTACTACTGAATTTATGAAGATTTCTTTATCCAAAGACTCATGTTAGTAATTTTACTAGAGACCATGCAGGATTTTTTTAAATAGTATTAATTCCAACTAAAATGTTTTCCTATTTTTCTGTTTTCTATTGTAACACATTCCATAACTTGAGCCTTTGTGTTAGGGAAATTTGCTGTTCTTCAAGGTAAATAACTTAATTCTTAGAAACATCTGCCTCAAAAAATCTCATTTAACTTTGAATGTTAAAACTTCTAAGTCTTATCACTTTATATCTTAAATAGTAATTCCCTCTTCTATAAACTATATTTGCAATTTTCCAAAGATGGGATTATAGCTACATCAGAACATCTTTTAGGTTTTGAATACAACTATTTCAGGACATACTTTAAATCACAAAAATCATCAATGTTAAGCTGTGAACTTCTAAGCAAAGAGGAAAATGAAGAGCTCATACTAGGTTCCTTTGAAAAATATACAGAGATTTACAAAGGCAGAGGCTGGATAATATTGACATCTTAAATATCTTAAAAATGACAACAGGTATCATAACTTGGATTTTGTTCCTTTTTTATTTTGGTAGGATTTTTAACTCCCAAAGAAAATATCATTACAGTAAACGCCCCTAAATACTGTCTTAACATACTTAAGGTAACAATACTTACTGCCAGGCATTGTTAATCAGGATCCTGTCCTCAATCATGCAAAAATATAATAAGCTATAAAGAAAACAAAAAAATAAGTCAAGACAATAGCTTTAGATAATTTGCGTCCAAATATGCATAGTAACTTACACAGAATGAACCAAAGACAGTCTTCAGCTCCAAAATCAAAGAGGCTGTTACCACAGTAACCCAGGTATCTTTTTATCTGACCAAACTCTATGTAGGTTTCACCAGTTCTTGAAATGTAGTCATTCTGTTCTTGCATTTGATGCCTGAGTAAACATTTTTCTCTTTATTCATTGGGATGACTTCTTGAACTGCCACTCTTTACGATGCTAAATGATGTATAGCCTTACAGGGTACTTACACTCCAAACGTAAATCACAGCACTTCTCTGTTAAAAATGCCCGAGAAAGGTTTCTGTTCTATACAAAAAAAACGATGCTGAAAAATTTGTAGCACTTTCTAGGACATTTTTGTCCCGGTATCAAAAAGGACAGATTTTTTTTTAGATATATATATAAACTAATATAAACTACTATAAACTACTATAAACAATAGCTGCTCAAATAATTTTTGATGCAATTAGATATCTTCATATAATTAACTCAACTGAACTTATAAGAATCTATTTTGGGGATAAAAATAGCCTAATCTACATTTCATTAATTAGCATTAAAATGAAAATCATTTGAAGATGTTTCTATATTAAAGTTGTGCATTTGGGTTTTATTAACCGCCAAATGCAACCTTCCTGCAAATGTACCTTTTCACAACTAAGACAAAAAAATCTCAGTTAGAGACAGTGTTGCTGCTTTTCAAGGACAAAATTTAAAAATTAAAGATATTTAGCTAATAGTTGCTTATATATGTACACCAAAAAAAGTAATTCCAGATACTGACAATGTGAGAATAAACATTTTATTTGGTCACAAACTGTTTTAATGACCACACACTAAAGCAATGTTCATAATTACTGAAAGCAAACTTTTTTCATTCACATTAAATATATTCCAATGTATTTCAATCACATTCCAATTTGCTGATAGAATCAGATTCCAATTTGCTGATAGCAGCTGTGATTAAAAATATTGCTTCAAAGTAATTTCTTTAAAATATCCTATCCTATTAGAAGGCTGTATGTCCCCCTCTGAGGACACAGTTAGAAGCAGAATAATTTTATAAAAGGAAACATGTGCTGTGGATTGTGGTGTTCAACAGACACACGGAAAAATGAATTCTCTAACTTACAGTGTAGTTAAGAATTTAGCTGAGAGATTACAGAAGACAGATTTACTACATATTATAAATGCAGAATCTGATGAGAGGTTCAAGGGAGTCAAATGCCAGACACTCAACTGAGTGTTCTGACCATCGCTAGCAATTCAGAATTCAATACATTTTCCTAGAACATTATCACTGTGATTGCTAGCAAAGTCAACTAACTTTAGAAGATACTAATGCAGAAATTACGAGTTAAGTTGTATAAAAAACCCTAAGTCAAGTTTTCAAACTGAAGAATCTTGCTTCTGTTTTTAAATCAATTACTGGATTTTTAATTATATTATGATCTGGAACAGGGCCAAAAATTCAATATGGAGATCGCCTTGCTCCTGTATGCAGAACAGAGCAAACAATTTCCTCTCCATGTGTTCAATCACTGCCTTGTTAGGCCTAGGGTAAAGTTTAGTCCACAGATGCTGCTATCTGTTCAGGTAGAACAGACTAAAACAGAATAAGAAGTTTCCCACCACGAGTCTGCTCTGCTGTTCGTCATTGAATTAAATTCTACATAGCAAGACAGAGTTAAAAAAACACCCAAAACCAGAATTTGATGATGTAGAACTTGGCTACAATTAAAAGACAGGTATGGCAAATCATGAGATATAATTTAGTTTCCTAAATAGTCTAACACTTCCTGTTTAAACATATTCCATGTCATTTTGTGATATCTGACAGACCACCAGAAGCAACTTAAGAATGTTATGTACCTATATAACATCTCCTGCACCAAAGCAACTGACTCTTGGATATTAAAGAGGTAAGTGACATGTTTACTTTTCTGCAGAGGGCTAAATGTTATTTTGTTTTCCTAAGGATATAATAATCATAATAATTCTAAACACAATTATAATCAAACTGCAATGCTTGTGAATGTACCTTAAAAGGCAGAACAACATTTCTATGACACCTAAACATAATTTTTCTTAATAAAAACTTTCATTTAGTTTCATGGAGAGTCTATGCAATTTGGCTAGGATAAGGAAATCCAAGGTCAATTCATTGTTCTATCTGACTCAAGGAGCACTAACACAGGAAAAAAAATACACTTTGTTCAACTTATTGGTTCTGATCATCTTCTTCCTCCAGTTACATGCTTACATGTGATTAATTTTTTCATTACTTTAACTAACCTGGGATCTGAAATTAAAGGATAGTTTATAAGCAGAAACTATTTATTATCACAAGATTCCATAAGGCTCTTCCATAAAAGCCAAACAGAAGAGCAGACATCTTTTTCCCTTCTGCCCTAAACCAACAGATCTCTGTAAGACTTAAAATGGAAAAACGTATATAGATCTTTGTGCTACAGGTAGAGAAACAGAAGTCAGCATACCCAAGGTTTACTATTTTCTTTTACTAAGCACACCATTATGTTACTCTGTTATGTAACACTATAAATGATCAACTTGACTTTGCCAGCTGGGCACCTATTCATTCCTCCAAATTAAGCTAAAGAATAATACAGGTTTAAGCACCTCTGACAGTCAGGCAACCCAAACTGGGCAGTCATGAACTGAAAAAGTAAAATACACTGCACATGAAGTTTTTACATCACTTGGTTCCCCACTCATGTTTCCTATGTGAAAAATTAATCAACACCTTTAGTTTTGAAGGTAGGCAAATGGCCAGTGCAATGCAAGATTAGTCACATGCTCATTTCATAGACAGTTAGGCTCCAACTAATATTCCCAGAATCCAAACAATGCAATATAAAATGGAATTACATAGCACAGTGCAGTTCTGTTAAAGTAGCTAACTTTATTTTGAATTAGCTTTCTCGGGTAGAGAAGCAATGCAATAGAGGAGCTTGGCTGTATCAATAAGGCTATCTTGTTCTCTCACTGAAGAGCGTTCAGCTAAACAGGCGTACCTAAAAGGACATTTGTCCTGCCTCACCTTAAGAGAATTCGGTCTTGAGCAGATGGTTTTAGGACAAGAAAAACCCTGCACATTAAATAAGTGTTCCTTAGCAACCCTTCCCACCATCTCAAAGGCTAGTTCAACCCAATATCCATTTCACTGGCAAAATTAAAAGCAATGTTCCTATGCCTAGGTACTTACGTTACCAGTGGTGCATTAAAAATCTATCAGATAAATAGGTTTTGCTCTATGCCAACTACAGAAAACATGATTTGCTTTTACTTAAAAAAAATTACGTATTTTCAAAATGGTTTAAAAATAAAAGAGTAATTTTACAAAAATTAGTTCACTACAGAGGTGGGCTGGGCAGTTAAATCACTAATACCAACCAAAGCTGTTTCTAAGCTGTGTATTTTACAATTTAGATTTCATAATTTGAAGTGCAATCCCCTTTCGTTATACTTGAAATTCAATTGCCAAGTCTGATTAGTATTCTAAGCTCTCCTTCCACTTGCATGTACTATAAAATTTGTTTATTCTTTTCTCCTGCCGAAGGCTGGATCAGAAGTAGAGACAAGTTACTGTTCATCAGTAACAGCAAACATTTTCATAACAGGATGCCAAACAAATATCTATTTTGAAAACAGTTGTTTAATTACAAACGGTATTTGAATTCACATTTTTGTGAGTTTTTTCCTGAATCTGAAATGAATCCAAATCTACCAGCGTTTTTTTAGGCAAATACAAAGTGTTACTAAAAGGCTCCAATAAAACTTATGCATAAGCCTTTACAGATATCAGGGCACTACAACCAGATTTCATCCCCAAACCATCAATTATTCAGGAAAACTTTAAGACATGCTTAAGAGAATCCATACCCTGAGTCTTCCAACAAGATGCCCTGAATAATAAAGTTACTCAAGAAAACACTTCAAATTATTCTGAACACATTACAAAGGCTTCAGGAAGCAGACTACCTGCATCTTGCCAAAGCCTTGGCCGTTACTCTCATTTTAGCTTACCTATTCAATTTACACAGCAACATCTCATGTAGCTTTACAAAGCACAACATCGGTGCTAGCAAACTTGATTTTGACATAGGAATTCAAATCTGGTTCTAAGTTGCAGGCTTTTCCACAAGTTCGCCAACAGAGCGGAGAGATGTCTCAATCCAAGCTAGCATCTTCTCCTAGTATCTCAGCTCAAAATGCCATAGAATACCTTCCTAGATGTATTCAGCTTAAGAATTTGTACTATTATTAGTTCTTGGTAACAGGTTTTGTGAACCTACACCTCAGTCATCTAAAGTATGGCTCCGTGCTGCACAATTAACTTTAAAGTAGAAAATGACTATTTAGGAAAGCTCACGGTGTAGTCCTTGTGTAAATCTGCATTGTGTTTGGTTAATGCTTAGCAATACCTCACTGTGTTATGGTCCATCGTAGGGAAATCCCAAAGCCACAGTCCTTCACCGCTTCCCTGGTTTCCCACCGCTACCACAGGTATGCCCAACCACATCAGACACGACTGACCACTTCAAGGTTTTGACTTAAGACTCGTGGAAGGCCTCTACCTCCAGAGGAGCGTCACGCAGGCACCACTCAGCGGCGGCAGGGCCTCAAGCCATCTCCGGGGAAAGGCAACGAGGTCCCGCTCGCTACTGCAAGCCCCCGGGCCGGGACAGCATTTGGGATGAGGAGCCCGCCCCCGGGAACCGCGCCGAGCAGCGCCCACGGGGGCACCTGAGGCCGGCTGCCCCGCTGACAGCCTGCGGGGCGCCGGGTCATGGGCTGAGGCGATGTCCTGAGGCTTCTTTCTCCCGCGGCCCCCACCGCCCTGAGGGGTGCCGCTGCAGCACGTCGGCCCCAGCCTCCCGCTCCCCCCCTCAGCGCCCGCCCATCTGGCGCGTCCTCCTCGCTCCCAGCCGTGGAGAGCGGGCAGGGGAACGGACGAACGGGAAAAGGAGACGGCTGCGAAGGCGCAGACAAGTAAAGAGGCCGCTTCCTAGAACGGACGAACGAGAAAAAGAGACGGCTGCGAAGGCGCAGACAAGTAAACGGCCCGCTTCCTGGCTCCCCCAGACTCACCTCATCCACCTCTCCGGCTCGGTTCAGCAGCCGCCATCTTCACCCCACCACCCCCCCCATTAAGTTGCCTGGGGCGCAACGCACGCCGGGAGCTGGTAGTTCTGTGAGGAACCTTTGTCTGCCCATCCCTCCCCACACACAAGCAAGGGCGAGGGGGCACGGCGGAGGAAGGCGCACCCCGGCCGCGCGGCCAGCCCCGGGGCAAGGGGCCGCCTAGGCGGCGCGAAGCGCGGTCGGGGAGGACGAAGGGTGCCGCGGGAGGACACAACTCCCAGCACCCTTTGCGGCGCAGGCTCGGCAGCCCCTGGAGGCAGAGGGGCGGGGGCAGCTCGCCCGGGCCCCGCCCCGCCGCCGGCTTCCCGCTCTCCCTGGGTCACGTGGCCGGCGCCTCGGTCTGGCGGCAGCCGGGGGAGGGGGGTGGCCGGCTAGCGGTAACTGGTTCTCTGCGCTGCCGGGCGGGAGCCGCGGCGCCCCCCGCACTTGTTTCCCGGATGAGCTTGATTTAAAGAAAGAAGTCAAAATTTCTTAGTGACTAAGTACCCTTTATTGGCAGCGCTGGGTGCATGGGGGATCGCTCCACCAAAGGCATGCACACCGAGGGAACCCCTCAGCCCTCTCCTTATACAAGTCACTCGTGTCTATTCATTAGCTTTCCGGGAACTCATTAACATATCTCACACCTGGACAACCAGCACATTCCATTCAAGGGCCCAGCACATCTTCAAATTAACAACATTAACATATCTTGTGCCTGGACAATTAGCACATTCCATTCAAGGACCTAGTATATTTTCAAGTTAACAACATTAACATATCTTGTGCCTGGACAATGTCCTTGAGGAGTTGTCTCTATGCAGACTCTATTCCTTAGCAGTCACGTTTAAAGTCTCCATCTTCGCCACGTTGCATGTACAACAGGAATCTAAGACAAAATGTCCTTTTTTTAAAGATAACCAACCCAAGGACTTAGCAGTCTGTGCATGTGTCATGTTGCAATAAGGGTCCCTGGACATCTCCCGACCCTAACTAAACATCCTTTAGATAAGTGGTACAGCATTCACCATTCAAGCTGCAGCCCTGATGTAGAGGCTTTCTGAGGGCGGTTAGGCTGTGCTGTCGCTAAAACTTCCATGTTGCAGTGGTGGCGGCGCCGACAGGTGTTGTCTGTGAAGGACAGGAGGATGCCCGAGGGGGAAGAGGCGTTTCTTTCTTTAGGCAATGCTTAGTCGAAGTTGGACACTAAAACTGTGGTGGCACAAGATCCTTGCCCTGGCTGTGTCTTTCTGCCAAATAATGGCAGAACTGCACAGCAGGAAGGGGCAGCGGTTGTGCTCGGCTCCTGTGGCCCAGGGCCTGAGGGCAGGGCCCAGGGGCTGGGCAAGCTGCGCTTGGCAGCTCGGCTGAAACCAGCGTTCAGGCGCACCCACAGACTGTGATGTGTAACCCAAAGGGAAACCGTGACACAGCTACTGATCATCTGAGGCAGCGTAATCTCTTAATCCATTCCCCTTGAAATAATAGGTCCAGCTTCAAAACCTGATGTCTTTGATGCCTTATTTTCTGGGCAGCCAAGGGGAAATCTGAAAAATTTGTTTCCAGCTGTAGATAGTTCCTTCTGAAAGAAAACATGCCAGGCCAACCGTCTAATTAGGTGGGTGAGTCCAAGTCATTCTCCACATTAGAGTTTATCTGTTTCACTGACTTTGGGTTTGCATATGTTACATCTGGCAAAAAACTGGTGTTTCATCTTCATAAGCGTGTTGAGTCTATTTTTCTTCCTTTCACCAACAGCAGAAACAGGATCAGTGTTTCTGATTTGTGTTCCTTGGAAATAATCCCTAAAAATGCAAAACTTGGGAGGTGAGATGTCTCTATGTCTCAGTTTTCGGCAGTATAAAAAAGATTCATTAATTAGGGAAAATTAGCAAGACATCACATGTGGGTGCAACTGGGGGAGTTAAAAGAGTAACCTACAGTCCTTCTTACTTGTTTTCTGAAATACAGCTTATGGTTTTGAACGCTTGGTGCCAAACATAATGAAAATAATAACAAAAAAACGAACTGTCTGCCTTCCATAGAAAGGTGTATTGAGTCACTGCCTATAAAGCATAGCCTGTGAAGATTAGAGTGTAATTTATTAATGTTTCAGCCAACAGTGGTCAACACTGAGATACTCTGTATAGCTACATTTGTCCTTTATCCTTTAAGTATAGCTGGTGATAGATAATAATCCTCCTAGTTCTTTTCTGTAATCTAGAGGAAAGTTTTAATTTTTTTCATCAGCCAAAAATACAAATGAATTTTTATGGTCTCAGTTCATGTCAGAAGAAGCTTTAGTTCAAAGATCATTCTTCCGACCATCAGCTATTGGTAGCCTGCTGTCTTTATTGAAATGTTTCCTTCAAGCTGTTTGTCTCATTTTTCTATTAGCTGTGCATAAGGGTTTGCAGGCTGCAACGTACTTGTCATGCCATATGGTTTCAGGAAAATGCTGGCTAGTGTAGGAAAAGCTACTAGTTCTTACTAGTTGTGTGAATGAGACGAGCAGCAAGCTGGGTTGGTGTTCATTCAGTCACTACTCTTAGATTTAAATGTAATACTGTTAGTAACATCCTGATTTCTCTATTTTTGTTTTGGTTTAAAAAACACCAAAACAGTTTAAAGCCAAAGTTTCAGTTGTCTGACATACAACTCCTGTGTCTGTGATGAATACCTTTTCTTCTCTGAGGGTTTTTCAAACGTTTTCCTCCGGTTTTATTGTGTTAACAAACGTCTGTGAATACGGAGTAGACTTACACAGCTCAAATCATTGAATAAATACAGCGTTGGGATTGATGTTTGTTTGAAGAACTGATGCATTTTAAAGCAGGCCTCTTTTATGATGTTATTACATAAACCATGTGGTACCTAATATTCAATAAAAGTCAGTAAAGCCCTTAGCATAATTGTAGTGCTGTTGTTTAAAACAACTGTTTTCCTAATTCAATTTCAAAACAGAGCAAACAGCTGGAGTCTATGAATATGTATGTGTTGATCTCTCTGGGCTTCCTTATGTGTTATGTAATGGGTAGCAAATTTAGTTGTGCATTAGAAGAATTTTTTCCTTTATTGAGGACATCAGAAGAGTATATAGGCACCTTTCTGTCCAACACCAATTTTTAATTTACTGTCAATGAAAGAGCGACCTGATCCTTTGACTACATCTAGGGTGACAATCAAACTAACCAGTAAGATTAAGAAAAAGTTTAATTACACACATAAAATTGCTCCATGGCTAATTTGCAGCCAGACTGTCTGGTTTTACTTCTGATCCCAGTCCCATCTAAGTGGACTGTCCAGTTTTGCTTGAACATCTAAATCTTCTGGAGCAGCAGTTCATATATGTGTGAATCCACACACGCACAAAACTCTATGTCCCATGTGACCTGCCTTTAAATCTTTTTAAAAGAAGTGATATTTACTACATAGGCATAGCTTTTAGAGTTTTCAGTCTAGAAGCATTTTAAGTGTGAGACAGAAACTTCCTGTTCTGTGACCAATAACAAAATGTGAATTGCATTAGTAATTTGGCAGTAGCAGTTCTATGTTTTCTAATTAGATTACTAATTCACTTAAAAGTACAATCAAATGCTTAGTGTCTGCAGCAAGCTGTAAAAAGTGCCTTAGTTTGAAATGCTAGTGGAGGTTCAAAAGGGTAACAGGAATGATTAGTTAGCCTTAGATCATCTAAAGTATGAGGTCTTTTCAAAGAGTTTTGAAGAAAAAAGAGGAACAAATTAAAAAATCCCCAAAGAATTAATGTACACCGACAACAGTAAAATGCAGGAATAGTAGAAAGTTAATGTTACTTTTATAACTGTGTGGGAAAGATACAGTTAAGTTTAAAATGTTTTAGATGGAGAAAATAGATAAGGAAATATACAGCGTTCAACAGAAATGACTAAAAGCTGGACTGGTGAGTGGTTTACAGCAGCTCACCACTGTGTTGACAAAATCCATTATAGCAATTAAATCTGGCTTTCAATAGTGAGAAAACAGTAGTTTTCATAGCAATGACTCTGTGGCTTGCTCCTACCATTCACAGGAATTTCATTTAAGTATGTTTTATCTATATAATCAATTGCCAATTAAATAATAATTTTGTTAATACTTACTCAGTGGCGTATTTTTCCAACTTAGTATTTTTCTTCTTGGTTCTATAAATGGGTAGCAATTACAGTATTTTACGACCTTCCAAATGTATCTGATGATAGAAGATGTTTCTACCGAGTGTAGTTAGACTGCAGAGATCACATCCTCAGGGCCTGTGTTAAGACATTTATTCCATCATTGTTCATTTTGGCAGGAGGCACAGTGGATGCAAACTAACAGTATTAACCAGCCCTGAAAGCAGAGTAGAGAGTTCTGCCCCCCAAACCATCCAGTAGTTCCTGGTGGATGCTTCCCGCGCCCCCCCCCTGCCCCAGCTCTTCTCAAGCAAGAGTTGTCAGTGACAACTATGTTCACTAGGAAGACAGCTGTCAGGGGGACAGCAAAAATAGATTGGAATGATTACAGTTTTTTAGAAATTCTGAGAAAGTGCTGAGCAGCTGCTGTCAGAAAAGTTAGCCTCTTGCAGATGTCTTAGAGCAAGAATCTTAAAATTGCATCCAAAATCCTCAAATACTTTTCAAAACTGGGGCCATATATGATTGAGAATGAATTCCACATCAAAATTAAAGATGTCAATATTATAGAATCCTCAAGTGTGTAAGAAAAGTTCTCATATGACGCATATATACATACCTGTATATATTTGATAACAAATAATAGTTATGATTCACAGATGCTTTATTATTGAGTCATTAATTGTCCTAAAGTTTAAGAGTTTACAACAAGTTTAATCAAACAGAGGAGGAGACATGCTTATTCCATTGGATTACATATTCTTCATCCTTTCCTCTGGCATCAGGAGCATCTACAGTTATAATTTTTCTGGCCAATTGGAGCAATTTTGATTCTATTTTTAGGATTGGTACTGTTTCTATAAAGTAAATGGGTTTATACTACCATACTTAAATGAGGTCTGTGTTATTAAAATTTAACTTCATTGTCCAGCTGGGGGCAGAAGGGGAATGAAGTACAGAACTTCCACCAACACAGTGGGTCACAATGTGATGTCTCAAATACTGTATGTGAAACCCAGATTTCCTGAAGTGTTGCCTGTAAAGAGAGCTAGCTATGTATATGGGTCCCAGCTGATCATACTACAGGTTTTCATACTCCAAATCAGTGACAGGTTCCCAATCCATTACAGTAAGCTACTGATGTACCTCAGGGTATTCTGTATATCTTGAAGTGTTCTCTTCCCTCTACTATATAATAGGAGAGTAATATTAATTTATTTTTATTACTGTAACATCCAAAAATAGAATCTAATTATTCTCTTCCGTTTTTGGTCTCAGCTAGATTTTTTTTTCTTTTGAGAATCAATTAAAACCTTCTTGAAAAGAATGAATGTGCTCCAGTTTTGCTGCAAAGAATATTTATTCTGTGACATTTAACGTACTGATAACAAATAATGCACATTATGTTCCATGCAATTTATTTTTGTTTATTTTTCCTTGGTTTCTAAGGCTTTTGCAATCACATTGGTCAGTCCCTAATAACTTGAGAACCAACAGGCTGATTTCAGCTACAGATAGACACAAACAGAAGTCTTAAAGGTAAATGGGTTCTGGAGGTTTTGTGAAAATCTGTAGAAGATTAGGCAAAAGCAAACTGAATTAGTGACCTCACTGAGAGAAAAAAGCATCATGTGAACTCAACGTTTTTTATGTTGCTTGGCCTGGTCTGCTCAGGCATGCTGTGCCTGCGAGCTACAGATACAGCCAACAGCAGACAGCACAAATACAACACCAAGCCGGGCCTGACGTGTGTTCCTTTCTTCGCAGATGGCAGTGAGGGAATGGGGGGGGGGGGGCTATTAAAAGTATTAGGGGATGAGTAAGGTCATGATGAAAATAAGAGAGGAATTAGGATTATTACAGTGGAGGTACAGGTATGTGGGACACAAATCCATGGGAAAAGAGGTTTCACTAGTTCCAACAATCACAGAAAAAAATTATGTTTTTCCTCTTAATACCTTTTTGAGAAAGACATGTCACACCCATTAATAACCAAACAAGTTTCTAAAAGGCCTGTGGGTGACAGCCTCCGCTGAGAAAAAAAAGACTTAATTTCCTATCACAGTGGGCCAGATTCTCAGTTTGCGTGAACTGGCAGGATTAATCTGAAATGAATTGAGTTGTGCTGACTTAATGCCAATTGGC
This sequence comes from Falco cherrug, assembly GCF_023634085.1. Lineage (NCBI taxonomy): Eukaryota > Metazoa > Chordata > Aves > Falconiformes > Falconidae > Falco > Falco cherrug. The sequence continues at coordinate 15,572,294 of NC_073699.1, forward strand.
CTACTGTTTTAAGATGTTAAAAATACTTCCAAGCAAATACAGAAAAGAAACAAAAAATTTAGGCAGGAATACGTTTAGGGAAAATGGGCATAATATTACAATATGAAAAGCCATTACGGTGTAATAGGAGATGGTAGGGAGGTAAAATATTAACTATGTTAAGATCTGGTATCGAAACTAAGTAGGATATTCATCCCTTTCTATCCCAAAACGTTTATCAGTTTTATTTACCCTGTTACAGGAAGTAGCATCAGTTTTGCACGAACACCTAGGCTGGGATAAAAAGCCTGAAGCATGGATACAAGGAGGTGACCAGGACTGTGAGGAAGAGTCAGTAGCAAAGTGAAATACAGGGTGGCATTAGGAGACCCGAGCCTGGGAATCACTCTTGGTTGAAATGCAGAGGATCAACTGTGCTCACTACAGCATCTCCTCTCTGTTGGAGGAACAGACTCTTAAGGCACAGGAATCCCACTGCCTCTCTGCTGTTAGCTGATCTTTGTAAGAAGTACCGGTTAACCGGAAATACTGGGAATACTGGGGTCAGAGGTAGCTGACAGATGACTTGGATCAACTCACATGATTTCATTTCTTTTAAAAAATAAATCCCCCTCCTGACAGCAGGTAAATCCAGAACTTTCTGTTCAGCTGGTTTAGAATGTTTAACCACTTCTGTCTTTTTAGGCCCATTTTGAAATAATGCTATACAGAGAAAAGACCCTGGTAGACTTAATTTTGTAAATAATAATAGAGATGCAATTTTTTTTTCAGTCATTATTTGGTACATATGTCAGATCTGCATTTTCCTGCAAATTTAAAATGTGGGAAATACATGTCACCAGGCTGTGTTTAAGAAATGCCAGGAGGTGGCGTGTGCCTACTTGATTTGCTCCTTCAGATTCAAGCACAGTTTTGTGCTGCAGGTACCTGAATACGTGCATTTGCTTCCACTTGGACTTCTGCCACAATTTACATAAATGGTACGTACCATTTAGTGTTTACCAAATGAGAAACTATTCTCTAATTTGTTTGCTCATTGCTGTTCAATGTGTGTCCCAGTTGAGCATTTGTTACCTCTTCAGATCTTGCTTTTGAAACTTAATTCCTTGTGGACTTTTGCTTTAGTGCTCATTGATGCTTGTCTGAGTTCCTCACAAAATGTAATGTGTTAATTTGCTTTACCCAGCACTTTTTTGAGATGAGTAAATAAGATACTTTTACCTCATTTGAACTGAATCACAGAAAGATTAAGGTTTGGGATATAGAGTTTGCAGTGCAGAAAACTTGGGGTTTCTGGAGTATTTGTCTTAGAAGGGCAATTGCTACTGCTACATGAAATGGCCCCTTGCAGAAACAGTCACTGCCAATACCTACCCGCTCCCTTCCAATATCTCCAGTTGTTTCCCACTCCAGTCCTGTCTCCTTGGTCTAAAGTCCAACTTTTCCTTTCTTAATCCCTCTGCAGCAACATGTAGGGAGAGGAGTGGATGTTGCTTCTTTCCTGGAAAAAATGCAAAAATAAATAGTTGCTAAGGGCAAGATAAGTTTTGTGCGTTATGGGAGAGGTGGGGAGTCCTGTAGTTCAGGGGAACTAAAGCAGAAGGATGGGAGATGGTGAGAGAGGAAAAGGGTAGGTGGAGGCAAAGACCCTGTGCCCTTCTCTCTCTCAAGACTCTTCCAGAGCCATGTGGGCATCACTCAGTATCCCTCACCAAATGCCCACTCAAATTCACCTGCTTGTCATGCAGCCCCTTGGCCTTCCCAGCCCCTGCATGTATTTCTCATGTTTTTCTTCAGTCATCTCCTGCCAGCTTTCCTGTTACCCATTTGCCACCCACATTGCCACATGCTACCAAGCTGAATTTTGCCTGCAGAGCTGAAAAGCTGAATAAAAGCTGCCATCACCAAAGACTTATATTGAGAGTATTTGCCAACTTTAGCATCCTCCCCTCCCCTTCCTTTCCCCAGATAAGTTTGCCTCTCCCAAACTGCTGGGAACGAGGGCTGGCCTGTGCTACCCCCAGAGTGTTTCCTGGGAGAGCACTGTCTAGTTATGCCAATATGCCAAGTTCATAAATATAAAATTGTGATAAAAGTGTTGCTTTATCTAGTTTGTTAGATTCAGCAGCCTGGGAAGAGGCCATGCCCTGACATGACATACGTGACTATCAAAATCTGAAATTAGTTTAAGATTTGTTTTCAAGCATGCCAGTTGGCCCTGCGTGCTGACAGCCTGATTCTGTGAGTCGTATGTCCTTCATTAAGGGTTCACATGAGGTGTCACCCTGAAGACAAAATTAGGGCCAAAACTGATTGAAAAGGTGGCAGCCAGTAAGGCTAACATTTCCAAAGCTGGGTTACTGCTGTCAGTAAAGGAGCCTGATGCTGTCTATCATTCATATTCTTTTTCTTTAGGCACTGGAATTTATTAATTTTGCCCAAAGTGATCTAGAACTTGCACAGCCAAGTGCTGTGCCCTGCCATGTACTTCTTAATCCCCTGACCCTTATCTGCTAGTAGATAAGTAGATAGGATTCCCAAATTCATATGACTTCCAAGCTAATCAGGATGCCCTATGAGAAAATAAAAGAGCGAACATGTATTTAAATAGTAGATAATCTGACTGAAAAAAAAACCCAAACACACAGAACATTTAAAAAGAACGCAGTGTTAAAATGCAGCTTTTTGATATTGCTGACTTTTAAAACCACTTCAAGAAATGCTATTCATGAGATCACTGACAGGGTTAATTTCTGACGTCACCTTGCCTTACAGAATTTCACTGAAGAAAGCAAGGCTGTATACATGTGAATGAACAAAATTTAGCTCAGAGTTGTTCATCTGCTGTGACTGCTACGCAGAAAATATCTGTTGCTTGATCATATTCTGTGCTTTATCTTGGTATAATTTTGACAGCAGAACAGATATGACATTTATACTGTGTTTAGCACATCTGAGGAAACTTTAAAGTGTTAAATAGAAAAATATCTATAGTCCTTTATAACCTATCCTGTCTCTGCTGAATAGGTAATTACTGAGATTAAACAAGCATTTCTAAATTCCAATTGCTTCTATGTTCTGATGGCTTTATATATGTCCTTCTAAAGCAAACATGAAAGAGATATTTGCTTTATTTTTTTTTAATAGCCTGCAAAAGAAATTACATTATTTTCAGGAATAACAACAAGTTGTTGTTTTTGAAGTATAAAAACTGTATTTTGCAATACTTGAACTTGTTTCTACTTCAAAGTTTCTGAAGCAAGAGAGCTTACATGTGTTTTTAAAAAACTTTTATTAAAACAAAACATAACTGTCAACATGTGTACTGGAGAGAAACCCATGGCTATAACCAAAAATACTATGCCATGATCTAGTTCAGACCCATTTCAGTCATTTTCTGACCATCTTCAGATGTCTTGCAATTATAGATACACTTGTAAATAAATCAGTCCAGGTTTAGCCTCTACAGGTGTAGGATCAAGTGGTTGGTTGTTACTGCTTATAGTTGATGTCTATAACCCATCAGATTTATTAACATAGCATTTATAGCTTAAGCCATCTTCAGTGTGATTTACACTGGCAATAAAATTATCTCCAAATGCAGGAGCTCATTTTGGATAGTGTCCAAAGGATTCATTGTTTTTAATGTCTGATCTGACTTCTGTCAGGTAATCTAAACGTGTTCTGATGCCACACAAGTGGGCTGTGGTCTCAGGCATCATCCTTCTATGGCCTCAGTGCTGCTTTCTTTTTATTCACAAAAACTGTAGAGACAACAGTCCTTAGTTTAAAACTGGTACTTGTATATCTGATTGTCAAGTGCAAGGCAACTGTGTGAAACACATTTTTATTGTACTAAGAATAAAATTTTTATTGGCAAGATTAAAGGCAAGCTAGGTATATATTTTTTTAATATTGTATAAAACGCAAAAGATTAACCCATCCCACATCTCCTACTACCTTTAGACAGATGTTTGTAATTGATTACAAAATTCTGATGTGATTATTTATTCACTTTCATGTTGCATCTACTTCTTACTGGCTCAGAAGATACTTCAATATTCCCTGTATTCTTATACACTCTTTCAAAGGGTAGGTAGAAAGCATTGCTGTCACATAATCAAAGCCATCTTGAAAGAAAAAGTTTGCCTCCTTATTTGACCTTTTTAGAGGAACAGACTTGCATAAACCTCTCTTCCCTCCCAGCTATGGTGCTGTACCTGAACGAGAGACTTACTGCTTCCTACCTCATCCATCCCATTCCAGAGAGAACTGGTCTATAAAATTATACCTTTCCACTTGGCTTGCAACAGATTATCTTTTTGCTTTCTTGCATAAGGCTAGACTTCTTAAAGTGAAAGGAGGAATAAAAATAAATAAAGGTACAGTTTTTTCCAGGAACTCTGTATAGTGACAAGAAGAAACTTTGCTTACAAGCCAGGGTAATGAGAGGCAGTAACCTGTATTTGAAGCAAGATGAAATGGAGAAATATACAAGTGTTGTTTGACAATTATCTTGACTTCATCCTTAATTTTACTTTTTAAAGAAGACTGAGAAACTGAAGGACTCCATCAGCCTCTCAGGTTTGTGTTATGGAGTTTCAAAACAGCTCTCCAAAGCAGGTGCAAATGGTAGGTTTTTATGTTTTCTTCATACGAAGTTGCGTTTATTCTCCCATAGCATTCATTAGGAATGGATTTATGTGATTGCATGTCCAACTTGAGCTTGAAGAATATTTGCCCAGAACTCTCCTTGTCTTTGAAACGTTCAACAGATAGAATTTCTGATCAAAATAGCTTGAAAAGGTGGTTTCTTTAACTGTGAGAATAGATGACTGTATTGTCATTAACTAAATGGTAGCTGGGTGAAGTTATGGCAGGGACAAGGTAGGGGACAAGAAACGAGGTAAAGGTTGGTGGAGAACTTCAGAACTAGGAATAATTTCTCAGTGCCGCTCTCTCAATGTCGTTTTAGCCCCAGCGTCTCCTCCCAGCTGTGTCCCCAGCCATGATGGCTGTCTGGAAAGGTAACCTACTTACATTCCCATCCCATGCCTTGCTGAGGAAGAACACTGAAAAGATCAGGAGAGTCCCCTAAGGAATTAAAATCTCAGCTGAACACTCATACCATTTAGTTGATGTGAAGGTCAGTTTTCTATGTGGTGAGCCTGGTGAAGAAAGAATTGAGACCAGTAACCAATGTCACCCACACTGCTATATTGTGACTTTGAATTCAAAACGATGAATAGCTCAGAAAGGCCACCAATTACACAGCTTTTCCCCTAATGTATGAAGTCCTCTTAAGGTTCAAGCTGATTCAGCGTAGTGAGGGATGTGCTAAAAAATCCTGTATTACAGAACTGTATGTTTATAAAAGAAATTTGTACAGACCATTTTACATCTGCTGAAGTGCATGGAATATTTGAATATAGCTGATAAGCGGTACACGATTCCTTATTTGTAATACATGAACTCACAGTTCAGTGTTACGTGAAGTGTTCTAGCACTGCAGAAGATTGCCTTAATCAAGTAACGTCTGTCTCTGGAGGGAAGGAACCCAAGTAAGATGAAGCTGGGGTGAGAGGAACATAAAGGGTGAAGGGAACATTGGTACCATTCTTTTATCACCCACTTCTACTGATCCTGCAAAAGTCTCTTTATCTCCATCAGCAGGTTTCAGGCACCAGGGAGTCTGCAATACCATTCTCCGCCGTACTTCTTCGACCCTTCAGGGACTGCCATTTGATGGGAGTAAGGGAAGTGCAGGCGGGGACAGACAAGAGGCTGTGCCTGCAAGCTGTAAGGCACATTTATTACTGCGAGACAAAAAGCAAGGAAGGATGCCTGGTCTTCGAAGGTTTGTTTCACAGAATGAATCCCTTATGTTTTGCCCACAAGGAAGAAAACTTGAAATTTCAAAAATTAGTAAGGGGTAACACTAGCCCTCTCCCTGACATAGATTCTGCCTTTGCTAGGGCTGACCCATTTCTGTTCTTCCTTTAGCAAGACAGTATCTCACCAGAATAACAGTATGGTTCAGTTCATACACAATGTCCCTTGCCATTGTTAAGATTCAGAATGTAATTCAGTTATAAATATAGCTATTAATTTCAGGATCTCTAGGGATATGCTGAGACACTGATGCCTAGCTCCTTCATTACTTTATGTTGTATCTTACACAGCCAGACTGCATCAACATTTTTACACATTCTCCAGTTCTGATTAAGAAATGTATCTGCAGGAAATAAAGCTTACATCAGAACATTTTGTTGCAAATTTACCTTTCCTGTCAAACTTGTTGGCTGGCTGAAAAATACAATTTGTATAAACTACTCTTGTCATAAAGGAATGCATTCTCTGTGAACAGAGACTCAGGGCTTGGACTCTGCCCTTACCCTGCTATGTGCTTAGGGGCAAGACACATTATCTGTTCTCCTGATCCCCATATTCGAAGTGCGATCAATAATTGTTACATCCTCTACAAAGAATATTTACTTCCAGTGATACAAAGCACTAGTACTGGAGCAAGATGGTCTGATAATGTTGCAAACTGTCCATCCTCCCATCTCCTATCTTGGGCTGTTATATCACTCATAGTATCAGCCATCCAAGCACTAAAAATTTATTAATCCACTCTGCTTCTCTTCCTGCTTCCCCCAAACCATGAGACTGGCTTAACTATTATAAGGTTAAAGCAAGAATAAGAAGATAATAGATTTAATAACAAGAATTAGATTTTTCTTTTTTCCTTCAGATGCTTGAGACTTACGGTTACCCTTGTGTCTTATTTCAAGCTTTTTATTCATGGCAATCAGAGCCTTAGCTTCTTATGTGAAAATTTATTTCTATAATCCAGTAGTCAGGGCTTTGCCACACAAATAAAATACCATGAGTCTACAGTGTCTAAAACCACAGCACTTGGTGCACAGCCTGCTTTTCACTACAGTGTAATTTCGCATTGCATTATTCCTAGTTTCATATTTCACATAAAGTTTTAGTTCCTGGAGGTCCACTGCTCCTTTTCTGCAGATGAATTCTGATTTTCTGAATGGCTGTGTTCCTTTTGCAGACTGAATTCAGTTCCCCTCCAGAGGCCAGGGGAGTGAGGGAGCAGCTGGGGGAGCAGCTGGCAGCCACCCAAGGTCAGCCCACCACACAACCCAAGGAATAGGAATTTTGCTTCCTAGAATTTGGCCCTGAACATTTATCTTGATACCTAGAAGAATTCACATATTAATTGTGGCAGCTCAAACAGGCTTAATAAAGCAAAACAACCCACTTTTCCAGAAACGGCATGTATCGTGAAACTAAGCAAATTACAAACAGCAGGTAATACATTTTGGAGCACAAATTACACCCTGCAATGCATGCGGCTTCGCTTTGCCCCCAGTGGAATACTTTAATAAACCAATTAAAGTACTTTTTGAAATAGTATACTAATGAAATCATAATCACATCAATACGTGTCCTGAGTGGACGCTGATCTTAGAGTAGGTACAAAAGAAAAATGTTGCATGCACGTTCTTTGGAGACTAATCTCAACTGAAAATAATTCCTATGAAACCGAATTAGCTAGATGTTAAGTCAGCTTCTTTCTGTAGATGATTTGCAGTCCATTCCACTTAACTTCATATGCTGTTGGCAAGTTTAACTTATTTCTCAGTATCTGATGAAGAAATGGAATGAAGAAAGCATCTTGTTTCTTATTTTCCTTTTTGCAAGCGCCATGCATTGTAAATCCTCCTGCCAGGGGCAGTCAGTGGAAATTCAGGTTTTTTAAACTCTTGGGCTCTGACCTAAATGTTGAACGATCTCAATGATTTAGACTATATTTGCATTTGTGCAGAGAAAAGGGGGGAAGTACATGTGGTACTACATTGGGTGCCTGTGCCCAGGCAGTGGGGCTGGGGGGCAGCCTCGGGGGGGAAAGGGGGAGGGGGCCGGCCCCAGCAGCCCCCCGCAGGGCTCAGCTGAGCCCCTCAGCCGAGCCGGGGGCGCCGGGGAGGGGGAAACAGGTTTGGGCAAGGGCCAGAGGCGGCCCAGGCAGAGGAGGAGGCAGCCGAGGGGGGAGCAGCAGCAGAGGCAGCCCCAGGCCGCAGCAGGAGGAGGGCAGGAGGTGCCGCAGGCCCGGAGCAGGGCTCCCCTGCAGCCCTGGCGAGCCCCCGCCGGGGCAGAGCCCCAGCCCGCAGCCCGGGGAGGGCCCCAGGCCGCAGCTGGGGGCTCTTTCCTGCAGGAGCTGCGGCCCTGGCGAGCCCCGGCGGGAGCAGGGGGTCCCTGAAGGGCTGCAGCCCGGGGCAGGGCCCGCGCTGGCGCAGGGAGACGGGGCAGGAGGCGGGAGCGGGGCTGAGGGGCTCACACGGGCTGGCGCACGGCCCACACCGGCACAGCCCGGCCCGCGGGGGGAGAGGGGCCGGGAGCTGAGGGGGCAGCTGGGAACAGGAATTTAGGGAGGGTGCTAGGAAAGTGTTTTAATGTTTGTCTTTGTCACTACCTGAACAATTGGCAATACATTAATTTTCCTCCGTTAGAGCCTGCTTTGCCTGCAGTGTGGTACCTGTTGAATGATCTTTCTGTCTTCATCTTGACCCATGAGCTTTTCCATCCTACTTTCTCCCCCTGTCTTGCTGAGAAGGGGCAGTAACAGTGCAGCTGGGTGAGGGTCTGACAGCAAGTCAAGGTCAGACCACCACAGGTGGTAATAGCTAAAAAAGAAAATACATTGCTCAGTAATCTGTCATGTCTAGATGTCAAGAGCATCAGCCAGGAAGGCTGAAACATCTGATGTGAAACAGGAAAGCAAATATTACATATGCTGTTTCTGACTATAATAACCTCTGAAAAGAAGAAGAGAAACAAATGTGAGTTCCAGTGGTGAGTCTTTCATAAAAAAACCCAAACAACTAGTAAAACAGTTTCAATGGGAGTGTATTTATCTTAAGTACTCATATAATTTTTGTCTGGGAAATTCATATCTTATTGTTGAGAAAAAGGTGAAATAACTTTGATGTTACACACCAGAAACTGTTGTTTTGTAGCTGACATCATCATGATCTGCAGTATTTTGTAGTAAAGGAGAGTCCATAGAGAGTGGGTTACTGGGATAGATCCTAACTGGTACAGACATGCAGAGAAATGAAAAAAAATATATATACACTGATAGAAAATGATCACAAAATCACAGAATTGTTGAGGTTGGAGGGGACATCTCGAGATCGTCTAATCCAACCTTCTTCCTCAAAGCAGGGTCAGCTCAAGCACATTGCTCAGGACTGTGTCCATTCAGGTTTTGAGTATTTCCACAGATAGAGACTCCACAATCTCTCTGTGAAACCTATTCCACAGTTTGACCATCCTCACAGTGAAAAGGTTTTCTTACGTTTAAATATAAAAATTCCTGTAATTTCAGTTTGTGTCCATTGCTTCTCATATTGTTGCTGGACAGCACTGAGCAGAATCTGCCTCTGCCCTTCCTCCATCTGTCAAGTATTTATACACATTGATAATGTGCCCCTGGGCCTTTTCTGCTCCAGAATGAATAGTCCCAGCCCTCTCAACCTCTCCTCATATGACATGCTCCAGTGTCTTAATCAGCTTTGTGACCTTTCGCAGTGTCCCTCTTGACTGGAGAGATGAGAGCTGGACCTGTGTCTTCAGATGTGTCTCATGGGGGGCAAGTAGAGTGTGAGGATTACCTCCCTCAATCAACCACAGAAACCCTTTTTGTAAAGCAGCGGAGGAGGCTGTTGGCTTTCTTTGCCATGAGGGCTCATTCTGGGTCATGGTCAACTTGGTGTTCACCAGGATCTCCAGGGCCTTTCCTGCCAAGCTGTTTTGCAGCTTGTTGCCCCCCAGCCTGTACTGGTGTATGGGGTTATTTCTTCCCAGGCGTAGGACTTTCCATTTTATTTTCTTCTTGAGATTCCTGTCAGCCCGTTTTTGCAGCCTAACGAAAACCCTCTGAATAGCAGCACACATATCTAATGTATCAGCCACTCCTTCAGTTTCATATCATCTGTGTACTTGCTGAGGGTGCTGTCTGTCCCATCATCCAGGTCATCAATGAAGTTGTTAAACAGTGTTGGCCCTTAGGATACACCCTTGGCAACTTGCCTCCAGCTGGACTTCATGCTGCTGCTGACAAACATTTGAGCCCAGCAGTTCAGCCAGTTTTCCTTCCACATGGCTGTTCATTATCTAGTCAATATTTCATCAGTTTGTCGATACAGAGATGATGTCAAAAGCATTGCTGAGTCATGATAAAAAACAGTCACTGCTTTCACCTTGTCCACCAAGCTAGTCATTCTGTTTTAGGAAGCTATCAGGTTGGTCAGGATTTCCTTTTCATGAATCTATGCTGACTATTCCCAGTCACCTCATCCTTCATACGTGTAGAGGTGGTTTGGATTATTGGCTCCATCACTGTCTGAGGGATTGAGGTGAGGCTGACCAGCCTGTAGCTCCTAGTTCTTGATCTTTCCAGACTAGTTAAAGCTTTTGTCAGTTGTACAAGCGTGGCTTCAGCAAAACAAGACAAGCAAATCGACTGCTCAGTATCATGCTCAAGATGTTGGTTCAAACAAGGTTTTGTATTTTGTTGGCCAAATGTCATAACCACTGTGTTTTAAGAATAACTTCCAGTTTCATGTCCAATACAGTGACTTAAGTCCCTGAAAAGCAACCTTCTATCTGTAAGTTTTGTAGAACAGCTACTTGTAATGATTAACTGAGCCAAGATGCTTATGAAATATCATTTTAGTTACAGAGGTTCAATTTTTGCATCACAAAACCCTCTGCTATTAAAGCTGTAGAATACTTCAGTGGAAAATAAGGGTTCAGAGGTCACCTTGAATTTATAACCACAGCTGATGTGAAGTACAAGTGGAAATTAGGTGATTCACACTTTATACTGCACAAATCTCTCTGTGAGAGTGGATATAAATTCTGTGGGCAGCAGTAGGGCAAAATGTATTGTAAAGAAGTCAATGGTTTGATTGTTAACAGCCGTGTTATAGAAGGATAGCACTTGCTTCCCACCCCTCCTTCCTAACCAGCAGCGAGCATCAGGTAAAACTTAACTCTAAAATGAACATACAGCACCACCTCTCGATGGGATTGCTTTCTGCAACGTGATCGTTCTGGAGTTCCTCTCCTCCCGGCTCCCTGCCCCCCTGATGAATGTAGTGAGAATTTGAGACAAGTAACATAGTATTTTGCGATAACAATTCTGTGAAAGTGTAAATATTCTCCCATCTCTGGTGGCTGCAGGGTCAATCTGTCTGCACAAGGCCTGTAAAGAGTTGCCATTTGCAACCCTGAGGTTACACCTATCCACTCAGTCCCACACGTGTTCACCTTCTCTCCACCAGTGCGATGGGGAAGAAAGTAAGAAGAGTGAAAGTGAGAAGCCTCATGAGCTGTGTAACCATGACTTGGGAGGGCAAGTGCCATCACTTCAAACATCCCCCCCTCCCCCTTCCTTCTCCCTCTCCCCAGCTTTATATGCTGATCATGATGTCATATGGTGTGGGATGCCCCTTGGGTCAGTTGGGGTCAGCTGTCCCAGTTGTGTCCCCTCCCAAGTTCTCGCCAACCCCCAGTGGTGTGAGAAGCAGAAAAAGTCTTGATGCTGCATAAGCACTGCTCAGCAATTACCAAAACAACCCTCTGTTATCAACACTGTTTCGGTCACAAATTCAAAACAGCACCATATGGACGGTAACTTTTCTATCGGCCCAAACCAGTACAGCATCTTCAATGAAACATTGGATTGGGCAACTGGGTCAGCTCCTCTATTGGGAGGTCAGAACCCACGTTTATGTGCTTTAACAAGGAGGTAGGTTTAGCAGGAATAGGAATCTCTTAAATTTGAACTGCTACCACCAAAAAAGTTACATGGGTGCCAGCCTTGTATGGAACTGTATTTTTACATAATTCAGACATCCTGAGGATGTTACCCCACATTATTTTTATATGTTTTTTCCCCCCTTGAATGTTATTATTTTGGTATGAAAATGGATTCTTCTTTTGGGCTGGACATTTCCTCAACAGACATTAGAGGACTAAAACCTCAATAAATAGGAGCCTTTGTTAGGGAACATTAAAATCTGTTAGCATCTAAAGAGTAAAAAAAAAATCCAACATGGATCCATGGTAATTCAGGCATCTACAAATATAAATAACCAAGAAAATTTTAAAATTTTGTGGATACTAGGTGAGAATCTCTTGTAGCTATTGTCTGTATTTGCATAATTTTGTCAAGAACTAGTTCTCTTTTAGCAGCAAAGGTTAACAGGTATCATTGCAGACTGACTGGCATAAATAGGTATTTCCAGGCAGTTTACTGCTCTGGCACACTTGCAAATAAGTTAGCCATCTTGGACCAAATTTTAAAAAAAAGCCTAATGATGAGGCAGTATCTATAAATAATCCAAAATACGCAGATTCAGAAGAAAAGTAATTCATGCATGTCTTGTCTCTTTCACAAAGAAACATGAGCTCAGAACTTTGAGGACCTGATGCTTAAAGTAATCAGCCTGCTGGCTGACTAGATCCTCATAATAACATTATTTTTCTGAGAAAATCCTAGCAGCAACAGATTTCTTAAAGAGTTCTGAATTCTATGCTGATTTTCATTTAAAGAACAGGATAAAAATATTTTCTGTCAGTACAGAGCCTGCCGTGGGGAAAACATAAATACATGCTTGTAGTTAGCATGAAATCTATGGTATCATCATAATTTTATTCTGTTACCAAAACATGTGACACTGCAGGAATTCAAAATTCTTTCTGTTATCCATCACAATACAGCCTTGTACAGATAACATAATAAAATGCCACAGGCTGATTTATGCTTTAAAGATAAACAGTGTAGACTATATGTACCAAACTTTTGGTCATTGTCTCAGAAAAATAAATCACTTTGTCATTTTTATTTTGTAGGCTATTAAAAAATGTGATGGCTAATTAGAATGAAAAAATGTAGCTTCATTATTCATTGAATGGAGCTGCATAACACTGCACTATCAAAAGGATCCGGGGAAGAAAAGAGGCATTAAATTAGTAACACCAGACTTGAAAGTTTCTAAACAGTGCATATAAATAATTAATATCAAAGAGGAATATAAAAAATTAAAAGTAACTCGAATCCTGTGAACATGTGCGGTCCTTATGCAATCAAAACTCCCACAGAAACAAGAAGTTTTCCTATGAAAGAAGAGAAGACTTAAGGGCTTAGGAGATGAGATCAGCTGAAGGAAGAATGAACATTTATTAAATATGATCCAATCTGAAAAACTGTTTCTTGAATTAAAGCAGCTGTCTAATCCTTTCTAATAGTCACAATTATTTTCTAATCCTTTTTTTCCCCCATCTTATCATTTGAAACAAATACAAGAACAGTGATTTCCAAAGGAAGATGATGCCATAAGAGCTTGCTAGTTTTACTTCTGTAAGTTCGCTTGACTCTTTTAAAGTGGATCTATGCCTGTGACTTCAGCTGTAATCTTTGTTTTGTTTGCATGAAGCAAAGAGGGAGAATGGAAGAATGACTTTTCTTCTGTGCCAAACTCCAGGGAATAGCGAAATTCATGGCTGTCCACAGGCAGCGGGCTAAGGCAGTGCCCACTGTGAGTGTTTTGTGGGGCAGATAACTGCAGACAGTGTACGTGCTCAAGAGAACACACAGACTCCTACTACTCACTCGCATCTACCTATTTTCCCTTTCTGTTCTACTACATGTTTCTACACTGAAACGACAGCCATCTTCCATTTTCCCAGAACAGTGCCAGCAAGTCCAGCAGAAGAAAAAAGTCGATTGAAGAAACAAAGCTTGAAGTCCTAAAGATAAACCTAGTTAGGAGAGAGTGAGGACTACAAGAGCTGTGATACTGCGCATAAATAGCAGCTTGCAGCTGGGCTTGAAACAAAGAAATCTGGCAACAGCTGCTACATGAACTTCCTACAACTGTTGAAGTCTTCAGCTCCTCTTGAATCCCCTTGCCACTGCTGTACTCTTCCTCAGTCTCAGATTAAAAAAAAATAGTGGGTTTTTCTGTTTATTTATGGACTTGAAAATTTCCTGGTGTCCCTTTCGCTGGAAGGCCCGTGCCATGAAGGGTTCTATCAGCTCTGCTCTGTCTCTTGCTCTCCCTCAGGTGAGGGAAATACCATCCCCTAGAGAAAACAGGTCCAAATCAGTCATTATAAAATGTTGAAATGAATGAATGATTTTTTCCAAAAAACCTCCACTCCCATACATACATAGGACTGTATAACTAGAAAATATATTTTTCAATTGTATTATACATGCTTACTGCCTTAGCAAAAAAAAATAAAAAAAATTTCCTGATCGTGTCTGGTTGCGGCAGACCTGTGAGCTCACCTTTACTGACAGTTTGCTGGGATGAGCAAGAGGATGGAGTGTAACTGATACGCAACAAGTTCATGCTCAGACGTACACACAGGAGAAACAATTCTTACCTGTTCCCATAGTCACATTTTAATTATGCTCCTGTGCCCCTCGTTCTCTCTTGGAGCTTTTTCAGCTTGCTTTCCATTTGTTTGCTGTGGGAGTAGATGTGCACATGATCACTGAATTGTCAGAAATCCTCCAAATCTAATTTACTTCAGGCAGGAACAACTGGATGCACAAGGGAACCTGAATAAAGTTCAGTTTAAGTAAAAATCACAAGCATTTTTAAAGAGGAGTGCTAAGATTATTTCCTTTTATTGTTTTAGGCAATAACATGAAAATCTTTATGGCTTTAAATATCAGTAGAAGAGCCATCTACTCATCATCTCATAAAGCATGCTGTTCTTCATTAGTGCTTGAGTTTTTACAAAATCTGTAAAGGCTTTTGTGTTTGGAAGTGCAAAATAAATTGAATTGTATAGAGTGTCAGCAGTCAGGCAAAATTAAGGATTTCAGGGAGCCATAATGGCAGAGAACATAATGGTATTTAAATTACTGGGCCATAAAGGATGGAACGATCAACAAGTGAGTAAAAAACATAACCCATGAAGAAAACTCCCAGAGCAAAGTACAGTTATTTCATCCCATTAAGGGATTCAACTTCTTTTCTAATTTTTGAAACAGATGGTATGACAAGATTGGCAATGCTCTACAGCATGAGCATCATCTAACTCATTCAGAGCTGAGCTGAAAATAACAAAATGAAACTCAGCATGGAAAAAGACTCAAGCTAACACATGTATGGGGAAAGAAATTCAAAACAAAGAGATGCAAACAGAAAAGGAAACCTGGAAAGCAAGTGTACTAAAGGAGGCCAAGAAAAGGGTGGCGCACAGATGATGTCCACTTAACCAGGAGAGGGGTTGTAGCTGTGCAGTCTTTAATTATCTAAACTGGAGCATGCTTGGAATGTTGGGACTTGCACTTCTAGACACAGCTAATAGATTAGTGATTACATGGCTTTTAATGATGAGAAGTCACTAAAGCCTGAGTTTCTATGCCTTCTGTAGAATTTTCCATACCTTCTTGACCTTCTTCATGGCAGACATGATGCATATATTTTATGGTTCAGAAGATCTGTAAATCTTGTTAGAGTTGCAGACTACTCTGTTTTCCTCAGCCCCCCAGGGAAGATCTGATTCAGCCTCACAGTGCCACCTTCTGAAACACCAGCAACTGAGTGCTGCGTATTTGGATATTTGTCATGAATAAAAAGATATTCACCAGGTCCATCTGTGTGCAGCAAGGTCAGACAAATTGACAGAACCATCCTTCCCTGACCAAAGTGTTTGGGGGGAGCTGTGCCTTTCCTGGTTCCTTCTTGGTTTTTATTTATAGCAATACTTAAGCACTTCCCATACATTACATTTCCACAATACATTCCTTTATAACTGGTTATGTAAAATAGTTCAAAATATCCTTTATTTATCATCATGAGGCTGAAAAATGAAGTTAATTAGAACTCATTCAGAGATTTGATGGCTGTGAGCAATTGCATTTCATAAGTTTCAGGACTAGTGTATTTTGTCCTTTTATTATTTGCTTCTGTAACACTTCCAATACTTTGTATAGTGGTCTCTTTCTTGTGACTATTAATGCATAGATTCAAAAAATGTCTTGGGTTTAATTATGTCTTAAAAAGAATCAAAGAGATACTTCATGTAATGTTTCATTCTCCTGGCACATCTCAGTTTTTTCTTTTGACTCCATTATCTTTTGCTTTACTAGTTTAAATTTAACATGGATTATTTGGAAATAAAGACCAAACTGATTCAGTTTTTCATTAAAAAAAGTTCATTGAAATCAATTGAGAAACACTGGTAAGTGCTTCAGAGTGCAAAATGATTTCCTGATAATTTTAGGAAGGAATCCTGACTCCTGTTCTCCTTCCCCGCCACTTTGTACACAATTAACTCAAGTGCTTTCCTTGCTTCTTTCTGTGGTGTATGTTGTCTTAATTGATCTGTTAAAAATGTTCATAATGAAAATTGAAAAAAAAAAAAAAAGGATTTTTTCCAAGTTGGTTTTAATTTCACCAAATAGTGATGCCTTGTCCAGTACAGAAAGAGAAAAAAGCATCCGTTTTGTGAAATTCTGTTGGTTTGTTTCCTTACAGACTGGCTAGATGTCTAGCTCTGGGCACCTCCAGTTTTGGCCAGCAAAATTACAGATGAAAGTCTATAAACAAGTAGTAGGATAGTCATAATGGATTTTTGTATCATGCAGGTTTATGCATTTAACTTCTATTTCCTTTAAGAGGCTTCTTTCATTAGGCTTGCTACAGAAGATTTGGAGACACACAGTCACATCCAAAATGGTGCCTCATAGCATGGCATTTTCGCATCTTTTTCTTTGGGAAAGCCTCTTCCTGCTTATTCTCTCTGTTACCTGAGCCTGGAGAAGGTCCCTGATGTAAAAAGCATGTCCTCTGGTCCTAATAATTGATTACTGAGTTATCTCCTGGTAAGGCAGATGGTTATACCCTTTCATTTCTTTCTCAGTCCTTCTTATGGTCCATTATGTTGCTCTTTTTTTGCACATCTTTTCCTGCCCACTTGACTTCTTTTTACAGTCTTTTGAAAGCTCAGCAGTACGTATGCTTACCTTGAAGAAATAATACCACACAGGCAAAAAAAAAATAAATTATAATAACTTCATTAAATTATTTACATTCATTCTGTCATGAGCTCCATATTGACACCAGACACAGTATAACCAATGGTGAAATGAAGGAAAGATGCTTAAGCCAAGCAGTACCAGCCCATGGGCACTGTCAGTTTTTAGGGAGACTTGTTCTGGACATTTAGTAATTTAAATTTTGTTTGTTTTGAAAGAAAGATTCTAAGCATACATGGTAAAGAATCTGAGTAAAAATTATTCCCTTTGTAATTTGAAATATAAGGATAAGAGTTATTAACTTGGGCCAAGGTTTATATTTTCCTTTAACACAGCAGTTATTGAGGAAAAGTTTTACATTAGGTTTGTAAAAAATCATTACATGAGCAACAGATATTTGTTATTTCCTGAATATCTCATGTTCCCAATTAAAAGTAGCCTTTTACAGAAAGTATCTTTTTCTGCTTGATTTTAAGTCATTACAGTGACTCATTAAAATATATTGTTTCTGCAAACTCCCTAAGGCAGCAAATGAAATGTCATACAGACAGATCATCATCCATAAGGCACTGCTTTGCAATTAATATGACTTTTATAACACACTGTTGGTTTTTTTAGACTGACAATGTGTCCTGAGCCTCATTTTTTTTTTTTTTAAAGCATTACAGGCAGCTTTGAAGTGAAGGGAATCACTTTGGGTATGTACAGAGACGGATGATCATGGGGATACAACCCATCGTTGCCTCTCAGTATGCAAATGATGCATGTCTACATTTGTAAGTGCAGAGGTTCACCATGGGACTTTGTGTATACAAATGTAAGAAACTGTTTGCAAACCCTCATGGTGAATTTAACATAACTGTAGCATATGTAACACACTGGCTGACTGCACAGATCCGTGCTGGGATAAATGGCCTGTACTGAGGGAAGGGCCTGAGCAATGACATCAGAAGGTTGCAATGATGTAAGCACTAGTAATAGAGAGTGGAGAGAAAGATCAAGTTTGGTTTAACCCAGCACTTGTGGGATCTTTGGTCCAGCTGTATCCCAGTCAGGAATATACCCTTCTACCTTCCTAGAAAGGCTGCAGACTTTCATTCTCCCCTGTTCATGCTTTTAAGTACTCATTATATCTCTGGATGTAATGTATATCTAGGATCGTGGTTCCTAGGTTCACGTCCCAGCAACAGTGATGGAGTGGTATTTCACTGAGTGGAAAGTATGCAAAGGTCAAACTGAAATCCTACTATATGAGAATATTAGGAGCAATTACTGCAGCCAAACAGAGCATTTACCTGACAAATGCAAAACTGTTCAAATCCCTCTATCATGCAGATTGTTTTATTAAGAAAAAAAAGGGATGGGTTTGGTTTTCCAAATTGACATGTTTTCCTGACATATTTATTAAGCTAATAAGCTACAATATCAGATGGGGAATTTATCAAGGATGAATCAAGCAGTTAATGGTGAGGGTGGGACTTCCAGATGCTCTGAACTGCCATCTGGGAATGCTGCTCTCCCTGCTGCCTCTGTACCCAGCCTGGAGAAACCAGCCTCCTGGTACAGGGCTCAAAGCAGGCAGGGTAGCAGGCTGCACACAGCCTTCCCTCGCTTGCTACAGGTTCATGCCCTGGTGGGGCTGGGATCCCCAAGGAACTAAATCATGCCTTTAGGGAAATAACACATTGGTGCTTTGCTCAGGCACATATAATCTCCTCTCACATTAATGGCTGGGCTGTCTGAAGCACTATTACTCCTCTGCTTGTTTCTGGCAGGTATGCTTGACTGACTGACTAATTTGAATTTTTTACTGAATTTTTTACTCTTGCTGCTTTGAAAATTTGTGTGTTGTGACATCACTACCAAGTAGTGACACAATACCCTCAGCAAACACAGTGGTGTCACATCATGATGGCTGGATTTGAAGTAGTCTGCTCTCCCCTTCTTGCTAGCTCCATGGCTGTTTTCTTCCTCCTCCCTCCTTCCCTCTCACTCTCCAATTCTTTCTTTCCCTCCTTTCCCTTATGAAAGGATAAATGTTCCCTCTCTAGTTTGTGGTGGTTTTTTTTTTTTTTTTTTTTTATGAACAAATGGGAGGTATTGCATCTCCCAGTTCCATTTAGGTCTTTGGCGCTAATCTAACCAAAACACACCCAAGGAGATTTTTATCATGCTCTGGAGATCTTTATTTGACTGTAGGGACTAATAATGAATATTCAGCAGCTCAAGGAAACAGAGATGAATAACCCAGGGAAAGAGAAATAAAAGGCCTAATCAAAGGAGAGAGATAACTTGAAGATAAAATGTGATGGTACTATGAACCAGAGGAATACAAAAGGCTCTTCCAGATTGCAGAGGTTGTGGAGGAGAACGCTTTTCCCTGTAAAGGATAAAACACCACGTGAAAAAGAGTCACTGAGATCAGGAAAAAATATTTCTGCTGTCATAGTTATGGCCCTCAGATTAAATGAAACTTTCACTCGAGATTTGTCTCCTTAAGATGGAGAGGTCCAGCTGCTGACCTTGACCTGCTGTCTAGATCTGGTTCGTCCATCCAACCCAGAGTGGCTCTTTAGGCAGCAGGAGCTCCCATAACCCCTGAGTGCTTTCTTTCAAGCCCAGAGTGTCTCTGTATGGAGTGTGACATGAGCTGGTCCTGCCTCTGCTGCCCAGAGAGGGTGAAGCAAGCAGCAGACATCTGCTTGCCCAAGCAGTCAAGCCTTGTCTAGCTGAAATGGCTGGTGCTGTCACATCCATATAACCTGCAAAGAAAAGGAATACACCCTCCCCCCAAAATCTGCCCCCCCCACAAATAACATACTTGACCTACTTTTTAAAGGTGTCAAGCTAGATTAAATGGATTGCCTATAACGAAACCAGCAATGAATAAAAAGCCTTCCCAGCTGAAAGACAGGTCTGTTAATTCCCTTTCAGTGCTCTTTGCTGTTCCATAAGGTGTCTGATTTTAATTCCATTTCCTTAACACATTAATAACAGGACACAGCCCCAGGTAATTACTCTTTGCTGCTGGAAATGAAACTGGAAGTATTTGAGCCTCCTGTGCCTGCGAAGGATTTACTTGCTGGGTCATGGGGGACTGCACTGAAATTACTTTGCAGGATTTTCTTCCTTGGTTTGGAATTTGTGAATGATCAGTAAGTGATTTTCAGCCATCAATCAGGACCTGTACTTTTACCTGAATTATTTAAATGAGAGACCCATATTTTGGTCTCAATTTCTTTTAAGCAAAAACTGTAAAGGTAAAAGCTGCTTTCAGATTGAAATACGATGTTTCACGTTTTGGGACTTGCACCTGAGGAGCCTTGCAATACACATTTCCCAATCAGCTACACATCTGGGGAGCATCCCCCATAAAGCCTCTGAATTTCAGAATTAAAAAGCAGAATCCATTTACTCAAGTCTCCAAGCAAAGCAATTTGGACTTTGATTTCTGGTAGCATCTTTTGGCTGATTTATGCTATGATTAAAATTTTTGTTGCTGATGATGCATTATGCATGCAATATCTGATGAAGTAAGATCACAGTAAAATCTAAAAATAGAGTCATTCAAGTATCCTTAAAAGAAAACCTGACATGAATACTAGCTCACACATCAATGAAACTGAGCTGCAAAGACACACTCCTCTTATCCGCACTTCAAGCAGAATTTAAAGCATAGACAGATCTCTGTTGTGCACATTTCTATCATCTAGACCTCAGAGGTGATTTGATTTAATTTAGTTTAATTTAATGAGACAAGAAGACTGGCAAGGTATTCACTGAATTCTTCCATACTGCAGAGGTTGATAGTTTTGCCCATTTTGCCCTACGCAGTTCATGTGTTGCAGTTGACTGGCCGTGACTACTCCTCAGCAGACCGGTGGGTGCCACCACAAGTCAGGGGTAGCATTTCAAAACAGCTTTTATTTTCTCTCAAATAAAAGAACAAAATAATTCAACCTTATTGACATCAACGAAGGAAAACATCGTTCTTTCAAACTAAGCAGCCACAGCCTAAACATCTGCTCTCTGCCTGAATCATTTATTCTCTCCTTGATTTGAAAATGTGCTCAGGAGGGTTTAGGGCTTAAGGTTTATTTGCATAACCTGCATATTGGTGTCCTAGCATAAGGATCAGCTGCCTTCTTGAGTCACTGGGGACCCTAAACCTTGTTGCTGTGTCCCCTTCCCTTGGAACAGACACCTCTGAGGGTGGGAACATCATTCAGCCTCCAGCAGAGTGACAGGGAAGGTAGTGAGTGTTTGATCAGTTAAACCTGTGGTTTAATCTGTATATTCACAGAGTGAATGTGTCTCTGTGGGTAAGATATAGTTATCCAGAACATGACAGGGGGATCCACTGATCCTTGGGCAGCAAATCAATTTTGCCCCCTTCATGTAGCTTGGAAAGGGAAGAACCAGGTAGAGAGATCCTAAAAAGTTTTGGTAAGGGATTCTTCCAATTTAGTCATGGAAGAATACAATGAAAGGTACAGAAAACATGAATGACAAGTAGAGCAACAGGGATTGTTTGGAAAGAGAAGAGCGATGGAAAAAGCAGTGTGACTTCTGGACTCTTCCCCTCCCAGAGCCCAAGTGATCTTCAAAGCTTCTCCAGCATGTGTTTTAATGTTTGCCTCCATGCTGACGTCACTTTCCTCTTCTCTGAAGTTAACCCTGAAGAATACAGGTCTTCCTTTGAGGAATGCTTCCTGCAATTTGTTATTTTGGTTTTGGTGTGATAGTAACTGCTGTCAGCACATGGGCTTTATCGACAGCAGGCTTTGGTTTTGAACACAGCAGTTATAAACAGACCTGCCTGTAAAGAGCATGGAGTTGACCTTGCAAACATTGTGTACAGTATTGACGTCGGCTTGCTCCTTAGCGAAGGGATTTATTTGTTTTACCTCTGTATCTTCAGCAGTGGAAGGCTCTGACAGAATATCAATGGACTGGGTAATTTCTCAGGCATTTCAAGACAGCCATCCCTTGAAATTGAGATTTCATCACTTTGAGACTTGAGAAAAAAACTTTTTTTTTGCTTTTCCCACCACAGCACGTAGTGTCTGGATCATTTGAAGCACATTGCAGCATTTAATTAAGCTTTCACTACTTCACACACAAAAAAGACTCAGGCTTTCGGTAAGTGTATGTAGAACAATTAGCCTCTTAACATTCAGCAAAACAGAGATGACTTTAATTATTTCATTTGCAGTTGCTACTTCTAGCCTGTTTGGTTTTGAATAGCACAGCTATGATAGTTAATAACTCTAGCACAGCCAGAGAAATCAACAGTGAGGTAGATGTGCTTGCAAGCAAAGCTACATGCAACCTGTCTTCATGCCATGCTTGATTGTTACCCTTTAAAACTGATCAAATGAGGGCTCTACATTGTCTGCTAGCACCTCCATGATCAATATTATAAACAGTGTTTAATGCATGCAGATTTGCCCTCTCTATGGTGAGTAACAGTGACTACAGCAGCCTGTTATTTAAGAGTACGTGACAGAATTGCTGGTTTTGCTCAAATGGTCTGGGCTTGTACTTCCAGAGCTGAAAGCTCCAGCTTTTTTCCCAGTTAATGACAGCAGCACTAGTGCCTGCGCACATGCATTATTTACATTGAAACAAAATTAAAACTTTGGCAGAGGAGAATATTTTAGGTAGATTGTTTCTGCTTCCGTGAAGCAGTGGGAAGCTGTGATGCCTTAACTGAGAGAATAATGCAGTTAGATCTATCTTTGATACACCAAGAAATGACAACGCAGTTTTGCCAAGGGTCAAAATATTCTAGACCCATTCCTAACTAACGAGGTAGTGATACATCTCCCCACCAAAGAGGGTACCCCCACACCATGACATTTTGAAAATTACATGAATTCCATACAAAAGAACTGCACCCTGAGAATTTTTCTAAATTACTCAAATCTATAGGAGAGAGAAATCCATCAGCCAGAATGTCGTTTATTCTTCTGTCAATCTGATAATCTAAATAGTATGCAGTTGAGATTGTGGCGAGTTGGATTGCTTGCTATTTTTGTCCTAGATTTATAAAAGTCAGATGAAAGTTTCTTTCTATCCACACACACACACACAAAAAAAAACGGTCCTGCCCCTCATCTACATTCTTAAACATTGGAGGAAAATATTTTATTTAAGCCAGACAAGACAAGCTTATCCAATAAATACTGGGAAAATAAGTAGTTTTGGCTCCTGAAACATTAATAGAAATATGAATCCCTCTAGTATCAAACACATATAAAACTGTCAATAGTTTTAGAAGTAAAACTTTTGAGCATGCTTACTGAAATGTCTAGTCTATTATTGTGGAGGTAAAAAACCAAAATAATTACTCACCCATGCTCACACACTCTGTAGATTTGGTTTAATATTTAGACTTTTTTCTTAGAGTATAGCTGTTTACAAAGGTTTAAGGTGAAACTGGTTTTGCTCCACTTCTAGCCATCCCCCTCCAAGAAAATGGATTTTTCAAAACAAGTATTTTTTTTATGACAATCTATTTCAGGAAAGATGCCATTTCCACTCATTTGCATGAGACCAATTCTGCAGCAGTCCTCAGGGATATAACAACCGAAAGATTATTCTTAAACATATCTGTCTCACTACTGCCCTGTGTTCTGAATATGTTTTTGAATATGGAAAAATCTTGACTTTACTACTGTATGAATCAATATAGTTCTTCAGTTTTGAAAATGAAGCGTTTTGAATCTATTTTGATTTTACAGATTAAATCCTGAACTACCAGAATTCTGAAAGCCAGAATTTTGCTATACTTTTAAAATATATCCTACAGCTCACTAACATAATGTCAGGCATAAAATGTATCATCCAGTTCCATTTAAGGTGTTAAGCTTGTGCTCCAGTGTCATTCCACTTAAATGATCCTGCTAATGAATACTCCACAAATTTTGACTATCTGAGGAAAAAGGAGAGGCATAATTTGCTGTTATAAGGCAAAATATTTGGACTATTGGAGACACACCTGGAGAATGGATTTTGACACCAGCCAGTCCCCGAGGGAGGGCAGTGTCCTCTTTGACTCTTTCCACAGGAGCTCATATCTGCATCCCTGAGGATTTCACCCTGGCAGGAGGGCATGCAGGGGAAGACACTCCTCTTAGATAGTGGGTTTCAATACATTGGGGGTTTAAACATCAAATCCAACACTTCATACCTCAACCTGCAAATCCCTGACAGTCAGGTCACAGAACCATGGCTTGGTATGGTCCTGGTTAGACTCCTTACCAAGCTTTTTGGTTTTGATGTGGCTCTAATAGTATGTGAGAAGCACAGAGAAGAAAGAGGGCGGAAAAACCCTATCCTGCATTAGGGCCAGAAGGATTTAACTAAAACCAGTCTGACATTAGCCTGAGCCTGTGAGCCTGTTTAGCGCTGCAGAAACACAGTTCTACTAGAACATCTTCAGAGCTGATCTGGCCAAAAAGGTGAAGCTCATTTGGGTATGGACATACTAAGCTATTCCCAGCTCAGGAAAGCACCTGTGTGTGATTAAATACCAGGTGCTATAGGGATGATGCTGCAGATCTAAGGTCTCTATGGACAGCTGGGCTCCAACACAGTGCTTAGCTCACTGTTTATGAAAAAAAAAAAAAAAAAAAAAAAGGCAATCAGATATGGCAAAGAGTAATAAATTATGTTTATCATGGACAAGGAGATACATTTACCTTTTTTCAAACCATACTTCAGTTTTACTAGGTACTCAGCACAAGTGAGAATTACACTGGAGGGCAGAAGTCTGCTGCTGTTGGATCAAAAAAGCCTCTCTGAGTTTGATAGCTGAATAATTAAGAAAGACTTAATTCAATTCTGTCAATCTTCTCTTAGCTATGAATTGCTTCAGTGCTATATTTACAGCTGTTACGTAATCTTAAAGGTTGCTTATGATATAATGAAGAAACTCAGCAGGTTGCCAGTTTAAATAATATTTCATGTGTGTGTTAAAAGGAGTTATCCATCCCTATTCATTTATGTCATTACAGTCTTGGGACTTGGGAAATCTTAACTTTGGTTTATTTACACTATTATAATAAATCTTGCTGCAGTATGGAGCTAAATTATTTTTTAAATAATGATGCAGATTGGACTCTTGCTCAAAAGTAGAACCGCAAATCAACAGATGTAACAGATATATTTAAACTAATTACCAACACATCACAGCAGAAACAGGCACATGGCGCGTGGATTCTTTTTCCTGTACCAACCATCTGATCCATGCCTGTGATCATTAATTTAGCACATGCTGAATTGTATTTTCAAACACTTCTCAAAACAAATGAACATGTCTTTCAGTTTTCAGATTCCAGTCATTCTGTTGCGGACACTCTTCATTTAAAGGCTATCTGGACCTTGATAGCCAGCAGCATTATTTATCAATGAAATATCTAATGGGCCAGTTCTGCAGATGTTGGAATTATCACATGACAGTTGTCTCTTGGCAACAATCACTGAATATCCAGAGTGAAATTTATCAGCTGTCACAAACTGAACTCAAACTAAAGTTTTATAATAAGAGGTAGGCGTGGAGGGCAAAGAAGGGAAGGAGGGTCACAGCACACCTTTACACCTTTGCCCATGGGTTTGGTGCGCAGTAGCTTATGAGTTGTCTTTGAATCTTCTGCAAGCTAGACTTCTAGCAAGTCCCCAGTAAAATTATACCAAATGTAGATTGAACAGGGAATTGCACAGCTAAGAGCTCTGCTAGATCTTCAGTTTAAAGCATGTAATTCTGAAGAGCTAGACAATAACAACTCCTGAACCGTGTGAAACAGAACAAGTAAAATAGGAACAAGTGTACTTCCCTGAGCTGTCCCCTTCACATTAGTGAGATGGCTCTCATGAGTCAAGTTACTTGCATTAACAAGATGCTGCACTTTACACCTTTTGTTAGAAAAGAAAACTCTCTCACACATGCAGAAATTGCATATTTTTACAGTTTTTCAAGGTCCTTGCAGAGGAGGTTTCTGAGTCATGCAGCTTGTTATTTCATTAGCAACAACGTTACCACAATGAGTGAAATTAAACCTACATGAAGAACAGCACAAATATTTGAAACATTAGTATTGGCAGGAAAGATAGCCAACTTGTTGCTGCCTGGTGCCTGTTCTAGAGCCTGAAAAAGTAGACTGGATGGCTGCTGCTGAGGGAGATGCTGACATTTTATAGAGGGGAAGGTTAGTTCTGGGCAGGAAAAAGGGATCTTTCTAGCAAGGGTAGATGCTATGCTGTCTCTAAAGCTTCTCAGAGGCTCTAAACTTGGATTCCCAATGAAACCCAGCTCTTTTTTGTCTTCCTTTCTTTAGCCACTACTCAGCTTCTGAGATGGTGGCAAAAGAATGGGATAAAATATGGTATCATGGAGACCAGTGAGATTTTCAAAGGGTTACTAATGCACCTGTAGTCAATGGTATCATCAATAGCTGAAAGGCAAAGTAAAATTCCTATTAACCCAAACACATATGATTGATCTGTGTCTATCTGGTTTCTGGTATTTATGACTGTAGTACTGCACCCCAGCAACTAAAACTTTAACAGGTTGATCTTTGTAAAGAAGGAAGGAAAGAATAAATAATTATTGCTGCTTTATATATGGAAAATGGAGATCTATAAAGATGGCATTGAAAATCTCCAAAAAAGCAGGGAATAAGAAGCAGACTACAAGAAGTTCAGGCTGTTGCACAGAGCTGGGGATATCTTTATATTGGGACTGTGTTATTGACTGGCAGAAATGTGGATTCTCCCCTTCCCATCTGACTACTGCCCAAAGAAACGTTTGCCTCAATAGACATAACCGTGCACACCAGCTTGGGTGGGCAATCTGCAGGGCGTTGGTAATGAGAAGGATCTGTGTGTTTGTCAACAAAGTTGAGAATTATTCCTCCGTCAAACAGCACCACAGTACAAAACTTCTTAAGATCACCCATTACCTACCCCAGCTCTTCCCTTGGTGGTCTTTGTGAGGACATCTCATGACCTCACCCTTATGAAAGCACAAACCTCACAGTTTCCTCAAAGCCTCAGCTTTCCTCAGCTCCAGGGAGCTGACATTTGCACAGCTCTTCTTCACCTCAGG
This sequence comes from Falco cherrug, assembly GCF_023634085.1. Lineage (NCBI taxonomy): Eukaryota > Metazoa > Chordata > Aves > Falconiformes > Falconidae > Falco > Falco cherrug. The sequence continues at coordinate 15,599,491 of NC_073699.1, forward strand.
TCTCCTGGTTCCTCCTGACTATCAAACTTCCCAACTGCTTGAGATGAGCTTAACAGAAGAGGCAGAGGAGAGCAGGGGACAGTGTGAGAGGCACCATGTCAGGTGCCTCCACCTGGTACATAATGTGATCGTTTCTGATAGGCCCTGCTTATAGCCAGGGTGAGCAGCTAGGCAGCAGTGGTGAGGAGAAACTCTCAGTGTGGCCATTCATGCCTTTGAGAAAGGGGGTGGTTGCTCTCGCTGGCTGCACTTCAGGAACACTCACTGTCACAAATTCCCCTGCCTCAGACTGGCATGCAGGGCTTGATCTGTGCCCTGCAGGTCCACAGCCCACATGCATCTGGTACATGAGGTTGAGGCCTGCAGGAGAGGATTATTGCAGACCATCCACCGAGCTCTTCATCCCCTCAGCCTGACACTGACACAGCACCAAAGCATCACAGGAGTGATCTCATGCAGCTCATTCTCTGCCTCTATGAATAAAGACCAGTTTGAGAACAGTGGGCGGTGTGTGTGTGGTAGCTAGGGGGAAGATCATGAAATAGCAAGATGAGGATGTAAGAACAATAAGAGAAGCAAGTGTGAAGTCTTTGGTATTTCAAAGTACAGCTCACAAGGAACCTACAAAATCATATTTCCCAGGCAGATGCAACACACCATAATCTTGTACAAATACTCTAGCCCTTCTGCAACCCAGAGATAATTTAGAAGGAAGGGATATTAAGTGTCCTGGAATTGCTTTTTGAACAGCTGTGAAAACCTCTTTGCATCTCTTCAAAGAAGAGCTTCTTATATGGAAAAATTGAATAAGCTGCCTTTTGTTTTCAGGCAACCTCTAGAGCAGAGAGGCTGTGGAGGATCAAGCTGTGAGGCAAACAACAAACACCACCTCCACATGGCTAGGCTACAAACATACTAATATGTTAGTATATCCGTCTTCAAAATTCCGTGATACCTGGTAGGACAAAGGCTACCATCCCATCACCTGGAGAGTGCTAGGACGTGACAGCTAAAAATGGTTAAGTTTTTCAATGCTAGAGTCCACAACTTTCCACTAACAGCCCTAAACATAAAGATCCCTTCCCTTCTTTGCATGCCGTGCCGTCTGTTGGCCAAGTCTCATTCCACTGCACAGTGGACTTTAATCCAGACACTGAGAATTTGCCTCAGTTTTCAGAGAAATTATAACAGGAGAGAAGGTAATAACAAGCAGTAGTGGAAAGGTCTGGGTAACAAGATTAACGCGACACATTAACACAAATTGTCCGTGCTCTTAATTCCTAGTCAACAGGTTTGGTGGCAATGCACCAGCTGGTTTCTCATGGCAGCTGCTGCTTTAAGCCAAAGTGGCTTTTGAGGCAATGCTGAGGTGCAGACAGGCTTAAAACTTTCAGAATTATTTTTATCTCACACAAGAAAGATGGCAGAAAGGAACTTGGGGCAGGGAGGAGGATTTAAATCAACAACAGAACCACCTAAGGACCAAAGGAAGGAGCCAACCTAGCTGCAAACTGATAGAAGGACAGGTAGGGCAGAAGTAACTAGAGACCTTTGAAGATTAGCAGAATAAACTAGCATTTCCTCTAGGGAATTAGGGTGTGAGAAAAATTAGCAGACCTAGAGTAGCAAAGCAGGATGGTAATTGCAGCAGTAAATAGACTTACAACAATCCTGGAGATACGATATGGACAAAAAAGTAGCAGGTCCAGGTGAATTGTCAGCCATGCACAGCTCCCCACTTGCTGTTCCCACTCACACAGTTTGTATTGCTGCCACCAGTGCTGCGACCAGAGCTGACAATGTCCTGCTCTTGCACTTAAAGCCACTAGAGTGTTTGCACTAACTGCATCTGCTGCTGAAAGCCCATTATGAACAAAGTCAAACACCTCAAAGTGCGAAGGCAGAACTGAGTCCCTGGGTCTATTCGTCTCTTCTTTCTGCGCTTCTGGTTTGGCGTGCGGCTGTGTTTTTAGAAGCAGGCTGCAGACAGCTGCCGACCAGATACTGCTAAGGTAAGTGCTGTGTTGAAAGTAAGAATGAATCATTTAATAAAGCTTCTTTCCAGAACTTGCATAAAAAAGGCTCTATGGAATTGTTAGTTTAGCTCCCCCACACCCCCACCCCAGCCCCGGCCCCCATCTTTTCTCTTAATAGTCTCTGATACTCATTTATTATTAGAGAATTAAATTCTGACTTCATTGGGTCTGTTGGGGTTGGTGTTGGTTTGTTGTTGTTGATTGGTTTGTTTGGTTTGGGGTTTTTTGTTTTGTTTTGTTTTGTTTTTTCTTTTTTTTTTTTTTCTCCTTCTGGTAAGGACAGAGAGCAGTACATTCTGTATAAAAGAAAGGAAAACACATGCACTTCCTAACTATACAGGAGAAAGGAGAACCTCCTCCCTGCAGCACTCCTTTGCTAAAGGAGTAGATTGATGCTGGGAGGTAATACTGCTGATTCATTTTCAGGGTTGTTTTACTGGGGTGGGAGTTATACAACAAAGAATGAACTAAAAAATGCTTGTTTTGCTGTTTACTCTTGGGGACTTTGCACATCATGCTTGTTTTTTTGCTTATGTGGACTGCAATTCTATCATCTTCTCCCCATTTTAAAAAGTAAACTGTTTAAAGGTGCTCTGTGTAATGTGTTAAGTAACACTGTTGAGGCAGGTGTCATTGAGTCTATCTACTTACTACTGGGTTTACTGAGAAAGAGTAATAGCCCCTTTCAGACCTCAAAACCACATAATTTCAGCAGTGTAACTTAATGGCTTATTAGAAGGAAACTGTATAGTCGTTCTGGGAATGAGTGAAGGTCCCTCAGCCCATCAAGGTTTGTCCAGCCCTCGTGCTTCACTTCCCCTAGGGCAGCCTCTAATCTGTTTTCAATGACTGCAATATTTTTTGCCTCAACCATCTTGCTTTGGAAGCAATGTGCACATTTATGGGTCTGTTTACTGGCCTCAGACTGGAGCTTGTTTTTCTTTGTTTTATTTGCCTTTCTCTTAGAAAGAAAATCCCAGGGCAAAAGCTTAGCTACAAAGCACACCCTGAACTCTGAGGATGATCTTTCTCTTTCCTTTTACTGGCAGGTTTTTTAACTCATACAGAGTCATCAGACACCTCTCTTTCCTCCTTTTTTTTAAGTACAAAAAAAAAAAAAAGATAAGTTATATATTTATTCTGTTTTCATTTTCTGGTATCTCTATATGGTATCCTCCTGAACTGGAAATCTTGCATCAGTGAGATCTAAGCCAGTACCCAAGGTCAGAACTGGGCGTTGAACTTGTGCCACGATGGGGTAGATTTAAAAAAACCCCACACTAGTATTGAGCTCTGAAGGAGAAAAATGCATTTTTTTTCTGGGATTTGCTATTGCCTGAAATAAATAATTTCACACTGAGTTTTTTTGGTTAGATACTCTTTTCTTCTTTACTAGGTAGCTTCTTTTAAGGGACAGATTTTCCTAGAAACACTTTAAGAAACAAATACAAACCAAAGTCTCATTTTCTTGAATATGGCAGGTCCACAGCACATAGTCTGATAAGGCCCAGACCTCTTACAAGACGTGAGCCCTGGCAGTCTCTGTCTCCCAGAGGCTTTAGTGATGTCCCCAGTTGTGTCTTGTACCAAACCACATACCATCTCATCTCCTTTAGGCCAAACAATTTTACTGGTGTCCAGGTTTTATCAGATTAAAAGTACTTACCTGAGAAGCTTCATTCAGTTAGAAAACTGTTAAAAGCTGTTTCTCCCATGACAGTTCACAGTTAAGAAGTGACCAGACTGTATGGGGCAAACAATCAAATTCCTGATCATATTTAGAATCAGGATTCTCCAGTTATATCAGAAATGTGGTTTGTTTTGTTTTGTTTTGTTTTGTTTTTTTTTTGGGGGGGGCTGTTTTTATTTTGGTGGGGTTTTTTATATACTGGTAAACAAAAACAGAATAAAAGAAGCAGTGAAAAGAAAGATTTTTGGGAAGCCATATAACCGTTACTGAGAAAACTATCCTTATTTAGTAGAATCATTCAGTGATGGAGTAATACTGTTTACCTTATCTTGACCTATGCGTAAGTGCTTTAACCATGAGTGCTAAAATGAATTTTTTTTAAAAAGTTAGTTTCACATTCCTTAAATGTCATACTGCAATGTCCAAGGGAAGTACAGAGGTGATTTCTCAGACTGGAAGCATCCAAAGCATTTTAACCAGGAGCTGGGAAGGAGGAGCGCTTTAGCTCCGCAGCAGTGTGTCCTGTCCATAACAGGGTGCAGAGCCTGTGCTCCAGGTGATGTCAATGGGGAAGGCTACAACTTCCTTACATGCCTCTGTCAACCCGTTCTCTTTATGGCATTATAGGTCAGCACAAATGAAACTTCACTTAGAAGCTGAATGCTGCCCATGTGCATCACAGAAAGCCACTGCCAGATATTTACATTCAGGCACAACATACCTGGCTGCCAAGTTTAGCATAAATTTAAACCTTTTCCTGCTGCAAAGTTCTCACTCTGCAACGCAGAACATTTGCACGCAGACCTGCTGTTCAAATACAACAAACTTCTCGCTGTTTTTTCCTGTACCCATTTATAAGGTTGGTTTATAGGCTCTCACTTTTGTTGGTGTCCATTCCTGAAAAGTCCATGAACACTGCTGTTTTGCCTTGTGTCCATTCACACCCTTAGCCCTTGAGCTGCGGTAATTAGGAACAGTACTTTGTAGGGGATTGCCGTTTTCACCTTCAGCTTTTGGGAGTACTAGGAGGGAAGATAATTAATTAAAACTGGCTGTATAAAACTAGCAATATTTGTGCAAACAACTGTTTATACAAAAATGAGAACAGCAGAAATATTTTCCTTAGAAAAAGAAAAAGGCGGCAAATTGTATTTTCCGAATTTGGATCACATTTGCACTGGATGTGTCTCCATGAGAAAGCATTGGACTTACATCAAGCCAGTTTAATTGTGCCTTTACCATGGCCCAGTATGCTCCTCTTTCATCCTTTCTTGATTATTCCCTTGTTCAACATGATTGCTAGTTTTCAATATGCAGCACCCCAGTTGAGCTATTTGCATTCATTAACCTTTCAACCTGCATTTTGGATTTCGATTTGACTTTTCAGCTTTGGTTTTACTCTTTTTTTTTTTTTTTTCCCTCTTTCTCTGCTATATTCCTTCCTTCACTCCCCACCCTTCTTTCTGAACTAGAGTCAGAGACACACTTTGGCTAAAAGGAGCGCAAGTTTTAAAAAGTAACTTTCTGTGCAAATGAGCCCTCCAGATAAGCCCACTAGTGTTTTTTGAGTTCATTTATTTCTTTGATGTTGCCAAGCAATTCTTTGCACTGTTGCACCTTCCCTCAGGGCTTCCTCTTACAATGGTTCCATATTTTTCTTTTCCCACTGATCCTATATTTGGTTACCAACTGCAGAAGAATAGCCTTATTTTTATACCACTGCAGGGTTCTTCAGACCAACATGAAATGAACCCTCTAATTGTAGCTTGGACCTAATCTTTCAGTCTTGTTTCCTCCTCCAATGGCTGCTATCAGCTCTATCTGTTCACCTCTGGAAAGTTCTTGCTGTCTAGTAGAATAGCTCACATAATCATAGCTGCAGGGACGTAATTGTCCTTGCCATCCTGTTTGACTTTGAATGCTTCGTTGACAATGGGGAAAATCCACTAAGATTGGATTTGGACTTCATGCAGATACTTAATGATGCCCATGATCCTGGTCCTCCCAGTCATTCCCCTGTTCCCATTTACACATCCAGATTTTCTTCCTCCTGAAGTGTTTCTTACTTTCTATGTTCAGATGAGGTCTCAATCATTTTTGTTATAGCTGCTCTTCTGGCAAAGGACTTGATGCAAATCTCAGCTCAGCAGAGGGGTCCTGACTCATGCCTTTAGGATAAATGTGTCTCAGAACCAGTAAAAGGTAACATATGAAGCAGCTACACTAGTTTTGGCAACTGAGCTAGTTCAGGGCACTTCTCCCCTAAAAGGCAGTGTGCCGTGAGGAAGTGTTATGGGCTAACTCCAGGTGAGTAACTCCATCAAGCAAATCACCTCAGTCCTCTAAAAAACTCCTCTGAGCATCTGAGGTTTCTCCTTCTGTTTTGTATTGTTTTCCTGTGTCCACTGATGTACAAGGTCAAGGTGCTGAGACTGGATATTGATGCCTGTGATGACTTCTCTCTGGGTTGTTCCTCACAGATGGGGAAAGGGAGAGTTTGTGTGGGCAAGAAAGGAGAATTATGGTCATTAGAGGATATCTGTTACAATGTGGTTGTCACTTGGAAAAAACACACCACAAAAGCCCACAAAGAACCTTTGGAAACCTGAAGGAGAATTATTGACTGATCGCAAATTTTCAATGTGTAGAAACGCATTTATATTCCATTTGTCATCTCTGCACCGGCATTTCCCTCTGGGTGGTCCTGTCTGGCCTACAGTGGTTTAGCTCCATTGCAGGAGCTCTTCCTCGATCCTCCTGAGCTCACATTTCACTTTTTCTTCCCTTCCAATGAATCATGTCTCTCCCAGAAAAAAGGATGGTCTTTTTCTGCTGTCCTGTAACAATCCTCTTACTGCGTCCTGTGTGCCCTTTGCTATTGAAGTCTGCCTTTGCTATTACTCATTTATGCCATTCGCAAGTCAATGGTAGATATTTGCACATGGCAAGCTGGCACTTACTCCTCTGAGCAAGATACTACCCTCAGAGTAAAATTCCAAGCCAGAGCAAGTGTTATGAGATATGTGTTAAACAGGGATAGAAAAAATGGTTACTCTGAGTTACATTTTCATAAAAAAGACCTTTTCGAATTGTCTTCAGTGGTGGTAACATGCGAGGGTATGACCCTGGCTCCAGTACATACAGATTACTGATTAATTCCTGTTGCACGGAGGATCACAGCAAAGCTGAAAACTTTTTGGTGTACAGTAACAGGTAGTTTCCTTATCTGGAAAACCTGTATCGAAACTGAGCAGTGTCCCTGTTGTTTCCTTTTAGCAGTGAAAAACACGGAAATGAGGATGCTGAAGGTTCAAACGAGTCTCAGAAGTGCAAAATTTCTCACCCAAGAAGGAGCAAACCAATCTAAGATAACGAGACTGGAATAAATAGCTTTTTTTTTTTTTTGCTTTCTTTCTTTTTTTTCTCCCTATATTTTTTCTTTTTAATTTTGCAAGTGAAGAAACATTTTTAAACAGGTAGTTAAATTCTCACCTAATCACACAGAGCTGGCACTTTGGAAAGAATGATTTAAATAGCAGGAGGCTGAGGATAGGACTCTGGGTGTCATCACCTCGATACGGTCAGACTGATGCAGTGCCCAGGGCCAGACCTGTGGGAACAGAGTAGCCCTATTGCTACTGCTTGAACATGGAGCCATTCTGCCTCTTTGTATAATTCTCTTGGTTCTCTCTTACTCCTGGAGAAGATGGCACCTAGTGCCTGGCTTTCATTGGTTCTGAAAGCATGCTCTGGGTTCCTGAGTTCTCCTTACCTTGAAGGAATTTACTGTCTAGTGAGAGAAGAAATTGTAGTGGGATATAAAACTCTGGGTAACCACGTATAAAGAAGAAAATAAGTCACATTTCAGACTTCTGTTATAGGTTGCTCAGAACAGGAACTGTGATCTGTTATCCACAGCCCTGAGCGCAGAATGTTATAGATGAGCTACTTTTGGATGTTTTTGCAGCTGAGTTGGGTAAAAGGGGCAAACTCCCCCTCCTGGGTTACTTTGGATGAGGCATGTATTTTTTTGGTTTGGGATTTTTTGTTGTTGCTGGTTTTTTTTTAGAGAAAAGCACACTCTTTTTACACTAAAAGAAAATTTGCCTTTCTGCCTGAGGGTGTCAGCAGATATTTGGAATTCTTTCCGGGGGGGGGGGGGGGGGCGGGGAAGAGGCGGTGAGTCTGTCTTAAAAACAATCTGCACTTTCTGCAGTCTTCTGAAGGAAAGAACATTCCTGCACTAGCAAGTGTTTATCAGCTTCTTTGAAATATTTGGCTGGGAGACCTGAAGGAACATCAGGTTTCCTAAAGGCTTGTATGACCTTGATCTGCATTTTCTGACTATCAGTGGTTCCCACTGGACCTTGCACCCTAACTTTATTGATAGCTGGTACATGGTTTTTGCCATCGGTGGTAGTCTCCAGCAGCCCAAGCTGAAATTTGAACTTTACGGATTATCTGTCTTCAGATGCCTTTGGCCTCAGAAAGCTTCTGTCCTGAAAGATAATGGGATGGCAGTAGCCAGACAGATCAGGGGCTGAGCTTCTCAGGCTCACTGAGACCACACCAGGAATCTGGAGTATGTCTTTCTGTTCTTACCATCTTTTCTTGATTAGAACTGCTCCTGGTCACAGCTGGTGTATGGTTGTTACTTCATGATCAGTATGTATCATTTATGAACACTGTGACTACTATGGGACTTCTGACTCAGTTGTTGAAGTAAAAAGGCCAGCAGGTACCCTAGTTTCCTATGCGGTGTGAATGACAACTGTGATTTCAAGACTGATACTCCCACATCAAAGCACAACTGAGAGCAAAGGCTTTCGTTTCTAAAGGAGGTAGTAGTCCCAACAAGTTTGAGTAGTCAGGTAGCTCCTCTTGTAACTAGGCAGGGAACTATGCAACCTGCTTGGCATACGGATTACTCACCCTGAGACTCTGGTAAGGTTTTGCCATGAGTCTTGCACAAAGGCAGCCGTATCTCAGTGGGGAGCTGCTGGACACACTCCCTTACACAGGAAGAAATACATTACACTGAAGATGGTGTTGCTTAGATGCTTGGATCTCCCCATCCCGCCAGTAGGTAGCACATTGACAAAATAGAGCAGAAGGGTCTGAGCCACTGTCACTCACGCGGCCGCTGCTGTAAACAGGGAGTCTTGCCTTTCTCCTAAGCCCATACTGCAGCACTTGGTGTTGATCCTCACATCTCGGCTTTGCATGAGAGTGAGTGAGCTGCCACTTTCCCTGAGTGAATGGGTTTTGAACACAATCATTCTGTCTGGTCCACTCATTCCTATATGCAAGCACTGGCAGAAGAAAAAATGCTGATGTTAACTGATACATATGTCCATGTTGTTTTCCCCACATTTATTTCATATTATGAGTAGGATGTTACTGTTAGTTTAGATTTTTGTTGAGGAGGCTTACTGTATGGCTTACAATATTTAGTAATGAACTGTTAGATACACATGGCAATTTCTCCCTTGCACTTTTTTTTCTTAGTGATCTATTGTTAGCTTTCAAATCTGTGTTGATTCTTGCAAGACATCATCCAAACAACTAAAAACTTCATCTGCATCCTGAAGACATTTCAGTTAATGTGCCTTGAAAACTTCAAAGAAGCATTGACAAAATGTCTAATTGTACTGCATTTTCTGTAGAAAGTCTGAAATACCTTCTGTGCATATACTCTGATTCACAGCACTTAACACTGCGAGAAACTGAGCTTCCTGAAGCTCATATATTTTTTGCCACTCTTGTGCTTTCCTTTATTTTGTAATGACAGTAACTGACCCGTTTTTATATCAATGTAATTTATCTGATTTTAATCTGAAATTTTCTATATTCCCAACTATACTTAATATCCTTCTTCTGAACTATATGCTTATTCTTCTCCCACAAAGTTTTCCATTCTTCCCCAGAAATGTAGTATTTGACTACATACAGAAGTAATTTCCACTTACATCAAGGTTCACATTGATTTATTGTGTTAAAGTCATAGTGCCCCATATTGCATATTCTTGAATCTATCTTAAATTCATGTAAAATTTTTCATAAGATGCTCTTTCTCATCTTTCCAGTCAAATGCATAAGGAAAATGGAAAGAGTGCATCAGATATATGGTCATAGTTTATTTTTCATGTTCAATTACTGGGATTGGTTCCCAGAATGTAGCTCAGCTGCTTCCAGAAATAGTTCTTTAAAACCAGACTGAAGCCCCAAATCCCAAAATGAAATCTGAGAGATGCTAAATAAAATGAGCAAAAAAAAAAAAGGTTTTCACACACCTCTCTGAATCTAGCCCATTGCATTTCACACAACTATCATTGATATTTTCCCCTATGTTTCCACATCTTATTTATATTCAACATGTATAGTTTTTGCTCTTTGCTAGACATTTTAATTTACTGTGAAGAAATTCAGCTTGATATTAAAGAGAAATTCCTCTCCTCCTCCCTGAGAAACATTTATTTGGGGGTTTATCAGGGTAAATTTCTAGTCTGAGCCTATGTTGACTGTTGAGCTCCTCTCTAAACAACTGTAAAGAGAGTCACATATTTAAAACATGAAGCCCCTCAGACAGAAACTCCTACACTTTATTGTTTTTATGTGTACTGCAGCTGCTGCACTGTAGCATAGCACAGTATGATGCCAGTCTGGGCTTTCTGCTGATGTGCACTCTAGATGTAGAAAAACAGGAAGAGCAAAAATATTTTAAAACACCTAGCCAGCAGTTGCTGGGGGTAGGGTTGGTGTTCTTGGTCACCTTTAGCCAGTTGTGCCTCCTGTTGCCCTGTCATTTCCAGTCTTTCCTGTCAGCTGTGGTTCTTGAAAGAAGTGTGTGGGGTGAATACCAGTATGGAGGAGGTACAGCCGTACCAGTAAAATAGAGGGACACCAAAGGGCAAGGACATCTTTTGAAGTCTGCCAACAGGGCAATGAAGGCAAGACCTGCACCTTACTATGTTAAAATACAATCTAGGTGAAGCATCAGCTTTAAAGATTAGAAGCATCCTTATTGTATCCATGTGTTTGTGAATATAGTGTTAATTTAACGATGAGCGTATACTTGATGTTAATCAGGTGCTACAACTTTCCATAACAAACAGGAAAAGCTGACAGGCTTGTCACAGCAGGTGAAATCATGTGCCTGCTTAGTTTGTAGGGACAGAACAGGGGCTTGTGTTTGTCCATCACTACTGGGGCATTTCACACAGCAATTCCATCAGAGCAGCTTGGAGGCAGGAGAGAAAGTCAACATGTGAAGCATGAAACATAAATAGCAGGATGTGCAATGAATGTTCCTTGGTGTTGCTAAGCAATATGCCAGGCGTGGGCAAGAGTGATGCCATCCTGGGACCGCTCCAAGTTGCCAGTCCTTAATGGAATATTCTTCTGCCCAAGATGCCCAAAAGGCGAAATGCATTTGAGAACTCATGCAAGTGCAGTGGAGAGTGCATTAGGAAACTACTGAGGAGAAATAACAGCTTTTGAAATGTACATCCATTAATAAAACATATGACACAAGCTTGAAAGGCCCTGGTGCAATTGTTTCCAAAGGCACCAGTGAGTTTTTTTGGCTCATTTCTTAGCTTAGAAATGTCTCCATGTCTTCTGCCCTTCAGACAAGTCCCTATTTCATTCCAAAACATGGCACAGAAACCACTGCATCTAGCAGCCTGGGCCATGAAAACATGGACCGAGATCCCCCAGTGCCCTGAAACCCCACAAGAACCTGTGGGCAGGAGAAATGGCATGATGTTCTTGACACAGCTTTTTCAGCGTTTATTTTGTAAATTGTGGATGAAGATCTGGTATAAAAAATGAAACACTCCGCTAGCCATTGGAACAGAGAGGATTTGGAGGAGCATGCTCTGATGAAAGAGCACCTGTATGAAGGGTATTCCTCAGGAAACTTCTCACAGTGAAGTAGAAAAAGCTGTTCATTATTTTCCATGGGAAGTTTGAACTGTATCTCTCCTACTGATGGATTTTAAAAGTGTGGAGGCAACTTCTCTTTCTGGTCTCTTCAGTCCATATTAATGTTCTGGACACATCGCAGCTCCACATAAGGACAGACCAGGCCTGTCCCTTCCCTTACACCCCTCAGTGCTGTGGTGGGTTAGCCCTGGATAACAGCCAAACACCCACCCAGCCGCTTGCTCCCCCATTCGAACTGATGAGAGAAATTTGAATAAAAAAGCTCATGGATCAAGATGAAGACAGGAAGATCCCTTGCAAATTGCCATAGCAGGCAGAAGCACTCAAATTCAGGAAAATTATTGCCGATTAAAACAAACAAACAGGAAAACAACCCCCATAAAACCCAAACCAATTTGGGTAGTGGGAAAGAAAAAAATAAATATTAAAAAACCTTCCCACCCCCCCCTTTAACCCTGCCCAGCTGCCCCCTCAGCTCCCGGCCCCTCTCCCCCCGCGGGCCGGGCTGTGCCGGTGTGGGCCGTGCGCCAGCCCGTGTGAGCCCCTCAGCCCCGCTCCCGCCTCCTGCCCCGTCTCCCTGCGCCAGCGCGGGCCCTGCCCCGGGCTGCAGCCCTTCAGGGACCCCCTGCTCCCGCCGGGGCTCGCCAGGGCCGCAGCTCCTGCAGGAAAGAGCCCCCAGCTGCGGCCTGGGGCCCTCCCCGGGCTGCGGGCTGGGGCTCTGCCCCGGCGGGGGCTCGCCAGGGCTGCAGGGGAGCCCTGCTCCGGGCCTGCGGCACCTCCTGCCCTCCTCCTGCTGCGGCCTGGGGCTGCCTCTGCTGCTGCTCCCCCCTCGGCTGCCTCCTCCTCTGCCTGGGCCGCCTCTGGCCCTTGCCCAAACCTGTTTCCCCCTCCCCGGCGCCCCCGGCTCGGCTGAGGGGCTCAGCTGTGCCCTGCGGGGGCCCATTTGGCCCAGCCCGGGGCATGGACACCCCCCAACATTCCCTGTTTCGATGGGAAGGGAGTCTAGAAACCCAAGTTTGAAGAAAGCCAGAGCACAATTTTGATGGTGTGCTTGGAGTGGACTGCTGGGGCTAGCACCCAGCCTGCTCTGTGGAGCCCCCCTCCAGGGTGTTGGTGGCATTTCCAGGGCTCAGTCAGGCATTCTGAAGATGTCTTGGTTATGAACAGCTACTGAAGGGATGGAGCATCCACACATATGACCATGGAACCTCACAGGAGCAACCCGGCTGCAGGACAAACTTCAGTGGGGCATACCTGCAGTAATCTACCAGTGCCTGGCACATACTTTTGTGGGCTTGGTCTTACTTTAAAAGGTTCTTTTGGAAAGTGTGCTGGGAATCAGGTGCCTGCGGGCCTACCTGAGCCCAGAGTTCTTGCTGAAAATGAGAAGCAAGCTCATAATTTTTATGAAATAGCTCAGAGTCCCTGAAAGGATCACATCCCTGCTTTTCTGCATGATCAGAAAATTGCCAATTGCTTCCTTCCTCCTTTAGTAAGAAACCCCTTTATCAGGAAGACTGAATCTGCAAAAGAATCTGACACCCAAGAGGTTAAACAGGCAAAAGGGATTGTAGGATTTGCTTCTGGCCATCAGCAAAAGTTTATGTACAAACAGGTCATTCCTGTTAGCTTTTATCGTCAAACTAGCTGTACAGGGACAGAGAAACATCAGTGACTTCCCCAGCCTCATTCATTAGCATGTTTCCTCTATTGAAAGGGCTTTTCTTCCACAACGGAAGGGTATTTTCAGGAGGTGCACATAGGCAGATGTCTGGGTACCAGACAAAACAGCAAATCCCAGTCCTGAGTGCTCCCCTAAGTACCAGTCTCTTTCTTCAGTGATAATTTGACTTCAGCATGAGAATACTGATGCACATCAACTCAGTAGGACTGTGCACATTCAGATTTTTGTTTTCATTTTCAATCTGACAGGTAAAAAAAATTAAATTCGGCGGTATTTTAAGGTTGTGCACTATACAGAAAATAATATTAAAAAGAAAAATGCCATGAAAGGGAGGCTGGAATTCAATCCTAACTACCAGGAACTATATACACATTTTACATTAGTTACAGGTTAAAAAAAAAAAAAAAAGAAACAATTCCCCACATAAACACAGACCAGGGCCCCAGGAATTTCTTTATTATAACAAAATTGTCTGAACATTATCCTATTGACTGAAGCTTCTTCTAGGCTTTCTTTTTATTATTCAATAAATCCTGTAGTCATTACTGGAGGAGGAGGTGGTTTAAGCAGGATGGTCAGATACTCTCCAGCAACAACCTGAGACTCACCTGATACTTTACTCACATATTCCCAGGGAACATAGCTTTGAATCCCCTGAGGTTAAGAAGAGGTCGTCTTCATGCTTGGGTTCCCTTATTTTTCCAGCTGAGTATGCTAAGCCCTGGGCTAGCCTTGGCTCTATGAGTAGAAGGAGGCATTTCTCAGAACAGCAGATGAAACTCAGATGAAACCAAACTCAGAGAATACTCCTCTTGAGTAGCTCGGGAGCTTGGATCCACAGAGGGGTGTCATGGTCCTGAGCATACCAAGGGCCTCAACAACCTCTTCCCCCCTGCCCAAGGTTTGGCTGGTGGTCCTCAAGGCCAGCTCTGACATGATGAGCTTGGGTCAGGCTCCAGTGGAAAGGGCCTCCTCACCCTCCTTCAGGACCTCCAGCTCTGATCCTATTTTGGATCCTATTCTGAGGGACAAGAGCCTAAAATGAAAGTGTTACAGTATCTAGTCCAGAGGAATCTCAGCCAAGATTGCTGTATGACAACTGGCATGAAGTATCTGCTGCTGAAAATGTAATGTCTTCTTGTTGATTTTAAGAACAATCAGATGAGATTCTTCAATATGACTGTAACTGTATTAGACGTGCATTTGTTTCTTTGAAATATAGGATATTTTGGTATGTGAAAGTACTTCAAAGTGTTCTTGGAGAAACCTTGGGGGAATTTTTCATAAATTGGAAACTATGTCCTAAAAGCTGTCTAGGCTGGATGGAGTGTTACAATATCCAAGGAAATGAAATTATATCCACAGACTGCTGCATATTAATTTTCTTTTTAAAAAATTATATATATATATATATCTCCTACCAGATAAGTTTACTTGTATGCTTTTGGCCCTGTAACAGAGATTTACCTCTTCTTCAAATACGAAATTGGACCACATGCTTTTCTTCTCCAGAGGGAACTGGAAACTGTGCCTCCACCAGGCTGTGGAAATATCTAAGGCTTGTGATGTTTCTTGGCAGTTGATCCTCAGTAAGGGATTCAACAAATTTTAGTTTCTTGTTTCTTGCTTTCTTTTGTGAGGGAGAAACCAGAGAACTATGAGGCTGGAAGACATGATAAGGCATAGCTTATCTTCTGTTTGTAGTATCCTCACCTTTTACTCCCTCTTATGTTCAGGAGTCAGGACTCCAGTACAAAGGTCACACTAGGTCTATAATCTGACTACTAAGCATGGGTAAAGGACATGAATATAAAGAAAAGAACAGTTTTGTTCCCAGATCAGGATGAACTCTTTGCAATTATTTTTATTACAGATTAGCACAAGGCATAGACATAGCTTTTAATGTGCTAAGGTCATTTGGGTGAGATTTCTTAAGTGTGGAACAGTTCATTGATCTCATATTTATTCTGGGTCTGTGGTTACCTCTGCTTGTCTTTCTATTTATGCTCTCTTATTGTATAATCTAAAAATATGACAAAGCAGACTAGCTCTCCTGCGCTGGCACAAGCTGTCTTTCTTTTCAGTTCAAGCTGTCCAAAGCTATTCTGTTTATTTGACTTGTTGTCACAGTTGCTTCAATTTAGCTTCTAGTCTCTTCTTCGTGTTGACCCATGTTCTTTCATCCATAGATGTTCATGTGATCCCTTTAGCAGAAGGTTAATTGGTTGTATTTTGTTCTTCTTAACACACACGCACACACACACAAAAAAAAAAGGCAAGAGTAACCAAATTTAGCTTAATTTTTAGATGGCTAAATTCCTATGATGTGGAATAAAATTTGTCTACAGAGGTGTGATCTCTCAAAGCTCCTGGTGTTGATATGAATGCAGTTCTCCGAATTCTAAGCAGGCACAGCCAATCCTGCTTCTCTGCATGAGCTCTATAGCAATTTTTTCCTTCTTCCCTACCTCCTACAGATGATTTATCACAGATATTAAACTATCCCCAGCCCCAACAAAATACTTCAATTTTCTGCTAAGAAGCAGATGCTTGCCAGCTCACATTTGTTATATCGTAATGACATTCTGGAGCGAACTGAAAATGGCATTCTGCAAAATTGAAGTTTTTTGCTTTCCATCCCTGTTTTCTCTTTCAGTAAGAAAGATCATGGAGAAACTCCACTGTGTTTTGCCATCATGCTGTCCCATGAATGACAGCTGTGTTGGATTTATTCATCAAGGCATGGAGAATGTAGTAATAAAAGTGCCAGTCAGGCTGTTTTCTCACTCAACAGAACATATGGTAAGAGGTGGATTTTTAGGTTTTGGACATTGGCGTAAACCAGAGCTTCTGTTGACATGGGACTGTTGAAACCCACATCAGAATTACGCCTTTGGAAAAAGGAAACAGTGCTTACAGTGTTGAATGTTGCAACAGTTCACGGATAGCTCTTGGCTCTTGTCCCATGGCCGTTCTGACCTGGGCAATGGCAGAGGAACTTCCTGCTCCAAAACTTGTCTGAAGGCTCTGGGCTTGACAAAACTTCATCACACAGGTGCTGGGGGCTACAGCTACGTTTATAAGTAATTTAGCACATCAGAAGTGGATCAGTAAATTGAAGTGATTTGTGTTGAATTTTTACAATCTCTTTTACAAGTAGTTCAAAGAAACATCTATGAGTTAGTTTAAGTCTAGTGGCTTGGTCCAGACATCATCTCTGCACATGTGGTGTGAAACTTTCTGAAAGGAAACCAACCAACAAACCTTTGCTTCCTTGGTAATAGACTCCTCTACAAATGATGTGGCTGCTTCCTGCAGATGCAGGGGCTTGTCAGAGCAGGTCAGCATCCCTGCTACCATCACTCATGGAGAAAAGATATGCTGTAATTCCTCCTGTGGTTTACAAGTGACACTCCAGTAACTCCAGTACCTGTTGCCCTCTCCATCTTCCCACTTTGCTTTTTGCACTACAAGATGTCATATGGAAGTAATGGAGAACAGAATCCTGCATCCAGAGCAACAGGACACACTCATTAATGAATGATTAATGAAAGGAGCTCCCCTTGCCCCAGGCCTCACAGTCTTTGAGAAGGAGGATGGGCAGAATGGCTCCCTGGGAGTCCTTGCCATCACAACTGCTTTGCCCATGATCAGTCTGATGCTCTGGGTCTGGGAGCTGAGTGTGGGGGAGTGCACTATCCTCTGGTTGTAGGGTGACAAACAGTGGATGCAAAAGTTTTAGCAGAGGAGAGGCAGCATCTAAGGTGCTCTGCTGTGACCTGCTCCAAGCTTCTAACCCACATGAAATGTTCTGAGCCCACTACTGTGGTTGAAAGTCTGGCTGTATCACCTTTTGGTATCTCACAGCCCCCCAACACCTACCAGCCATTAGCTAGTTAGTGGGATAGTCACATCCACTCCAGGCCAAGTGTTTGTGGAGATGTGTGGGGTCATCCTCCCACTCTTTACCTTCATGCAGTGCCTAGCACTGATTAATCGTCCAGCATTTTAGTCTCTCTGAGTTCCTGAGCTGTGAGGACATTGCTGACAGGGCTTATATTCCCATCTGATGTCCTGTTTATGGTGGCTATGGGTGTATAAGCAGCGAGAGTTGCAACCCACTGTGGGGTTATACAGACTTTACATCCTTCATCTTAAGGTCAAAAATCAAAAATCAACAGTAAGGATCTGGAATGCAGTTTGAGACGCAATTAAATCTATCCTCATAATTAATAGTTCTAAGAACTGAGAAGGACATTCAGAACTAAACAAGAGAGAAGAGTGCAGTTGTTGTTTTGTATTGTGTATAAAGCTTTCAGAAGAGCACAGTCGCAGAGGTTAGCTTTCTCCATACTCAGACGAAATTCAGCCATGGTGTTTATTTGCAGCCTTCCCTAGCCGAAGGCAGCAGTGTTTTCCCTGTGAAGCTATTTGGTTCAAATCCAAATAACAGCATTTCTCAGAACAAGCATGAAGCCATTTACTTTCTCGAGGCCACACAGGCCATGCTCATTTCTACAGTATCTTCTTGACAATTGAGCAATATCTAAACAAACCCTTTAACGAGGACTGTGAAAAAAATTAAGCAAACTTGTTACTTTCCCACAGCCATAGTTTGGAAAAAAAAAATGCAGCTCTTGGCTATTTTGTTTTATTCTCACCTGCTGTTCAATGCCTCACAGAACCCCTCAGAACCTAAAAAAATGCTTCTGGGAAGTCCGATGTCTCTGTACTTACAGGAAGGGTTAATGAAACATTTCCTACCAAACAAGATCCCTAGGAAAACAGTTAGTGCCAAGATTAAAGAGAATATTTATATTGTCTGAAAAATATAAATATGTATGAATAGGTGTATCCTTAACTATTGCACATCAAAGAAAGTCAGAGAGAGCAAAGACAGAGGTAACTCCTCAGTGCTCTCTGTCATCCCGCTATCTTTATGGATGAATTGCAGGTAGCCATATTGTAGTCAGTAAATTGTAGAATTTCAGTATTTTTGTTTCAGTTCACCCGGACAGCCTCAAAACCATCAGGGTCCTCACTGAGTTAGCTCTTGTATGACACACAGCAAAGTGCATTGCCTCACCTTGTTGTATTTAATTACAAAGGCTCAGGATTTCAGGGTCTGGAGAAGCAAATTCTCCTGTTATTGATGCTGGAGAAAGGCAGCAGGAAAACAGAGAAAAGCACGGGTCTCCCACGTGGCTGTCATATTCCTTATCCCTCAATTACAGTAACACTGAACTTCAGTTCTCTTCTTGTTAGGTGAAATTGACTTCTACTGGAGTTAACTACAACACACTGTACCGTACTAAAGACCAAACTATTTTATTAACTCACTGCATAAAAAATATTCGTTCCTGGAAAGATAAAATGAATGATGGTGACTGCTGCAGGGGAAAACTGCTCAATTCATGTGATTTATTTCAAACCAGGATCAAGGCTGTTTATAGATTATATTAATGATACGTAATTAAAAGCCAATCAGTCAACTGCACTTTCAGGATCAGTATTAGCAATATAACAGATAACCCACAGTACTAGACAATTACAAAATGTTTAAAGATCTAAACAACCTACTATAGTCAAAGGGCTGCTTTTGGCAGTGCTGAACCAGGGTCTCCCTGCAGGTGTGCTAATCTCGTTTCTCTGCCCACTACTACACATTTTCATACAATTTTGCTATATCATACACGCCCTGTGTGAGGATTCACTGATGTGAGGTTTGTACTTGTGGTAATGGGGCAAAATGAAAGTCAGTTTTCTCAAAGCCTAAAACCCTTCCTCAATTTTAGTATTGTACAGGCTTCCTAGTGAAGTAATGTATATTTCCAACCCACCTCATGATTAGTTAGTATTTATGTATCAAAGGGACAAATATTATGTGCCTCCCATTTGTGAAATCTGCAGATGAATTGATAGTTGCTGCAGAAGAGAATACAGTAAAACAGTGTCAGCTGTTATGCATTGTGGAGCCTGGTGAGTGCTTGGGGGAGAGAAAAGATTATGGATGTGGAAAAAGAAACATTGTTTTTTTCAGTCCTGGCTTTCTTTCTCTTATTGAACTTAGGATGAACATGCTGTCAAAAATTGCTTATTCTTACAGATTTGAGAGATCAGAAGTTAAGAATAGCACAAGATTTATAGATAAATTACCTATTATAGATATTTATAGATAAATTATCTTTGTTTCTCCTTATGTTCTACATCCACATATTCCCCTCTGACAACAGAAGAGAAGAAAAACCCCAAATCCT
This sequence comes from Falco cherrug, assembly GCF_023634085.1. Taxonomy (NCBI): domain Eukaryota; kingdom Metazoa; phylum Chordata; class Aves; order Falconiformes; family Falconidae; genus Falco; species Falco cherrug. Next base: position 15,619,105 of record NC_073699.1, read on the forward strand.
GGCATAATATCAGATTCCTGTCCCCAGCAGACAGTGGGGAACCAGAAACAGCAGAAAATTCCACAGGTTCCTCAAAAGAATTTCCAGTGCACAAAAACCATACAAAAATGTGTATGCTTAATACTATAGTAATCTGGACCGCAGAGGGAAAAGTAATGGGAATCAGGTACGCCTGATATTTGTCACACTGCCAAGGAGTAACTGCTGGTAAGAAAATAGATGACAAATATTGGTGCTTTCATGAGGAGGTTTGACTGAACCAGGACACAAAAATACTAGCAAAGCTAGTGATCAAGTTTACATCAAAATGCAAGCATAAGAGGAAAAGACTGAAAGATACTCATTCTGCCAAGTAGAACAATGGAAATACAGACAAAATATAATATTTATAATTTTAGCCATGGGTCGTTAGGAACTAAATTAGTTTCTGTGGAAAATGTTTGAAAACATTATTCCATCTGCTGCTCATTCTACAAATTTACACATTTGTATGTGTGAAAGAGTATCTTTGCAGAGAACATTTGTTATATACAGACACACTTTCATCTTTGATGACAGCAATGTTAAGTTGCTACAGACCTTTGCTGGACATATCTCTGAAAAATATACTGAAAAGAGTGTCCCTGGACTATTTTTCCCACAATGGTTTTTATTGTTATTAGATTTTATACCATTGTCCCTGGAGAAATGTTCTGGAAAGGAAAACGTAATGAGTATGAAACAGCTGCTGTAGACAGCGACTGTGGTTATATAACTCTTGGGCAATTTATGATCTTTCCTGGTGGTCAGAAGATAGGAACAACCACAGGTAGAAATAGAACAAGAGAATTTTACCTTTAATCTTTTTGACTTTGTAAAGGAAAAAGTGAGAGTTTTAAAACATGCCTTTTCTTTGTCCATTTTCTTCTGTCATTGGTAAAAAAAAAAGGTTTTGTGAGCAAAAGAATGGCACCATTTAGGAAGGCAGCAGAGAACCAAAGAAATTAAAAGAGTAGCAAGAAAGATAAAAGTATTAGAGACAAAACTATCAGTGGAGACATGGAGGGAGCTGAATCTATACAATCTATTACAGTAAAGATTCATGAAGAATGTGATAATAGTTTATGTATCACTTCAGAGTAATAATAAATATAAAGAAGGTAATTCTCAGAGGATGATATGATGAGAAGAAATGGCCTGAAACTGTGAGAATAAACCTTTTACATAGGAATTAGGAGATATTTTTTAATGAGAAGGATAATCAAAGGGAGTGGCTGAAACAGCATGCTTATGAAGAATCTCACCTAGGTAAGGTAAGATCTTATTTTTAACAATCTTATAGTTTTGAAATACCAGACTGATGTTGCTATACATTCCCTGTTTTTCTGATGAGAAGTAACAAATATCTAATTGTTCCTGATCAAGTTCCTGACATAGAAAAATTAATCAAGCAGGTCATGTATTATTTTTTATTATTCGCACTGCTTTTTGCCCCTGAGCGGGATGTTTTTCAAGGCTCATGGACAGCATCCCAGTTCCCAGCTCCCAGGACCCACTGGTGTCTCAGAAACTGTCATAAAGCACATGAAAGTAGTGAAGAAAATCCCATGCTGTATGTCAAAAGTAATGAAAATAGTTCATATCACACAATGCACCATTTCTTCAAAGGCTTAATCCTGCACTAAGAAAACAAATACGAGCACCATCTTGTCGTTGCTACCAAAACAGCACCTGAAAATACCTGAGTCAAAAGAGTGGGAGATATAAAAATGCCGAGGCAGAGATGAGTATAGTGACTAGCATCAGGTGGGAGAAAGCACTTTCCTATGGATTCCATAGCATTACAGCATTCAAAGCACCTTGTAACTGAAGTTTGCAAGAGATAGTAATTATAGTCTCTTAGGTGGGATAAAAGGAAATCTGACAGAATGTTTTAGATCTTGAAAACCACGTTCACTCCCTAGGTGCCTTGTACTAGGCTCTGAGCAGATATGCTGGGCTCGACTTGGAAGAATACATGAGAAATTCTTCAAAGCAGAAAAAAATAGGCAATACTCTGTCACCTCCAGGCATATTCTGTGCCTCATGTATCACAACAGTAATGCCATATATTATATTTAGTATATTGTTTTGAACCCTAGAGCGTAAGTTTCCTCTAAGTCTTCCCTGGGAATGTGTCTTTCCTCACTAAAGAAGTACAAAGAAGTGAGAACTAACCTCAACATCAATTTACTCATCATGGTTTCACCAAGGCAGGACAAAATCCCAAGGTTGTTTTACATGCAAGCCTTATTCCAGTCTTGGGACTTTATATGAACACCAGCAGATCTTTCTGGGATCCTTGCTATTTGGTAGAACTATAAGATGGAAGAGACCTCTATATTTTCCTTTTTTTCAGTGAATTGAGATTATTTTTTGTTTTCCTCATAAATTTTAGCCTGTGCAAGTGTTAAAATACATGTTCAGTGTTACCTGAAGACGAAAACTACGATGAATCCACTTTGAAAGGAACATTTAGATTCCTGAATGATGAGTACCTTAACTTGTCATACTCACAGATCTCAATCACAGAACATTTCAGAAGGTGGGGTTAAGGTTCTCCCTAGGAGGGAAACTGAAATGCAAAAATCATAAAACCCCTCACAAAAGATGAATTTCTGCCCTTTATTGGAGCTTAATCGTAGTCTTCTTCCTGCTCCTCCTTTGCACGCATGAGGGCTACAGCGAGCTCCGATGAACTCTGTGCACAATGCTGACACAACGCTGCCTGCATCCTTAAGTAGCAGCACAAACAGGCAAAGCAGAGGACCAGGTTTTCCACAGTAGACCATAATTTTGCACAGGCACAGACAGACAGGTTGAAAACTTCCATCTATTATTAACCATGGGTACCAATAAGAAAATACCTGTGACTAATAACTTAATCTGCAGGCACAGGAATCCAAACTAGATCTGCTGTTATCACGTGCAGATCAGAGATGAATCTGCATTATCAGATGTGGTTTAGACCCATTCAGGCCCTTGGAAGCACATGCTCTGAAGGATTTGATTTTATCTGTACAAGCTAAGTCATAGAGACATGCTGCAAAGTGAAGATGACCAAGAGGAAAGTCCAGATGAGCACTGTTGCTAGCTAGGATATGGGGAGTTGTTATACTACTGCTTCAGATATATTTAAAAAAAAAACAACAAAGCAAAACAAAAGAGTATCTGCTAAATTACACTCTAAGGAAAGACTTGGGCACGTGTCTTTTTTTTTTTTTGTTTTAATTGGGGTTGTTTTTTGGCAATGTTTCTCACTTAGGCTATCAGCAGAATTTTTTGGAGGGGCTTGTAAACCCCCAAGATTTTGCATTTTAGCTAAAGAACAAGGCTTCTCCACTGGAGTTTGTTTTGAACTGATTCATCTTTCATGTGTACCAGCCTCCAGAGGGAAAATAAAAAATACACACTTTTTCTCTGATAAAAATGACAATGCTCAGAACTGATTCTGTTGATGATTTCTCTTCCCTGGTAGATTGTAGGCTATTTTTTATTAAGATCTGATATATGCCAGTTAGAAGAAAGTTGTTCTTTCTTATGGAGAATGAAACACTGTGGACTGAAAGGCAAAGAAGCAGCATGGTCCCATACTGTAGAAGATTGATCTTCGGAACTGCATTGGCAAAAAATCTCTGTTCACAAATCTGAGCTAGGACTCTCCAAATGGACACAGAAAATTTAAGAATACGCCACTAGGAGGCTGTTTGTTGTTTCTTATTGTGTTGTTTTTTGGGTTTTTTTTAATTTAAATTGGAAACAGACATAGCTAATATTCATACTGTCTGTTTGCAATCTGTAGTGATTTAATGGATCAGGAATGATCCAGGGCAGTGGCAAAAGGAGTGCTCCCTAGTAACCTGGAAGCTGAGACTTCCCAAAAACAGACTAAGGGCTTCATGACAAAGCAGGGTGAATATTGTGCTTAGTGTTACGTATTCATCTATGGTTATACAGGTTGCCTTTAAAAGGAAGCATATGGTTACATTGTATTATCAGTGCATCAGCTAGGACACTTGTTGTTTATGTGTTGGAAATGCTAAATTTATAGAAAGTTACATAACTTTCTGAACATCAAGAATTTCCACTGAGGATTGCCAAAATTTTGAACATGACAGGAGAGAGAAGAGAAGCAGCAGGGTAGGAACTAGTGTGCCTTGTGGCATATGGTGTTGCCCATGTGGAATTCCTGGATGATCCATCAATTACCCATACCTGTCAAGCAGTCAGTGAAGAAATTCATTCTATGAAGGTGAATAGCTAAAGGGTTTTTAACCACTGTAACAATCACATCTGTTAATATTACATACAATATTTTTTATCTGATGAAGAAATAACTTGCTAAATCATGACAAAATATTGGCTGTAGTCTGATCTGGTATAAGTAAATGATGAAAGTTTGTTTTGTTTATTTTCTGTTCTTTGGATATTGTTACAATTTTGCAGCAAATCTGGAAACTTTAGTTTAATTTTTTTCCAAAACGTTTCTAAAGCTTACAAAACCCATTAAAATCTGATCCAAAGTGTGTCACATCTGTAGTTTACTCTGATAGTCGCATGGATAGATTTCAGCCAGTACGATGTTTATTTCACAGAGAAATATTCTGGGTTTCCTGTTGCTTTTAGTTTACATACGTCTGCCGGATGACTCATTTCACAATCTAACTTGTGTTTCCATTTTTACTCTGGTTATACTCATCCTAATTTTTTTCCTCACTCCTAATCAAAGAACGACTTCATATAATCATGAAGACTAGCCTGAAAGAGAATTTCTGGCAGCTAAATTTAACTAAACTGCAAACTTCTGCAGGGGATGAGAGAAGTGAGTGGGCTTGGAAAAATCGATTTAGTTGGAGTATGGTGCTAGTCTTGTCACATAACAAGCAATTCTGACCTTCTGGTTCAGCCATGCTTTGATAGATGTTTTATCTTTTATCTTCTTTTTCTTCCTTCAGATTACTGAAGGGGTTATTTAAGCTCAAGTGCTGTAAGACATTTGACTGATCTAAAAGTGCTGCACATCAGTAAAATATGATGCGGCACTCCTTGATAGCCTGGGCTAGACCTGAAAGTTTTACCAGCTACGTCTAAGTAAATACGTTAATCAGAGACTGAGATTAGCTGAAGTAATGGCCAGGAGTTGTTCATGTTGTTTAATCATTACTGCAGACTGGGCACGGTGTAGCCTGTACTCTCATGAGTGCTGCCTGGGCATGGTTCTGTCATGTCCCCACCAGGGACCCATGTCACTTGGCACTTTACATGAAGCCACCTTGGTTTTCTTCTGGTGGTGATGGGGAGTTTATCCACGTGGATTACAGCAGTGCTGTGCTGCTTGGCCTTAGGGTCCAAGAATGAGCATTGGCCTGTTCTTTCTATTGCTACATAGAAACTGGGATCTACTTTGTGCATAGCTAGATTAGAAAGGGAGAAAGTTCACAGGTAGGTTACACCACTTCTTCTGAATAATGGTACCATAAAAGCAGGATTTCACTGCCTACTTGCTTCTGCTGGATGAATCCATGAAGACCATTGAAACCAGCTTTGAGGCTGCTCTGAACTGTTAAAGATGTAAAAATAAGAATTTTAGGGTCACTTGTAGATGAACACAGAACTGTGCCAGAAACCTCAAGAAGTTACTCAACATTTCTTGTAGTTTACATAAAACTTCCTGCCAGCTCTGAAGTGAAGATACCTACATTATGGCCTGCGTTATTACAGCACAGAAATTGTTTGATAACAGCATCACGTCCTTGGTTCATTGCTTCAGCTTGGGAAAGAGATCCACAAATCTCCCAAAACTCAGCTATGCAATTCCCACACCTCATGTAACGCTGTTGATATGGTCCATCCTACTCAGCAAACATGTCTAACAGCAGATCAGGGAGAAATAGCTAAGAGCAGGAAGGTGTACAATCAATTGCACAAATTAACTGCTCAGATGTATGAGAAGAGACGAACATCCAGATAAGATTTCCTCAAGAGACGCTGGAGGAGAACAGGGAAGAGCAGAAGTCTGTACGCTGACCCTGTTTCAGGGAAGACTAATGCTGGAGAGAGGGAAATTATGAAAATGTCTGTGAAACACATGAAAATACCTAGGTGTTCCAGCTTCAGTGAAAATGTGAATGTATTGCCTGGGAACAGACGAGAAAGATTATCCTAAATTATAACAAGGGACGTTTAGATTACCCTCTAGGATAAATATTAAAAGTAGGATAGTTAAATTCCCGAAAAGGTTTTAGGATGAGACAGCAAATCTTTTCCATCTGTCACAAATGATGTCACCATACAAGACTGGCAGCTACATGGCGGGCGACTAGGTGACTTCTTCAAGTTGCTTCTAGATCATTTGTTTGGTGATTTTTCTGTGGATGGAGGTGGCAGTGGCAAATTTGATTCAGCCCTCATCCTGGACTTATTGTACTGATGGCCATACTGCTTTACAAAACCAGAATCAAGAACAGTTAGGCTTATACAAAATGCAGTGCCATTATTGAGAGGCCAAAACAGGAATTCAAGCAACTATAGCTGCATGGAAAGCAGAATGGTTTGGAAAGACAGAAGGATGTTAAAGCAAAACTTCTTAAACTTTTACTTATAACCACCTCCAATGCTAAGCTATAGCATTGGCTTCCTTTGGTCATTCATTTTAAGGCTTGCTGTTACAGAAATCAAAGAAACATGATTGCCACTGACATATTAATCAATAACAGGGAGTAGAGAAATGTCAGAGAGCAGCTGGTAATGTGGTTAAAACAAGCTTTGGATCAAGCTGCTCAAGGGATGTAAAGGCCAACAAGTAGAATGGATGCTAGCTGCAAAAGCAGCTTAGAGACGTTGTTCTTTTAACAGCCTTAAAACAGAAGCTTCTTAGCAAAATGGCCCTTCATTCGCATCTTATTCTAGACTGAGGTCAGTGGAGGATGACAGGGGTGATTATTAGAAGCCTACAAGATGCAAGAATGAGCTGCAGTGAAAAAAAAGGAAGAATTAATTGTGAATCCATCCGAAGCAGACTCAGAAAGGGGACCTTACTGAAGGAGGCTGTGGCTTTCCATGCAGAGGGAAGATACACATATTTCAGCAGTGGTTTACAGGAAGGCTTAGACCTGAAATCTTAGTGGTTCTGGACACATGAGTATGGGACTGGACAAAATGAGAGCAGTCAGTGTATTGTATGTCCCGCTCTGCATGTTTCTCCTTGGTGAGTCTATGCAGAAGTACAAAATGTTAAGTAGTCCTTGTGGAGAGGCTGGTTCTTTTGATTGGCATGGTTACCTAGGCAATGTGTTGATTCAGTCAAAAAAACAGAGTACTCATAACAGCTTGATAATATCATATTTTAGAATGAAAGCAAATCCCATAAGAAAGAAACTGAGATAACGATGCCAAATAAACTATAATGGAAAAAATGAATTGTTACCAAACTTGCAAACAGAGAGAGATCACCTTCCAACCAGTTCATTGCCATAATGCCATGAATGTATCAGAATGTTGTGCTGGTTTTGGTTGGGATAGGGTTAATTTTGATAGTTGCTAATATGGAGTAATGTTTTTGATTTGTGCTGGAAACAGTGTTGACTTTACATGGATGTTTTCCTTATTGCTGAGCAGCGCTTACACAGAGCCAAGGGCTTTTCTGCTCCTCACCCCACCAGCGAGCAGGTTGGGGGTGGGCAAGAAGCTGGCAGGGGACACAGCCAGGACAGCTGACTCCAGCTGACCCAAGAGATGTCCCAGACCATAGGATGTCATGCTCAGCGTATAAAGCTGGGGAGAAGGAGAAGGAAAGGGGGGACATTCAGAGTGATGGTATTTGTCTGCCCAAGTAACCATTATGTATGATGGAGTCCTGCTTCCCTGAGGATGAATGAACACCTGCCTGCTGATAGGAAGCAGTGACTGAATTCCTTGTTTTGCCTTGCTTGCACATGCGGTTTTTGCTTTACCTGTTAAGTTGGTTTTATCTCAACTCACAAGTTTTCTTACCTTTATTCTTCTGATTCTCCCCTCCATGCCATCATGGAGGACTGAGCAAGTGGCGTGTGGTGCTTAATTGCCAGCTGGGATTGAACCATGGCAGATGTCCAGTGGACATATCTAGTGAGCTATTTTCTTGTCCTTTGAATCTTCAGTTAGCTATTTCCCATCCTTTATATGGACAGTATCTCTATTCATACTGTCTGAGCAAGTCAGGGTCATCACAGAGAGCACCTGCAGCCTGGGAGGGGAGGGCAGACTCTTTCGTGGCAAAAAAAAAAGTGTCCATAGAATTAGCGCTGAACATAGATGGTCCCTAGGCCAGACAGGTTAAACACTGGAAGTCTGTCAGTCAGATAATCCTAACTATTGCAGCCTTATTCTGTAGCAGTGAAAAATCTGAGATGTCTGAAAATCATTACCTGATTAGATGAGTATTTCCAATGAGAGTTGTATGACTACCTTGCAAAGCCACTTTAGCAAACCCTGGAGCTGGGGTCAGGGCAGGTGTGTTTGAAGACTACAGCTTGGCTCCAGAGGGTTGATGGGATCTTGGCAAAGCCCATAGTGCTTGCTGTGCTCTGTGCTCCATGCTGGGGCCTTTTCAGCTTGGAAGTGAAGGCACAAATGGGATGAAAAGCTGGTGTGCCTTTTGTGGGTCTACATTCTGTGCTGCCCATGTCCAGGCAGACAGAATGGGTAACTGCAGCTAGATGGGATCCATCTTGCTTGGAGTAGTCACACAGTGTCTTGCTTATAGCGAATAATTAAAGGAAAAGTTAATCCCCAGCTGGCTTTATCAGAAAGCTTTCAGTCTACTGGTTATTGCCTGAACCATGCAAAGCTTTCAGAGAAGAATCTAGCATACAGGACATCTCTTGTCAGGATCAAGTAGTGATGTCCAGCACTACAGCAATGTTGACAGGAGTTGGGGCTGCTGCAAGAAACTGAGCTGATAAGGTATTCAGAAAACAGCAGCTCTCCGGATTCCTTCTTAGATGTTTACATAAGGACCTGCATCCAATAAATGTTGTGCATAGTGTCTTCCAGCAGTTTGCCACTGTCAGAGATGGAAATGCCCCTCCTGTATGGCACTGGCAGGACCAGTCATGGCCCTGCTGCCAAAAGCTCCCAGACCCTGCCAGCGGGTTGCCAGCATGACAGCACGCTCTTCCTGAGAGCTCTTTTGACAAAGAAACTGGTGGTACTCAGTACAGCTGTTTTCATCCTGGCATGACTCACTCTTAGTTGAAACATCATGATTCATGGAAGAGTTTTAGCTCCATGATTCATTCAGGTCCACTTTTCACTACTGCCCAAAAACTTGTAAGCAGTAGGTGACTTGCCTTTACCAAGAAAAACTAAAAATGAACTAAAGTTAACAGCTCTTCCAATAGAAAATTAAGGCCCTTCTTTTTCAGAGGTACATAGCCAGCACCAGGGCAAGATTCGACACACCAAAGTTTGGGATATTCAGAAAGCAGATGCATTCCAGCCTGAGCAATATAGCAGATTCATGAATAAATGGTTTTATTATTGATGCACATCAAACTGGCATGAATTGCCAGTTCTCCCTGACCTCCTGCACATAACGTTCCTTCTGTCCAAGATGTTTTGCCCTGGAGTTTCCACAGCTTTCCTTCTTATAAATGTATAGGATAAAAATTGTTTATTATGTCTCTAATATTAAACATAACAGATCTAGGAGTAGCCAAAGGAATAGGTTCCTGCTCTTTCAGTCTCTTCTTTTCCTGAAGATTTTCACGCTCTTAGTTCTGCTGAATGCTGGATCAATTATTTACATGTTTCTACTAAGAGGGCAGAAAACTTCAGCACAAAAGAGACAACAGGATGAGGCAGAAGGAGGCAGAAATATTTTTCAGTGGTCAAAACAAAGAAAACAATATTCATCTGCATGAACGTTAGCTATAGATTGGATTGTAAGGTATAACAGTTCCTTGGAAAAATGACAGATAACCATATTCACTCCATCATAGATAGGTCATTTATCGTGAGAGCTGCTGGCAATTCACAGAGTTGGTTTCTATACTTAGTGTTAAAGAAGTGCCCAGACCCTGGTCCCATATGAATAAGCATTTTGTTTACTTCAAATAATGTACATTTGCTTTGGACAGGGTCCAGAGACTCCAGCCAGAGATTTAAGCATCAACATACATGAGTAAACTCATTCTTTGATTCATGGAGATGCGAATAACATGACAACATTTTGTTGTAAAGCATTAACCACAAGAAAATGATTAGGACCAAACCCATTCTTGGATTGTATGCACTTGACCCCAAGGATGACACCACAAAAGTAAATTTGACACTTTGGTTTGGTAATAAATCATAATCATGTGGGAATGGAGGGATCACCAAGGTGATGAATTTGTGTCCAGTCAACAGCTTGTAATGAACTGATTTGTGTGTGTTACCAAACAGTGTCACTAATGCCTCCCTAACTCTCTGCAGCCACAGGTTTACTATGTGGAAATCCCTCAGCTCCAGCTTTTTGGGCTCTTGTGAAGTCAAGGGTTGCTGTGATGGTTGAGATTTACAGAGGTTCATTTGTGGTTTAGCACAACATGAATTACTTCCAAGCCAGGGGCCATGAGGCTTCCTAGCATTGAGGAAGCTGCCTCTATTTAAGCTCCCATCACGGTTACACTTACCGCAGCCTCAGCAGTGACCTCCTGCTTGTGTGTGTGCCTGGAGTGAACCTAAATCAAATCCAGATATGCATTTGATTGCTTCAGTGGGTTAGAGGTCTAGGAAAAGAGATGAGGTGCCTGAAGCTGTTGAATGCATACACCCCCAATTTTAATCTGGGGCAGGAGCAGTCACAGTCAATCAACTAAAGAGAAATCAAAAGTCAGTTTGATGTCCTTTTCCAGAAGGAGTAACAAGGATAAACTTCCTTTTATACAAAATTCGTACAAGTGAACCACAAAACAAGGGGACTCACTGACTCATCTTTCTGGAAAGAACTGTGTGCAACAACAGTAGCATCTCTCCTTATATAAGTTGAGTTTGGCTGGGAGCCAGACAGAGAAGAAGTGTAGAAATGTATTTAAAGCTAAATCAGCTCTTTCCGGAGCTAAGCCTGAGCTTAGCTGGGGCTGGGCAAGTTAGGACAGAAGAAGCTGGAAACTGGTGGCAAAGAACAGTTAAATGTTGCCAAGCATTGTACGTGGTATTAATTTGAATGTCCCACCTCTTACAAAACCCGTACACATAAGCGTCTGTCATAAAACAGAGTGAGTTTCATCCAAGGGACTTGAAAAACAAGCTGAACAATGCAATAGCATTTCAACTTCTGATACGGACAGTTGTGATCTTCCAAGAAATCAACGAGATGCACAGATCATGCTGTCAGGTATCCATCCATAAAGATCTATGCGTCAGTCCAGGATACCACGCTCATGGTGTAGACTAGTGTCTTGAGTTTTCTATTTTCATGTTTCATGAAAATGTAATATGGTGGCTGATGCTAGTACAATGTGATGAATAGCTCTGCTAAGTTCTCTTAGCACTCAGCTTAATTCTTTGCTGAGCGTGTAGATTTATGAAAATTAATTTTATGAATTTTAAAAAAAGTATGATGCAAAATTCAGTTTCAGGATGTAATAGATTTAAAATAGTCCTTAAATGTCACAGGTATTGGTATACTATAGCATCCAAATCAGGTAAAGGATCAAACTTCCCAGTTTGTGATATCCCCACTGTATTCGGGTCTGACAATTGGCTTTCTCACAGGCAGGTGTATTCAGAGCTGGGCATCTGCTTGGCACCTGCATCCCATTAAAAAAAATTAAAATATTTCTGACATACTTGTAAGGCAGCACAGGATGGAAGTGTCTCCTATTGTCCTCTTTTCTCTGCTACAAGGAGGCTGGAGCAGAGCCACGGAAAAAGCATTGTGGTGCCCTGTGTGCCCAAACTCTTACTTTATTTGGGGTTCAGTGCCACTACAATAGCCAGTTCCCAGTCCCAAGGGTCCAGGTCTCTGAGGAGATAAACCTTTAGATTTTCCCTGTACTCACCAGATAATAGTCAAGTTGACTTTCCTCATTTGATTAAACCCCAAGCAAAACTGGAAGAAAAAAGACTAATGCTAGTAAATGACAGCTGATGTCAGTCACTAAGGAGAACTTACAGTAGGAATTTCCAGAACCTACTGAAAAGTTATTACAAATAACAGGTCTCCAGCTGTGGTACGGAGATAGCAATCTGAAACTATGTGAGAGGCATGAGTATGGTCTTTGTGGATGTCCACATTCAATTCAGCCAGGATACAAGACTGAGCCCTGCTCTAACTCCCACTGATGCTGGTGTGAATCCAAAAGGACACCTTTTTTCTTTTTCTTTTTTTGTTTCTTTATATCCAGAGGTGGAGATTGTGTAATTAATTTACTACAAATTTGGAGTAGCAAATTTCTTACTTAGCTATTACTTCACACTTTCCACTCTCCACAGTTTCTAAACTGGGAAAACATCTGAGCATTGAAAGTTGAGCAAACTTCAGTACAGTTTGAGAAACGTAAATACTGAGTCATGAGCCCAGGGTCCTTAAAGGCTGCCCCATAAATATAATCTGTTTCCATGTTGGCTTAGTTCTGGTTAGTTGTACTGATCACCAGTAAGGCTGCAGAGCACAGAGGTGTCCACATGGAGAGAAAAGCAAGCTCAGGAGCAATAGGTGGGCTGCCTGAGGGAGGGTGGAAGAAGCCAAGCTCGCTGAGGAGCATTTTGGTAGGTGCTTGGGTTTCCTAATAGCCTGAACTGATACTGTGTTGTGACTTTTAGCTGACCTTTTGAGGAGACCCATCTTAAAATGATTCTAAGCAGATTAGGGTATCACACCACCACCAGGTATTTTCAGTACTTAATGCTCTTTATTTTTGTAGTAAGCTAATCACATTTTCCTGGAGTCTTTCCTCTTTTAACTGCAGCTGTTATAATCTCTGGTTTTTTAATTTTCTCTTTCCCTCAAATTGCATTAGGAGTACTAAAGAAAACAGTCCACTGTTGGGTAATTCTCTCCTTGAGCTGATTTCTGTTATCGCTAATGACACAGTTTTCCCAGGATCATGAGAGCAGCTTTCCCCCATTCAAGTGACGGCACACATCTGGGTTTTCTAATGGGTGAATGATGTGATGGCAAGTTCCTCGACGACCATCTGACTGCAGTAGGCTCACCAGGGGTAGGGGTGTGCATTGTCACCCACTGGGACGCTGCACAGGATTGTGTAATAAGGAGACTGTAAAAAAACGAGCAGGGAAGCTCTTTTAGTAAAATAACCTGCTTCATTCCCATGTCTGATGCTACAGTTATAGGTTTTTGATGGGTTCATTTTTCATCTCAGCTTCAACCAAGCAGGCAGGTACTGTGACAATGTAAACAACGGGATAGGTGTATGCAAAGGGGCCTTTTTGTGCTCAGAAGTACATGTAACTGCTTCATTGCTCTGCCTCTGGTTCTCTGTTTTCATTAGCTATTCGATGGTTTTGGGAATGCTTCTTGTATGCACATTAGGGCAAAGGCATGCAGCTGTGAATTCCATGAGATGGGGGTAGTCAGAACTGATAACGGAATATGCAAATGACATTTACAGGCTCTGACACCAAATTTAGCAAATACATGCACAAATTAAATTTGCAATCCTATACTTAACATGATATTATAACTGTGCATTTAAAGGCAGGTGTTTGTTGAAGTTGTTTATAGGTTCATCTGATTTTTTTTAAAAGCAAACCGGTGTTTTCCTACTCTTCTAATCCAGCTGGAAAATGGCTAAAGTAAATCTTAACTTAAAAAATTAAGGAAATAATCAGATGGTTGTAAGCAATCATAAAACATTAATCCTGTAGGTGAGCTTTGTTTTATTTTCAGGTGCTGTGCAAATGTAACAGAGATGTGAGCAGATTCAGATTAATGGCTTCACAATGACTGTACATGCCTAATTCAGTGGGAGTATTTGTAGGGCAAAGGTATAAGAATCCAAAGGTATGGAATTAAATTTGTAACCTTAGCTACACCTATAGCTATGGCAGTTCTCTATAGAATCACCATGGCAACTCATGGATGCCATGAAACTACAAACCCTACTATTTCAATTACACTTGCAATAGCTATTGTTTCTTTTTTATTTTATTTGTGTATGTTTCAGTCAACCTCTGGAGCTACGTAGGTCAAACCATGCTCCACATACTCATGGTTGCCCACTCATTGAGCTCTGTTTGGGTGAAAGAGAGAGGGAGGCACATGCCAAGTTTTTTTGCTTATTGTACTCTGGGCCAGTTTTTTTGACACATAACTGGGCATCAAAGTTGCCAATAACTGTGTTGTTGCATATTCAAATGTCCAAATTTTCCTCTAGTGTATCTTGGTGTTTCTGAAATTTCACTAGGATCATCATCCTTAAATACCCAGTTCCCATAGAAATCTGCCAATGTAGGCACATAAACAAATTACGTAACAACTGTGTCCATTCCTAACCATTAATCTTACGACTGTACAAGATGTTGCATTTATCTTCTAAACTTATATTCATAGAGACAAACAAAGCCTGTTTATGCCAGCCTTTGAAGGGAAGGGTAAGTTACCGATTTGGCTGGGAAGTGATTGCAGTTGCTGCTCCAAGGTGAACTGAAGTGAATACAGATACGGGATAACCCATCCCAAACCAGAAAGAATTAATTGTGCCCACAGGCTCCTCTCCATCATTGCTAGGAGAAGCATAAACAAGGAAGTAACAGTGGCTGCTGGACTTGTAGACGATTAGGGGTGATACCCCTCACTTCGAGGCCTGATAGTATAGCCTAGGTTAGGCTCACGTGATCCAGACTGAAACACAACTCCATGGTTTATACCACCAGGAATCCCAAAAGGAAAAGTGCTGTCAGGAAACACAGCTTTCTGACATAGTTTTCTGGCTGCTTCTGCTGCTAGAGAAGAAGTCATGGATTTTTGCTTCCTGTGCTCTCTAGTGGGTGCAAAATATATGTCTGTGGGGATGCCTTCATGCTATTCCAGCTCTGATGAGCACTTTTACCATTGAAAAAAAATGTCAGTGATTGAGCTGAATGCTTTCAGGCTTGTAATAATCTTTGCAGTTTGTCCTCCTACCAGCCAGTTATGTAATCTTTTACAATGAGAAGTGTTTATCCAATTATGTATTTAAAGGACCACTTGACCTCTTTGATTTATGTCCCTGAGTAATTAAACAGCTGCACTAGGTGCTTCCCATATACTTTTCCTTGGTATGGTGGTTAATCTGAGTTTCAGCACAGATCCAAAAGGTAGCTGTCTGGTTGTCCCTTCTTCACTCCCCAGCAAGCCCTGAGTCCCAGAGAGCGTGACAGTGGATAGATAATTGGGGCAGCACATTTTACACTTCCTGCTGGCATTTTTGTTATCTTGCTGAAGCAGACTATGCAATGGATTCGGTAACCAGAGGACCTGAATCTGTCTTGTCAGCAGGGGATAAATATGTGGCAATGACAGCTTTTTGTGATGGTGATTAAGGATGTCTGGCTGTCACGGTGCATTTGCATTGGTTGGTGTGACTACACAGATCCAGAAAAGAGCCAGAAAAGAGCGTAGCATCTCTTTTTGTCCTTACAGGCAGTTCAATGGAAGTGCTACTGGCCCTGTCTGGTAAAACATGCGTTTAGTTTATCACTGTATTGTATAGATCAATAAGAAGCTTTTATTTGTAATGGCTTTGTCAGGGAGGAAATAGCATTTAGTCTATTATTATAGGTCTGTAAAATTCCTCCTGCTCTGTGTCAGGTCAGAAAACTACTTGCTTCTTGCTAACGTCATGCCTTGCACATCATGTGATGTTTTCCTGCCTTCAAAAGAATTTGTAATCAGAAGTATTGAGAGCAGTTTCTCTTTCCCTGCAATGTACTGAATTAGCTCGGCAATGTCGTATATGGGAAAGAAATGCCTTTAAGCATTTTTGCTTCCCTGGAGGTAGCATCAGGCTGCTTATAACGTCCGCTGTGTCTGCTCCTATCATTGGAGGCTGCAAATGGGGAATACCTCATGTGTCCCTAAGACTAACTGAAGAGAACTGTGCACACTGCATTGGGGCTGGCTTCTCTAGAGCCCACTTAGAAACTCGAGAAGGGCTTCAGCTTGTGTTTAATGAATTTAGATGCCTAAATTCACGTGTCCATGTCAGACAGACATTTCAGGTCCCATTAAAGTCAGTAGAGACTTAAGGCTTATTTAGGCTATCTAAACTACTGCAGGACAGGTAACCACATGAGGCTGGTAGATCTGTGGCTGACCTGTGGCCTTCTGGATCGGCAGCTAGAGTCCAGGTGGGATCCTCTGGGGCATCTCAAATGGCCCTAGCCTCTGCTGAAGCCACTGAATCACACCTGTAGAGGTGGACACTTAAATTAAGATGTGTTAGTGTTGGAGCTGAATCCCTTTACCCGGAACATTAATGACCACAATTCACACCGGATGCTGGAAGCAAACTGGAAACTTCTCCAGTTTGCACCAAAGTTTGCAGAAGTTGGTGCAGATTCATCAATGGCTTTTGGAACATGTGCTTAAAAAATATTTGTGCTTTAAGGTGTGATTCATGGAAACAGCTTTAGCTTCCCCCCTGCCCACTGCCCTCATTTTCAAATGTGCTTAGTTTACATGGCAGAAAAACTAACAATGTTTCTTTTAATTAGCAGCAATGTCAACTGGCTCTGGGAATCATGCCTTGTTTTTTCCTTCCCACCTTATCACATTTTTCCACTAGATGTAGCACATCCAAATGAGTACACAATGTTGAGGTTTTTTTCTTTACTAAAAGCAGACTGATGTGGTAGAAGTGACTAAAAAAACCCAACAAATTTTTAGGTTGAAATTGAACAATACAACCGTCCAGTGTGACCTCAAACATAGCAAAGCTCTGAGAATTTTACTAATGATGCCTTCAGGGAACTAGTCTTTTTCTGGGAAGGATTCCCTAGCTGATCAGTAAAGGTGGGCAGGTAACTCACTTACCACCCTGTCTACTTACAACAGATGGATGGATATCCATTTACGATGATTCAAAAATTGGGATAAGATACTGAATTTTACTAACAATCATAATTTCTATTTAATAGTAAATGATTACTGTTTAATCAAATGAGCACTTCAGATTAAAAAGAAATGAATGGCTGCAGCTATGGGGAATAAATAAATAAATATGGACATCCGTTGTATCTGTTTAACATCCACACATTTTTCTATAAAAACTAATGAACAGGTCACTATGATTTTCCATCTACATGGTTTTTATTATTTATCCCACGTACAGAGGTTGGCATCTAGGCCATTCGGCGGGTGAGGCTAATTTTTTCATGGTAACAGGGACACTAGTTTGAAATTTATTTTCAGTTAGGATTTGTTAAGTACCTTGGTGAGAATTTTTTAAAAGCCATTGAATTGCTCACTGAAAATTCACCTTGACGTTTCAGAGCAGGCTACCCAAAACTGTCACTGAACTTTAAAATGTCGCAGTACCAGAATCATATGCTCTAAAAATAGAGGAAAGGCTTAAAGAGGAATTAAACTGGCTTAGACACGTTTAATTAATCACTATGCTTTGGGAAAAAAAGTAACGTGCTTTTCCGTTGAAGTGGAGAGACAGTTCAGACAGGGATGAGGTTGTGCAGAGGCATTATTGGAAGACATTAGTGTACTAAGCAGGAATGAGTCCTGTTCTTTTCCACTCCTGCTTTTGCAAAGCATGACAGAAACCGTTTCAATACAGCCCATGCGCTCTCAGACTACTAGTTTGCACCACTGGGGCCTCCTTCAAATCCACTAGCAGAAAACATCTTGGCTCAGTGGATTGAAGCCATGCTCTAGCATGCTCTCAACACACTCATACACACACTTACCTTCAGCTGTGTGACCAAAGAGAAGGGTGGAAGAGGTGAGCTGGGACGGGAGGGCAAAGAGAAGAAGGTCTTTGGCCATGTTGTTATACGTTAGTTGGTTAGAAGGTGATAGTGGTGACATCCATGGGGCAGAAAGGGAACAAGGGACAAAGTAGTTTGTTGCCAGCCCTCCCTCCTGCTATTCCTGACTCGGCTGTGATGGACACTGGATCTGAATTGTCACCTCATCTTGTCTGGGGCTTTTGGTAGAGCTGGACATTGCCACTAGCCCAGCCCCACTCTGATGCTGTGGGACTATGCCCTGTTGCTGAGGGGACGGTTTCTGCCTGTGCATGATCTCCTGGCTTGCATCCCTCCTAGAGCAGCCCCACTCCGGTTGCTCCCTGATGTTAGGTAATGTCAGCACATGTCTCATTTTGCACCATGGATACCTGTGAAATCAGGAGCTCACCCACCCGCTGTCCTCAGTGTTGGAGAGAAGCCCTTCTTTTTTGGAGTTGGTCCACAGCTGCCTTCTTGCAAGGAGGCAGCAATGAGTTTCATGGGTACCTTCCCTGGTCAGCTCTCCAGCTACCACTCAGGCACAGAGGGTTCTGCTTAGCTGTGCCCCATTTTAGGCCCATTTGGAGTTCACAGACCCATCTTTTGGCATCGTGTAGGTGAACCCCAAAGCACCAAGAACCATTTTTTTCCTCCTAAACTAACTGCATCTCACCGGGCTGTCAGATTCAGCACAGTGGTGAAATGCATGCATGTGGCTCAGCTACACTGTGGATACGACAATGTTTTACTAACTTACCCTCTGCAAAAGGACTGCTAGTATCAGCACACTTTTTTCCCAGTGAAGAAATAAACAGTATGGTCCACCCCCATCTCTCCCATGTAATTACAGTCAGGCACAGTAAAACTGCTTCTGCGGCAGGGGTGCTTCAGCTGGACCCTTTCGCCATTTGGTTAGAGGGCCTCTTAGCCTGGGTAATCCACTCAGCTGTGCATGGACATCGCTAGCCAGTGCCAGGATCAGGATCAGGTCCCTCTGCTCTGTAGTCTGCCAGATGATACAGCCATACTTTTAATCACTTCAGCTGCCCAAGTCACTTGGGCCAAGTTGTCTGTATAACCTGTGCGTAGCAAGGGTTTGCACAAGCTCTAGCTCTTTTCCAGGCCAATGCTAGCAACCTGATCACAATCCCATCCTCCCCTTCCTAAGATCACACAGAGAAGCTGAACTCAGAGTGTATTGTCCCATCTGATCTGTAATCCTTTGAAAACCAGAATTTCTAATGGGAAAAACTGATATGATAACCCCTCAAGTCTGGCAGTGCTGTTGAGTGCTACTGTAATAAGGTAGTGTATATTCAATGTAAGGATAATGGATAATGTGGGATTTATAACAAAGCCATAACTCAATAGAGAGGGGTTCAGATGATATCATGAATCGCAGCCATGAAGAATGATTGATCGATGAGATCATTAGAAAACTGAGATTGAATTACAGGTCTGGTAATTTATCACTTTACAGCCTCAGTATTTTTTGTGATATCTGAGGATCACTTACAAGTTTTCCTGCACTGTGTTTTTTCAGGTCCCTAATTATAAATAAGGTGCCTGCGGATGCTTTTAAGTCAGTGGGCAGTCTGCTGTCACTGTCTTTCACTGTAATCAGAGTTGCAGGCATACAGTGAACTTCCCTTTTGAATTATTTAAGACATAGATCATTGCAGAATTACACCATAGTTTTTCCTTTCTCAGTGTTCAACACGGCAGTGGAAAATTCCAGTTTAATAAGACTGGAAGGTAAATTTCTTTCATAGTTAACATTTTATTGTGCTAATTAAGAAGCAAAACAGAAAAAGATTCTACAGTCCATGTAATTGTTAATTGTATTTCATATTAATTAATAAGCATCCACCAGTTAGTCTGAGACATGACATTTTTCAGCATGCTTTTTTTCCAGTTGGTTTAGTAGATTATACTTGCATCTCTGTGCACAATATCTGGACTATTGCTTCTATATATTTTGTATATACATATAAGCTCTCTGGAGCCATAACAGTTTGATAAAGTAACAAGGCATTTGCTTTCTAGAGGCTGAAAATTAACAGCCACAGGCAGACCTGAAAAATTAATGGATTTAGTTCATTTTCCAGCTCTGACAGCTACTCACCCAGAGCATTATACAGTGAAATGTCCAGGATGGCTGGCACCTTTGAAAGAAGAACCCACAGTCTGTGGGAATGGCAATCAAATTGTGATGTGATTTGTGATCACCTGGGTGATATTTCTGGACCTGACTTTCAGAAAATGAAAAACAGAGATGCCACTTAGACTTCGTGTCTAATCAGTTTGACACTCTTGTCCCTATAATGGCTGGAGGACAGGGACATTCTGTCTTGTCTCTTCCTTGCTTCTTCCCACATGTCTTGCTGTGCAAAGTCTCTATCCAGTGCTGACGCAAATACGTGTTTTTCACTCCCTGTCTTCCAGTGTTGTGGCTTCTGTGAAGCACAATCTGTGTGCATACATCTCCCATGCCTGTGCCGCCCCCGCCTCTTCCCCTTTCTCAATTCTTTCAAGAGGGTTAAAAGTGATGGAGTTGTTGCAGGTCTCTTTCTTCCACTGGTGTTTTGAACCGATATGACGATCTTTTTCAAGTAGCAGAATGAGAGTGATGTGATTCCTTTGGGCTTCCCTGCTGTGCTGCTGCAAAAGAAGAAAATTATCCTTCTTCCCTTTTTTTGTTGTTTTAGTTTTGGCTTGTTTTCTTGTATCTCTTTGTTTTGTTATTATTATTTCCCTGGTGCTCTCTGGCTGAATGCGTGGACAAGCAGCATTCCCAGTTCTTGGGAAATTTCACCTAAGAAATACATTCAGTATGAATTAGGCTGGATTGGTCAGGAATATTCAGAATTTGCTGTGAACTGGAAATTCCAAGAAAATCTCATGCCTGACACACCAGATTATTGTGTTTACAAAACAAAAGGTTCTTGTTGCAGCTGCAGTGAAAAATTGACGTTCTTGACAGTGGTCCTCCTTGTGTGGCTGCAAAGAGGCTGATGGGAACGGCGATGTCTCTGTGGGGTGGGCAGGATGCTCAGGATCTGTGATCCACTCACACCCTGCCCCCTGATGCTCATCTAAGTGTGTCCAGTGTACAAATGCTCACGTCCACAGCAGGGACTCTACAGTCTTAAAGTACTCAGAGACCTTTGAGAGTTAACAGTTTTACCTTGTCCTGCTAAAGGACTGGGTGATGATTCCTTACTTGGAGCTCTGAAACTTTTTTTAATCATCTCCCACTGCATGGCAAAAGCATGAGCAGCAGCAGAGGCAGTAGTGGCTTCTGCCTGCAAGGCAACAAATCCTTACAAATTTACTTCCAGAGATGCCAGTGTTTACATTAGGTGGTCAGCAGTTTTGTACGTATTAATTTCTCCCCCAGTGTAAACATATAGTCTCTCAGCCAGAATCCTGAAAAAAAGATTATGCTGTTCTGCCACTGGCATAAATTGACACCATCAATACACCCGTTTCAAGCCAGGCTGGGCTGTCTTAGGGTCCACTGTGGCTGCATTACTGTAGTACCTTGTAAGTTCTCATGAGATTTTATTGTTCTGCATTGGTCATATTCTTAAATGTGTGGTGTCCGCCCTGCAGAATGAATATCAGTCAAAACCTGCTCTTCTTAGGTTTCTTCAGGGTATTTCTCTAGCTCTTCTAGATTACATAAGTATTTAAAAAATATTAATAACTTAGTTTGCATGAACTTTTCTGAGATACTAAGACATAATTCTCTCTGACAGTGAGAAAGCACAGAGGATTACAGGTGAAGAAACACAGGCTAATTTGGGGATACCTGGAGTGACCTGGCTGGTGCTTCTGTTTTCAGAGCTTGTGCCTTTGCCTGTCTGGCTCTCAGCAGCACAGTTCCCACTGTCACAAAATGGAGCTCTGAGTTTTCAGGTAAGCTGCAAGTCCTCCACTACCTCCCAAAACAACACCTAGCAGAAATACTTACCCCTTCCTATGCCACTGTAAAGATGGAGGTCAGATCCCACTCTCTGGGTCAGTTCTCAGCTTCCTCACCACAATTCCCTTGTCTACAAACCTGCAACCACTCCTCCCCACCCAGCCCTCCATCGAAGGAGGGGATGCTGTTAACAAATCACCCCAGCGCACTCCATCTGTAAGACCAAGGTCCTGCCCAGAAGTGATCCCTGCATTAGAGAGTCTATTACAATGCACGTGCCGGCAGGGTGGGGATTGAGGTATGGTTGCCTGGGACTGCCTCTCTTCTGTTTTTTTCCCAGCCTTTTACACATAGGTCTCAGCAACATTAATGTTCTGCTTATGCACGGATGAGTTAGGGGAAGGCCTGGCACTGCTGAGCAGATGGTGATGCTGTCCCCTGGTGAGACATGGACCTGCCCAAGGAGACCTAGGCGACCTTGCTCATTTAGAAGACATGTTTTTCTATTGCATTCTATTTATGTGCTGATGAAATTAACCACATAATATCAAACCGCAGCTGACACAGAAAGGCAAATGAGAAGCCTCTCTAAACCACTTCTCATTTATCCTGATGAGATGGTGGGAGGGGGAGGGAGTTTTCCAACTCTGAGGTTAAATTATTTGTTATACTCTATTCCCCATCTCAAAAGCTGCAGAGATTTAAATAGTGCTTATGTTACAGGCAGAGGTTTACATGGCAGCTGCTGGGAGAGTCTCAGTGTTGATGAATGCAGCTCCTGTAGTCAATGTTGTTGACAGCTGGGTTAACACAGGGCTGTGTCCACACCTGTGCTACGTTAGCACAGGGATGTCCCACCGAGACCAAAGCCTTACTGTCCCCAACCCTACACAGAGACAGAAACAGACAACCTTCCTTTTCCAAGTTAACTGCTTACTTTAGAAAGGCAGGTAAAGGTGAGAGTGGAAGTTCAGGCTGAGCTGAGAAAAGCAGGGTTTTTTTATTTCTGTTAGCTCAGCCTGCCTTTACATCGGAGGTGGGCACTTGCAGACTGAGATGATCGCTGGATTCTGATCACAGGTCCTCAGACTAGCTCCTACAAAGAGGGGGACCTCTCCAGTGTCCTCTCCATGGTAGATGAAAAGGCCAGAGACTGCAATAACTTTGGCATGGCTCCAGCCCACCACTGCCCAGAGGATTGCCATAATAATTTTTATTTTTCAAATTTAGTCATAATTTTCATGGGAAATACAAAACCAAATCTCACATGGATGGGGGCCTACAAGAAAGCTGGAGTGGGACTTTTTACAAGGGCCTGTAGTGATAGGACAAGGGGGAATGGCTTTAAAATTGAAGACGGCAGATTTAGATTAGATATAAGGAAGAAATTCTTTACTGTGAGGGTGGTGAGGCACTGGACCAGGTTGTCCAGAGAAGCTGTAGATGCCCCCTCCCTGGAGGTGTTCACGGCCAGGTTGGATGGGGCTTTGAGCAACCTGGTCTGGTGGAAAGTGTCCGATGGCAGGGGGGTTAGAACGAGGTGATCTTTAAGGTCCCTTCCAACCCAAACCATTCTATGATTCTGTGGTTCTATGATTGCTTAGTGGTAGAGAAATCTCCGTGGTGCTTACCATGTTGCTCCAGTGGTTAATCACCTTAGCTCTTGAAATGCCCAGAAGGTCTGATTTCCACAGCAGATATGAACGCTAGCATCCCTGACATCACCCCCCATGATGTGTTTTAGGAGTCCCCAGGCTGTCAGTGTTCAAGACCTTCCTGTGCAGGTAACACTTCTCTTCATAATTTGTCTAGAGGTCCTTTCACTAAGTTTGGAGAAAATGCCATTGTCAGTAGTATTTGCTTCACACAAAAAAATTCTTAATATTCAGATCTTTATAAACACTTCTGCCTGAATAGATGCTAATAACTTTAATAAATTATTCTGAAATTTTAACATTTTTATATTTTAGAGTGAGGTTTCTAATAACAACCTAATGGAGCCTGCAGCTTTTTTTTTTTTTTCCCACACACAAATAAGTCCATCTTTATTAAAAGTGTACGATATAATTACTTCTTGTATATGCTTTCTTTGCCTGTTTCCAGACCTATTTGCAACTTGGGGCATTTCTAATAAGCTTTTCATGCAGTTTATTTCTTTATGTATTGTATTTTTCTCCTGAAGTGGAAAACCTGCAAATACAAGTGCATTTGGGGGATCATAAATGAGGACACTATAAGAAGAGAGATGCAATTTTAGATGCTATGTCATATCAGATCATGTGATTTGATTTTGAAGCATGTATCTTTCTCAGAGCAATTTAAAAACTTCAGAGGAATTAAGAGAATTTGGGAACAGAGGAAAAAAACTTTCTTTTCTTTACTAATTAATTAGATGACATTAGTAAGATCCAAGAATGTCATGCTGTTAATAAACGAAAAACCACAAAAACCCCCAAAGCCAACCCCAAAATATCTCCTCCTCAAATCCCACCAAGTAAAAATAACAACAAATTACTATTGTGATGGTACTGTGCTAGACACTTGAAATAAATTACCTGGACCACATATTCTGAAGTTCAAGGTAGAGGTTTCAGCATCACAGCTCAAGAAAGAAGTAGACTAACTTGGACTAGATGATGACAATCTAAATATGATGATCAGACATATAGAAACCATGACTCTCAAGGAATAATTAAATGAACGACAGCTGCTTGGTCTTGAAAGGGGAACTGACTGGACACACTCTAACAGTTTTCAAATGTATAAAAAACCCCATGAAGAATAGGTAACAATATGTTTGCTGACATGGCTGGGGTCAACAGAAGACCTATTGGATTTAAACTCCAAATAAGGTAAATTTCCAGTATTTAGATTAGACACTCTTTAAAACTTCATAATGGCGCACTGAGTGAATCACGAAGTAGAAAGCAGGTTGTCTGGAGTTCTGGTGTCGCAATCACTGGATGTTTTTAGGAAAAATATTACAAATGTCTCTTGATTTATATGAAGTTACATACAATTAACCCTAGTTGGAGGCAAGACGATGGGTAAGTTATCTCTTTCCTCATTTCGCCTTTTAGGATTCAGATCAGAAGCAGGAGATTAATACATTTCAGTTTTCATGGGATTTTTAGTGCTGGGTTTTTAAGCTTGAGGTGAGAAGGAGACACTTTCTGAATCATTCTGACAAGCAGTATATTGCAAAGAGGACTGCAAGTACAAAGGAGATAAGCAAATTGAGCAGTTCATCACAGACAGGAACTTCAGCCAGTTTGGATACCATCAACAGAAACAATTTACCATTTGAAAATGACTCCGTGTTGAAATATTTTGGAGAAATACATTTTTTTTGTGGAGAAATACCCTGTCTCCCAGATGAATGCATTTTCATAACTTCTAATGTTCTGTCCTGATGCTTTCAGAACAGGATAGTTTTTGATTTTTCACCTAAAAATAACCAATTTGAATTATGTATATATAGTTAATTAAAATGGAAAAAATCATGATTGGAGCAAAGTATTCTGATTCTTTTGGAAGAAAACATTTTTATTAGTTCTAAATAAAACACGTAGAAGAAACAGCTTTGGGTCCTGCCTCAGAAGAAAAATAAATGTCAGAATCATTCATTTAATGTCCTGAGGAATGGGCTTTCTACTTTACTTCGTACTTCATTAAAAATGTTCCTAGATTTTTAGTACAATTAGACATTGCTTAAATACATGTTTAGGGAATCCCTCTAGATTTTAGAAAGTATAAATGCATAAAAGAAACTGAACAATCACTGTGTCTCCATGTTCAGTCTATAGTTGCAACATTTTGGTTTGTTTTCTTCTTATTATGATTCAGATTATAGGCTTTATAATAATATCACTCAAATATAGCTTATGATGAACCTTACAATGAGACATAGGAACAGTGGGTGCTCTCTGTCCCCTGAAAAGCGTAAAATATTTGAGCAAAGGCAGTTGTATTTGAACTACTAAAGTACTCAGAACATTTAATTTATTTTTAGAGTTAGCTCATAAAATATTAATAGTCTTTTCTTCCCACTCAAACAAGGATGCATTTTTTTAATAATAATGAAATATAATTTGAAACTCCTGACTTCTTTCTTTTTCAGAAACACCTGTCTTAACTTCTTTGCTAAGCATGCTTTTATTACTCTTCCGTAAAGTTTAGTTGAATTTGACAAAGGTAGCATCACTGTGACATTATTTGACTGCCCATTTTGACCTGGAAAAACCAGGTAGAAGAGGCCATTTACCTTCTCTTTATTTAAAACTCTTTTGCATAAATTACTTGTTTATTTCATGTTAGTAGTGAAATAAGCTTTAAAAGAAAAAAAGGCTCAGGATGAAATTTGGAAAAAATAATCAAATGCATTGTCATCTACAGCAACATAAAGAAATAATCTGTCAATACAAACTTGAGATAGTCACTTTTATGAAAACTGGAAAAATTAAAGGCTTCAGATTCAAGGATATCTTTAAAAAATAAAGGGAACCTGTACACTCTACTTTGTCCTGTCATTTGGATTTTGCCAAGGATCCATTACTGTGAATTCCCCAGCTTCATCTGCAGTCCACTGATGTAAGTGAAGATGCAGGACTCAGACCCTCCTCCTCAAACTCCTAACCCCCGTCTTTTAATTACTCTCATTTCCACTGCTGGTCTGACTTGCTCTGCAACCACTGTGGACAAGAATGGGTATCAGGACACTGAGAAACAACAAAAGTAATGCAGTGGCTGGTTTGTATGCCACTGCAGCAGTCTAGTGTGACATCCATACCAAATACCATGCAGTGGAAAATGCAAGCATTTTGGGGGGGAGATGCCAAGATTGGAAATATGAGGTAATCTCCTTGATATAGGGCATCCCCATAACTGCTAAATCCAGACTTCTAATTCAGAGATCCCTTATCAAAATGCAATGGTTTTATTTTCTTCCAAATAGCCTGAACTGAGACTGTGAATCATCCTCAAAACCAGCTCTTGGTAGCTGGCTTGGAATTGATCATTCACTCTTATTCAGTCTGAGAAAGAAGACTGCTGCTAGGTCACCAGGTCTAGCATCATTGCCAAAGTGGCAAAAAACTCCTTCACTAAAGCAAGGGCAGAGGTACAGCATGCCTTAGCCAGGGTGTTCTGTTTTCAGTGGCCTTACAATTTCTCCTTGGTTGGGCAGCAACCGAGATTTCAGTCCTCAGAAAGATGTGTTGAGTTGTTACAAGTTTCTGAGCTGTGCAAGCTTCTTGATAGTAAGCTGTGGTGAGTAATACAGAGAGCAGAGACTAACCACTGGTGGCTTACAGGACATTCTGGAAACAGATTTGGTCTCTGGGTGAAGGGGCATGCTGTGCTCTATTGCTTGCTAGCTCTGTGACTTTTTCTTGTTACAGAACCATAGAATGGTTGGGGTTGGAAAGGACCTTTTAAGATCACCTAGTCCAATGGCCCTGCTTCAAGCAGGATCAGCTAGACAAGATTGCCCAGGACTACATCCAGTTGGGTTTTGAATATCTCCAACCATGGAGACTCCACAACATCCCTGGGCAACCTGTGCCAGTGCTTGGTCACCTTCAGTAAAAAAATGTTTCCTGAAGTTCAGTTTGTGCCCATTGCCTCTGGCTCTGTTACAGGGCACCACTGAAAAGAGTCTGGCTCCATCTTCTTTGCACCTTCACCTCAGGTATGTGTTCCTATTGATGCGATCCCCCCTGAGCCTCCTCTTCTCCAGGCTGAACAGTCCCAGCTGAACAGTCCCAACCTTTCCTCACAGGAGAGGGTCTTTAGTCCCTTCATCATCTTTACGGCCCTTCACTGGACTCACTCCAATAAGTCCATGTCTTCCTTGTACTGATGAGCCCAGCACTGGACACAGCACTCTTGATGTGTCTCACCAGTGTTGAGCAGAGGGGAAGAATCACCTTCCTCAACCTGCTGGTGACATTCTGCCTAATGTTAGCCAGGAGCCTTTTGGTCTTTTTATTGCAAGGGCACCTTGCTGGTTTATGGCTAACTTATTTTTTATTTTATTTTATTATCCACTGGGACCATCAGGTCCTTCACTGTAGAGCTGTTCACCAGCTGATCATTCCCCAGCCTGTTGAGGTGCATGGGGTTATGCCTCCCTAGGTGTAGGACTTTGCTCTTCCCCTTGTTAAACTTAATGAGATTCCCGTCTGGCCAAAACTGTGAACTTGCTGAGGGAACATTTTATCCTATCATCCTTGGATACTAGGAAAAATTTCTCCACCTAAAGGGTTATCAGGCATTGGAACAGGCTGCCCAGGGAAGTGGTTGAGGCACCATCCCTGGAGGAATTTAAGAGACATGTAGGTGTGGCTGTTGGGGACATGATTTAGTGGTGGACTGGGTAGTGCTAATTTTATGGTTGGACTTGATGATCTTAAAGCTCTTTTCCAATATAACTGATTCTATGATTCTATGTTCTTTCTGATGGAATGGCAACATAGCAGGGCACAAGCAGTCCAAGAGGTTTCTGGAACGCACCGATGACAACTTCCTAACATAGACGATGAAGGAGCTGCTGAGGGGAGATTCTCTGCTGGACCTGGCACTAACAAACAAGGTAGAATTAGTCAGGGATGTGAAGGCTGGTGGCAGCTTTGGCTGCAGCAGCCATGAGATAGTGGAGTTCAGGATCATGACAGAATGGAACAAGACAAAAAAAACCAACCCAGGATCACAGCCCGGGCATTCAGGAGAACAGACATTAGGCTGATCAGGGACCTGCTAGGAAGAATCCCATGGGATACAAGCCTGGAGAAAAGAGGGGTCCAGAAGAGCTAGTGGATTTTCAAGGATGACCTCCTACAAGCTTAAAAATCCTGATGTGCAGGAAGTCAGGCAAGGGCATCAGGAAGACTGGATGGATGAACAAGAAGCTCCTGACTGAACTAAAAGAGAAGGATAGAGAGAGTGGAAGCAGGTGACCCAGGAGAGGTATAGACATTGTTTGGGAGTTGGGATGGGGTTAGGAAAGCCAACGTTTATCTGGATTTGAACCTGAGAAAGGATGTGAAGGGCAACAAGAAGGGCTTTTGCAAGTATCTTAGCAGTGAAAGGAAGACTAGGGGAACTATGGGCCTGGTGTGGCCAGGGCACTAGTGACAAAGGCTGTTTGCAACAGCCCAGGTTGCTACCACTTGCCAGAGGCTACTTTTAAGGTTCCTTGCCTGCCATTGCTCCTGGCCCTGCCCAGGTCTCCTCAGTCATGGTGGCCCAAGCTGTGGGCTCCTGGTGGATCTGTCTGCTTACCTCAGGTTCTCCTGGTCCAGGAACTCTCCCTGTGCTGCTAATCATGCTGGCACCAGCACTGCTTGCCTTGGCGACTGATATTTGGATCATTGAAGTCTCCCATGAATACTAAGGCCTGTGACCTTTTGGGTTCTTCCCATTGTCTGAAGGCATCCTGTACTTCTTCCTGCTTAGGCAGGGTGCAGTGGAAACATACCTAATCGTTGCATCCTTCTACCCAGCACAACAGACTTCACAGTTTTGCCAAATATGCAGGAATATGCTATCAGTTTCTAAAAGTAATTAATGTGCTATCTGCATCACACCTCCATTTCCTTGAAGGGTTCTTACTACAATACTGAGCCATCAAAAAGAGATGCAGTCCTCAGAAAAAAATATGAACTTTACTACTTAGATGATGGCTTTATGAACTTTGTAAGAACTGAAAAAAAAGGCAAAAAATTATTTTTTCTTGATCATGTTGCTTATGAAAATAAACCCAAGCTTACCCTTTCTTACTGTAATTGGTGAAATGAAACTGGAGTTATGAGGATCACAAGTTTTCAGACAGACATGCAAAAGATGTATTGATTAGCTAAGTAGCTCAGATCAATGCTCCTCAGCCTTGTTTAGTGAATGCCTCCAGTCCGAAATAAAAGTGGTTGCTACTCTCAACATTATTTATTATAAAACAAAGCTAAGACACTTTAATGATGGACTGTGTATGTATGCTTGTGTGTCCTTGGGAGAATGGCAGACATCCTTGATTTTCTGAAGATGTCAATGGAACAAGATTTTCTTTCCTCAAACTGTGACAATGTCTTGAGTGCCCATTTTAAGTTCCAGGAAGGTTATAACATTTTTAATGTTTATTTGTAATCAATAAGTAGGCAGTCCAGAGCTTTAACTTGTGGAGACAGAACACTCCATTTTTATTACAAACCAGCTGCCATCTTCTAACTTAGTCCTGCTCCCTAGATAAAAGCATTTAGAAGCGTGAAACATGCTGCACTGCGTTTAACCAAGCACCTGCTGGTGGACTATCTGCATGGTAGAGACTTGAAGCAATGTCATCCTACCCAAAGCAAACACCAGAAGATAGATGCCAGATACCCCAAGTAATATGAATGCTATGTGATTAATGGGAGGTTGGCTCTGACGAAGACATTTCATCTAACATTTGGTTTTCCTTGCAAAGCCTTGTATTTTTCTTGCCCAGCCACCTATATGATAATGGCCTCGTGGTGCTCTGACAAAAGTTAGTATTTCAGATGCATGTGCCAGTAATTCAAATAGAAACAATATTTTAGTGATTTCCAAATCCTAATCCATGAGTTAATCTTCAAGGTACTGAGCCCAGTTCAACCAAAAAATTAACTGTGTGCATGCTCTTTACGAGCCTTTGTCTAAAAAGATAGGTGCATGTATATGCTTGAAGATGTTAATGTGCTTATGTGTTTGTTTTCTATGTGGGCTCTCCTTCCTGAGGTTGTGGGGTAAGCAAAGAAAGCATTTTCTTGGTTTGGTCATGTTGTGACTTCAAAGTTGAACAGGGCTATTCAGGGAATGAAGAAAGGAAAGTAGCAGACAGTTGAAAAAAGCTTATTGTCTTTAGCCAGGACAACAGCTGGTGGGAGAAGAGACGTTTTCTGAGGCTCTTCCCACGTGCTGATCCAGAGCTTTCTTAGCAGGAGTAGGCTGAACTGGTGCAGACCCCTCAATCTGGAGTTATTTATTCATCTCATAAAGTTTTTCAAGCCCTTTATGAGAAGACACATTTATGGAACCTGGAAAAAAGTTCAGAGATAAACCTCAATAATTGATGATAGTGTCTTGTCTTTCATCCCAGAGCCCTTTATAAATTGTAAACATCCACTACCAAACCAAAATATATGTCATGCTAGTGTGAGCACAGCAGCCGTTAATATGGAACAGGTCACTAAATGGCAGGACTTGTGCAGGAGGTGAGGAGGAGTAAGAATGCCAGGTGAGACAAAAGCAGCGATTGCTTAGACGGGAAGGGAAAGGGAAGCCAGTACTAACATAACTGGTACAGCAGAGCTGTATAGGTGGTTTGCAGTGCAAGGTTTGTACTCTGTGAGTTCATCTTCTTTGCCTGTGTCTAGGATAATGAGGTTGGCCTGATGCCCAGAGCCAACAACTGTCTTGACTGTAAATCTCCCAGCCTCATCTCCTGGGGCCCATCTAGCTCGACCCTGCAGGTTCTGCTGAACTCCCAAGTTTGAGTCTGGTTCCGTCCTTCCACCTTCCAGGCCTAATGTTTTCTGTCACACCTAGGAACTTTGGAAGTGCTACAGGCACTGAGCATGGGCAGTTTGCCAGCGACAATTTTACAATTCCTTCCTGTAGAGCTGGATTTTTTACCCACAGATAGAGACAGCCCAGAAGCAGGGAGAAATCTTCAGAATGCTGTCTAGGAAGTTCCCATTGACAACTGTGATAGGAACATTAAGGTATGACAGAGACAGGGAAGGGTGACTGCAGGCTGAATGCAGTCAGCATTATGCATATATTTATAATAGGTGGTATATTCATGCAGAGATCCCTGGGACAGCCTTACCTGTTGGATGTAGAACAGTCCTATAAGCACAGAACCAGATATCCTTGCTGTAGCGGGTGAGAAGCAGGATGGCTGTCATGGTTCCTGTGTCCATAGCACTGTGTTACTGCTGACAGTAGAAAAACTCCCCAAAGGCAGTGCACTAAGATACTGAAGAACACTTGACTTCAAGGAAAACACAGAGGGATGGTGTTCAGTACAGTGGTAACCTGAGTACTTATTGCAATCCTAACTCCTACGGGCTCGACTGATCTCATTGGGAGGTTTCTAGCATGCAGCCATCAAGGATTCAGACCCTGAGCAGATACTTTGATCAGCAGGCTGTAGAACAGTGGTGGTCGTGAGACAGCCAACAGCTGTTTGATGCAAAGTGCATGAACAGTCCATGAAAGAGGGACATGACCCTAACACCCACTCAGCTGAGTAATCCACGTCCTGTGGTCCGGCCACAGTGACCCAGCTTCAACTGAGGGATGGAGGTATTGTTATCCACTTGATATATCCTGGTGGTTAAATATGGGGCAAATGTGGCCATGAATCCTCTTTTTTAAGGAGGGAGTTCAGTCTAGGAAGTTGTTGGGTGAATGCTGTAAGCACCATGCTGTATTCAGGAGATGGGTGATGGCAACAGCAGTGCGAGTCCTGCTCAGTAATCTGTGCTCAGGGGAAAAGTAAACATACAAGCTCCATGAAGGGTGCAAGTTCAGTTTTCCTTGGTTAGTGTTTCTCTGTGATAACTTGTGTTTCCTTTCAGCTATTTCTACATGGCTCCTTGATCATTCTTTGCAGACTGTGTTAGCTGAAGAAAGTACCTGACTCCATCCTGCTGCTTCATTTGGTTGAGATAAAGCAGCTGCTTTTTAGATATCAAGCCGTTCCCTAGCATAGGAAGCTAACGATTTGGTCCTCATTAAATATTCTATTACTGACACAATACTGAGCAAATCATTTAACTTCTTTATGTTTGTATTTCCCACCTGTTCTTTGACTGTCTTCTCAGTGACTTGTTAAGCATAGGAGGTCCCATTCTCCCTGGACTGATTAGGATGCAAATAATTTTATAATGGAGAACAGACTAGTAAATAAGAAAAACAGGTCCAGGAAAGACTATGAAGGAAAAAGGTGTCTGTTTCAAGGGAAGGAGTCCTTCCTTCCTTCCTGTTCTCAAATATTAGATAATGGGAGAAAATGTTTTTAAAATAGAAAATAGGTAATACCCTAGTATTCTAGCCAACATTTAATTCACCCCCACCCACTCAATATTCACCTCAAATAGTCATTACTGGCAACTCCTTCGCAGAACATAGGCAATAGCGTACCATATTAATGGGCCATTTTTGTTCAATCTGGCAAAGTTTAGGATCCTATGGGAAAAAGAGCCCTTGAGTTAAAAAGCTGATAAATTACAAGAGTTTCAACAGAAGACTGTAAGGGAGAAACAGTGAATAGGTAAAAACTGGCAAGGTTTTTCCCTTGTCACAGTAATTCCTCCTTCACCGTTTTTCCCCCTTGTGTGTGAGTTGTGAGTGAATACGCAGCTTAGAAGACCTCCGTAATTGTTTGCATTTTGAAGTTTGGAGAGCCCTTTGTTCTGGAGAGGTGTCAGTTTGAGTGTTCATTACATTTTTCTTTTTCACTTTTTAATTAAAAAAAAATTGCAAATGCAAAATGTAGCTGGGTGATCTATGATGAAAAAGACTTTGTTTGAAAGGGGATTGGTAATGAGGGCTTGGAAGATACATTTGGTAGTTCAATTTCAATGCACTTTTTTCCATCTACCCTGACCAGTTTTATTTGCTGATGCAAAACCCACTGTAGACTCGTGAGTCATCTGTTATAATTATTTTTCATCACTACATTGTTTTTCATTCGCAGAAAGTTTACAGTTAACTTTTTACTGAAGGAGGAGAAGAATCGTTTGTACTTAAATATTTATCATGCTACAAATTTAGAAGCAGAAAATGGTGGAAAAACATTTCTAAAATCAGTCTTTCTGCTGGCATTTAATCTGTGATGGAGGTCTTAGATGTCCTGGAAAAAAAATAAAATGGGTCTGGCTGCAGGCATCAGAAGAAGAGGCAGCTGCCTGGATAAGGAGTCTGCTGGGAGCAACTAACTAGTCCACTGGTAATTATGACCCCAGTGTTGCCTCAACCAGTCCTTCCTGGTGTCTTGACCCTTCCTCTCCACTTCTGGTCAGTGTGGGAGTGCAGAAAAGATGGAGTTGCTCCTTTCTGGTGGAGCAAGAAGGAACCTACTGCTGGTAAGGGTTGGCAGAAGGACAAATGAGTTGGCAGATTTTGGCAGCTGGTTTAGGAAACATTTCTCTTGTCCTTGGGAAAAAAAATCCAATTGTCTCACAGCCAGAAGAGATGTGTGGGTGAACTGGTGATGAGTGTAGATTACGCACAGACAGAGGTAGAAAAAAATGCTGGGTACTCGGGTTTTCAAAAGACAGGTTATTGGTCATCTGGAATTTGTTTTCCTTTCTTTAGAGTTGCAGCTGGTTTTAAGTCTGAGCTGCTGGATGGCAATGGCAAGGAAATGAACCTCCTGGAGTGTGATAGCAAGCCCTTTGATGAGAGAGCCCATGGGAACAGTGAACAGGGAACTCCCCATCTTAAGATGCTGTGGGTACTAAAAGTTTACATGCAGTGACTGGGCAGCTTCATAGAGTCCAGGTCTCCTGGAGGCTGTTAAAAGCAAAGACAAGCCTCTATGAAACCTGTGTCATATGTGATTTGGAGGCTGGAGAGCAATCACTGCATGTCTGCCTTTTTCTTATGCTCCTTCCTTTGTATCCGCTTGCTGACCCTCGTTGGAGACAGGATACTCTGCTAGATAGTCTGACCCCAAATAGCCTGGTTTAATATGAGCAGCAGCCTGTCATACTTCGAGTGATGATCCCAATTGTGCAATGACGTAATGCCCTTAGCACACAGTGAGCCACTCAAAGCCAGAATTAGCCTTAGCATGTTGTCACATGCAGGGGTGGCTCTGACCTCAGTGACAGCAGGGCTCATACCCACCAGAACTTTATAAACCTCACAAAAGTCTTTCCTTGTTTTCTGCCTCAACAATGGCATGCAGCAGTGGCAAAACACAACAAAGATTTAGGAGAACGGTTTTGTACAAAGCAGCAACAATAGATACTATTAATTGTCAAGATAATACTAACAAGTTGAGAATATTACATTGTTATGTGTTGAGAGGGAAAAAAGTTCCAATACTTTGTAAAGGACTTTACAGCTTCATCCTACACATCCTTTCTTGAGCTCAGTCTGTTGTTACATTCTCATCTTCTGTGAGTTTGGATGGGGCCAGCAAAACTGAAGACATACAGCAGCTTGTTACAACATGTAACCAATGTCCATATACCTACATACTCATATATCTTTAATGAAGGCTTCAACATGTTGCAGAGCTCTTGTGCATCTGTGTGCCAGCACAATAACCCTCAGAGGGGATTTTGCCAGCTATCATGAGGTGCATCGAGACAAACTGGGCAAAAATGGGGTTTGCAGGAGGAAGTTAT